>NW_026889805.1:8905000-9400000 GCF_033153115.1 Saccostrea echinata
ACTTAGTCAGTTGATACATCTTGAGTCCTCGAGATGTGTCAACCAAAGTGTAGGTCACCATGACCTACTTTTGGAATTTCACAGCTATATCTAAATATTTTATACTTAGGATAGTAAGGGACCTAGAATCATCAGACTTTGTTACTTGACTCAGTTGACTCACTTAGGTCCTCTGATTATGTCAATAAAAAAGAAGGTCACCGTGACCTACTTTTGGAATTTCATGACTATATCCGAATATTTCTGATAAGAGGCTTAAAATAGAATTTTGGTTCTGCACAATAAATTAAGAATTGTTTGGATTTGGAAGCTCCAATTTGCATGTTGGGTTGATCTAATGAAGAGGTCGACTGGAATTGCGTTTAGAGCCACAGGCAGTACAAAGGGTGTGGCTTCTGTTTCTAAAAATAGATAATTTGTTTCCATGCAATTACTTCAGAATGGTTTGGGCTGCAATGTTCATATTGGTATACAAATTGAAGTTTTAACAATAGACAATTTCCTTTTGGACAGTTTCTCAGATTATTCACATTTGAAAGTAAGTAAATTGGTAAGATTTTGAAAGGGGGGGGGGGAGGGGGGCACTTGCATCCTATGGATACATCTAGTTTAAAAATGACAAATCTCTTGCATCTAGAAACTTACTGTATTATTGTGTATATGTATACCTATAATAATTGAATACCCAAACTGCCTGCAAATGAAATTATGGCCATACAGTTATGTATGAATCAACAATTGTCTGTCCTTCACAAACTTCAACTGAGTGATAACTAAGAAATGGAGAAGCATTATATGCTCACAATAAGTACACAGGTTGCATATGACCCAAGGGTTTGCCAGAGAAATGATCCAAGGTCATTTGAATAAGGTAAGGTCATTAGAAGGAAAAGTATGAAATTCTTCATGAAATTCATCATACAAGACCAGTAGAGCTACAGTCTTAAAGGAGACTTCTGACTAGATATTAAATTAAAGTAACCATGTTACTGGGATCACATTTTTAGCCCACCTCGACGAAGTCGAGATGAGCTTATGCTATACCCCCGGCGTAGGCGTTAGCGTCGGCGTCCCGGTTAAAGTTTTTGGAGCAGGTCCATTCCCAAGTAACTATAAGCCCTACCTGGACCAAACTTCCATGGATGATGCATCTAGGGATGGACACTACCACACTTGCTTTGGATGCTGGATTTGACCTAGATTTTTCAGATGAGTGACCAGGTTAAAGTTTTTGGAGCAGGTCCATTCCCAAGTAAAAAAAATATGACGTGAAATTTGCCTTACTTAAAGATAACATTCGTCGAGGTGAGCTTCGTAATCTTTGATTACCTATGTTTATGATTTTGTTAAAAATAATCTTTTAAAAAATTTCAGTTTTGAACCCAATGTACATGTCCAAACACTGGAAATTGGAGAAGCAGAAGTGAAGGGTTCCCCAGATATAATTTATTATCATCACAGAATCAGAGAGGGGGAAGACACCAGACTGGAGAAGTATGTGGTTGCTGTGTGTGAGGTAAATACTGCATTTTTTAAGACCAGCTAAACTAAAAGATGAGCCATTCTGACCTTTAGTCTGTCATCTTTATGCCAACTTTTCACATTTTTGACTTCTCAAGAGATACTGCACCAATTTCAACCACACTTGGCACAAAGCATTCTTTGGTAAAGGGAATTCGATAGATAATTAAAGAAAAGATGAAAATATCTTTTGACCTAAGACAATGCTAGAAGCTCTTAATTGATACAAAAGTTGTCTTGATGGTGACTCAAGCTCATTCTGAAATTTCAAAATGCAAATTATGAATTTATTCCATTTAAATATATGCATGTGCCGGGTATCTTAACCCAAAAAGGAGAGCTGTAGTTGGCTTTCCAATTCGAATGGCAGATGCCAAATTATGCAAAATCTTCTGAAAGTTTACATTTTTCTGCCTACTTTTAAAGAAGTGGGATATATTGATTAGCACCAGTCAGTTAGATGGTTCAGTGTTCTTGGGTAAAGGTTTTGCAGTGTCCATGATTGTTTAGATGCCTTTTCTGGGGCATATTTCCTTTTCACTTGGTATAATATCATTCACGTTACACACATGGAATGTGCTTGGGTAGAGTGTGTGCAGTGACCTTGTAGCAAGTTTCTAACCCAAAGGTTAAGGTCAAAACATAACATTGTTTTAATTCCTTGTCAATGGTATATTTTCTCTTCCCTTGGTCCAGTATCATTCATACCTCTTCATACCTCTCTTATAGAGTGTCCTTAGGAAAAGGGTGTGGAGTGACCTTGAACTTTGTTTTATTTCAGAGATCAAGGTCATTACAGAAGATTGTGTTAATTTTTGTCTGAGTTTTATTTTCTCTCCCCATGGCCCTCTATCACTGATATTTCAACCATGGAGTGTCCTTTTGTAAAGGATGTGCAATGACCTTGAACCAACATTCTGACTCATCAAGGTCAGAATGGAGCATTGTGTAAATTCCTTGTTCAGTGTATATTTTCTATCCCCTTGGCCAAATATTATTCATGTTTCGCCCATTCAGTGTTCTATGGAAAAGGGTGTGCAGTGACCTTGAACTTAAGTTTCCAGCTCTAAAGTCAAAGACTAGTAATGTAAGTTATGTAAGGGGTGTGCAATAACATTGAAAAAAAAGATTATCTTAAAGTTCAGATCTTTTTGTAAATTTCTTTTGGTGGTCTTTCTTTCCCTTTGCCAAATTTTGCTTGTGTTTCACTAAAAGCTGGGCCCTTTGATATGGGCACCATCTCCATGACATCTAGATATTTTAACAAGAGGCCCAAGGGCCTTAACGGTCACCTGAGTACAATACAACAATTTAGAGGATCCATACACTGATAAATGAAGCTTTGTTGCCCAAAAGCAAGATAAATAGTATTATAAGCATCAACAAAATAATTGGTATAGAATCTATCTGTCCCCCATTTATCACTATTACCATGCAGACTATTAACAAAATGTCTATTTTTAACCCCATATTATTACTTCTCACATTGGTCTCTCTTGGCCTTTGACGAACATTAAAAAAGATAAGTTATTTTTGCCTCACTTTTATTCATCTATTATTTCCAAGTCTACCTGCTCATTAAAACTATGAAAGTACTTTTTGTATTATACAATAAATATTCTTGCATAATTCTCTTATTCTATTAACCTTTCAAATACATTATTTACAGTGATTAATTATAAAAGGTGAATGGCAAAGGGGAATAACTTTGCTCAGCAGAATACAATTTTCATAGAGCCCTGGCCAGGACCGGAATACTTGACAAAATAATCCAGGTGTTCAAAATTCTGGTAAAAATACCCTTGCATATTAAAACTTTTACTCTGTTTGCCTCGAATATGCCCAGAAGAATACAAGATTTTCAAAGAAATGCATGTTCACTATGTTATTAAATAAATAAAGCCCCCCTCCCCCTTTACACCAGAAAATCTTACCCAGGGGCCATGAACTAATAATTCTGGAAGAAGCACTTTGCTCATCATAACTATACACTTTTTTCTTTGCTTTATTACCAGTAGAAGAAAAAATATTTTGAAAGAACTTATGCATTTTCACTATAAAATCAATAGAGCCCCCCCCCCCCCTCAAAAGAACCCCTGACCCAGGGGCCATGAATTTTGAAAGAGGCATTCTTCCTTATCCTAACCATGCACTTCCTTTGTTTGAACAATACCAAGGAGCAGAGAAGAAGATTTCGAAAGAATTTATGCATTTTCCTTATATATCATTAGAGCCCCGACCTAACACCAGAACCCTTCATCCAGGGGCCACAAAATTCACAATTTCTGAGGAGGCAGCCATGCTCATCATAACTATGTACTTAGTTTATTTAAAATCCAGGAGAGAGAAGATTTTCAAAGAAATAATGCATTTTCACTATATATATATCAATTGAGCCCCACCCTGACACCAGAACCCCTGACCCAGGGGCCATGAAATTCACAATTTTGGAAGAAGCAACCATGCTCATCATAACTATGCACTAAGTTAGTTTATTTAATACCCAGGAGTAGAGAAGAAGATTTTCAATTTGAAAGAATTAATGCAAATAATCAATAGAGCCCCCCCCCCCCAAACCCCTGAACCAGGGGCCATGAAATTAACAATTTTTGAAAAGGCAGCCATGCTCATCATATCTATGTTCTTAGTTAGTTTATTTAATATCCAGGAGCAGAGAAGACGATTTTCAAAGAATTAATGCTTTTTCACTATATAGTCAATAGAGCCAACCCCCCCCCCCTCCCCTTACACCAGAACCCCTGACCCTGGGGCCATGAAATTCACAATTTCGAAAGAGGCACTCTTGCTCATCATAACTATGTACTTAGTTACTTTATTTGATACCAAGGAGCAGAGAAGAAGATTTTCAAAGTATTAATGCATTTTCACTATATAGTCAATAGAGCCACCCCCATCCCCCCTCCCCTTACACCAGAACCCCTGACCCTGGGGCCATGAAATTCACAATTTCGAAAGAGGCACTCTTGCTCATCATAACTATGTACTTTGTTACTTTATTTAATACCCAGAAGCAGAGAAGAAGATTTTAAAAGAATTAATGCATTTTCACTATATAATCAATAGAGCCCTGCCCTAACATCAGAACCCCTGACCCTGGGGCCATGAAATTCACAATTTTGGAAGAGGCACTCTTGCTCATCAAAACTTTATACTTGGTTTGTTTTTTTAATACCCAGGAACAGAGAAGAAGATTTTCAAAGAATTAATGCATTTTCACTATATAATCAATAGAGACATGCCCTAACACCAGAACCCCTGACCCTGGGGCCATGAAATTCACAATTTTAGAAGAGGCACTCTTACTCTTCATAACTATGTACTTAGTTAGTTTATTTAATACCCAGGAGCAGAGAAGAAGATTTTCAAAGAAATAATGCACTTTCACTATATGATGTATATAGCCCCACCCTAGCACCAGAACCCCTTACCCTGGGGCCATGAATTTCACAATTTTGGTAGAGGGATTAATGCTTAATACAATCATGCCAACAGTATGACTGCTTGATGTCCAGGAGTAAAGAATAAGATTTTTAAAGATTGCATTAATTTTGGTGGTTTTAGCCCCACTCCTCAGGCCCCAGGGGGGCAGGGACCATGAAATTCACAATTTATGTTCCCCTTCACCCATAGATGCTATATGCCAAATTTGGTTGAAATTGGTTGAGCATTTTTAGAGAAGAAGCTGAAAATGTTCAAATGTTAACGCACATCGCATGACGCACTCTGACGGACAAAAACGGATAGCAATAGGTCACCTGAGTGACTCAGGTGACCTAAAATCTAAATTGAGTTTGATTTATAGGTGAAGAAAGATAAACCTTTGCCAGCTGAAAAGAGCTCATCACCACCAAGTAATAAAACAAGATATAAACCTGATTCAGCTGAAAATAGCTCATCACCACCAAGTAATAAAACAAGATATAAACCTGATTCAGCTGAGGTGTCCTCCTCCTCCACCCAAGACAGAGACTCTCATAAAGACATCTTACAGATTACAGAAAAATTGATTGGGCAGCACTGTGGAGAGCTCTTGTTTAACTTTGGGGAGTCAATACATTGCAATTCAGTGTTTGGAATTGTTGTCCAACAAACATATGTAAGTTTTTCACCTATTTGTGAAACAGGATTTTTTTTTAATTTTCACTCATGCTTTGCACTCATGAAAGTATAAAAAGTCCTGTCCCACTTGTGAAATAAATTCCATATCCAACTACAAAACATTGAATATTCTCTATTTATTCTGATATCTTTGCTTGCAGGTTACAATTGCAGAACTTGGAATGACAGATATTCAGCATCTTAAATTAAAGGAAGGCAGATTCAAGCAAACTGATGAAGATAGGCCTTCTTTCATATTTACCAAGCCTTACAACTTTCTAAAAGTAGAAGATTTGGAGAAGTTACTAGAGCCTTTCATCAAATTTGGACTTGAACAGGGGGAATAAGTTATGATTATGAAATGTGTTATTCACTTATTCAATAGATTGTAGAGCAGCCTGTGTTGGTTTATTCCCCGAACGTCTACTGGCTAAAACAACTATTTAATTATCACACTCAATTAAGAGGCCCTCTAAGGGGTCCAGGTAGAGTTTACCTGTGTTACCTTGATTGAACAAAGTAGTCAAAATCAAATAATTTAATATTTACTGATAAAACTGTGTACTAAAGCATAGATTTATTGATTAAATACTTGCTATAATTGAAGACACTAAACAATTAAATATTTTTTCATGTACATGTAATAAACAATTTATTATAAATTATTTTCAATTAAGCATAACTTTTTTTAACCTAACACTTGGCACTTAATTGAAGCATCACTGAAACCACATTTTAACATTTTAAGCTTTGTTTAATCTATATTAAACATGGAGAACTTTTTTCACATCGCATTTACAGGTCCATAGAACGAAAAGGGGGGAGGGGGCATTTTTCTACAAACAGAAAAAGTCCACCCCTCCCCACACACGAACACACAAAATAGGATTTTCAAGGTTTTTTTTTTTAATTATTTAAATTTTACTTGTTAGATTTCTCTGGGGGGTTGCCCCTTCTCCCAGTTTAAACCATTGCTACCTCTTTGTTTGGAAGCAATATCTAAAGTTGGGGGGGGGGGGTTTAAAATTCAAAATGATTTTTTTTCCAAATATAATCGTATCTTACTCTTCTTGATAGATTTTTTACCAAAATAAGTTACATGTATATTGTGATTGAGTTTTATGATACAAACTTACAAAGATTTTGAAATTATTTATTGTTATAATATTTAAAATTAATGCTTTGAAATGATTAAAACTATATTAAAACAAAGGTATCTATAGCAAAATTTATTTAAAGTTACATATGATCAATAGATTTTTTCCTGTTTAAGAAAGAATGCTACTTACATGTTCACGGAAATTTTATTTAACCGATCTTTAAGACATCTCCTCTGAAATATGGCTTAAGTATGGAAAGATCGATATTAGTTTAAATCAATTTTTATAAATTTTGGGGGCTTTTTTAGGAGAAAATGAAAAGATTGTTTTAATTGCAAATAAGATCCCTTAGAGTTTAAAGTTTGCCCTAAATAAATGGATAATATAAATATTTAATAGAAAATGTCAAGAAAAATCAGATAAGGTTTTTTTTTAATTTTTGCTAAAAAATTATTTATGAAAATAAAACACATTATTTTTAGCATTTTTCAACTAATGCATAAAATCTTCAAGATTTTTACATTTCCTCTGCAAAAAAAATCATGTTAAAACAATATCTTTTATCAATATTTCCATGCTGAAACCATGTTTCAGAAGAGATGTCAAACATTATTGTTGCTGTAGAATTCCTCCTTCAATAAATACAGGTAAAGCTAGTTCATAAATGATTGTAGATCCTACCTGTACCCCTTACAGGGCCCCTTAATTGAGTGTGATAATTAGATGTTGGTTTAGTCCAGTAGACGTTCGGGGAACACACCCCTGTGGTTTGTCAGATCTAATGCCTGAGGCTGTTGGCAGAAGACAAAGGTTTGGTCTTCAGATCCAACAAAACATAGGTTGTCTCAAGAACTCCACTAAGTCAGACAAATGCAATTCAGTGTAAATTTCAATCTCTGGAGTGTTGATTTCAGTTGTGCCAAGAGGGTACCTTTTATTGAATTTGTTAAGAATAATTTCTATCATATTGTGATCATGTTGTACATATGAATGTTTATGAGAAATATCACATGTCCAACATCAGATTTGACTATTCCAGTGTCTCTCAATTTTTCTTTAATATGCCCTGGCTTTTTTTTTTTTTTGACATATGAGAGGTAGGCTTTTTTTTTTTAGGATTTGTCTTTACTGTCACAAGACCTATTAACAATTACAAATATTAATGACCGTGTGACATTAACAGTGAATAATTTTCATTTATTCCTGGGTACAATACCTAACAAATGCAAGAGAGTTAAATGACCAACTCCTGACCTTAACCTTTTATATTTTTTTTTCAATTAAAAAAATTAATTACATAAAACAGGGATTTGCTATCTTTAAGACACAGAAAATTAGTATTTAGAAGACTACTTTTCTCATCAGCTTCATTATAATCATTAATCATTGATTATAATAATTGACCTACTTCAATATATTTTGATATGGATGTTTTGTCCTATTCCAGCATAACATTTAGATAGAAACCAAACTTGTTCACGTGGCCACACTAAGACAAAATATGAAAAAAGGTTCTCTGGTTATGACTTTAAGGAAGAGTATTAGAAACTCGTACTTTGTACAAAACAAAGGTATGATCAAGATCACAAAAGAGGAAAAGCATGAGGTTTGTGCTTGGGAAATAAATTTGCAATTGAGAAACATTTGAAGCTATCTCTTGCAACGTGCTTATGTTTAACGTGTTGACATCAAATCTCATAATCAGGATGAGATCTGGTCATTGGGGATAGATTTTATGTTTTAAATGTTTCACAGGTATGCTTCACACATATTTGATGAAAGGATGTACCTATTCACCCTGTTCATTTAATGAGTTGTCATATGGGATTATAATGACTCTCTCCTCTGCAGAAACTTTGATACCATTATGTTTCCCAAGTGAGTTTTGGACCATATTGTCTTTGTTAAAATTTCAAAAAATTATTCTGTTGTTTTTTGCCCTGGAGTTTTCTCCAGGCAAAATGTGATCAGAAAGGCTCATAAGAGCATTCAGCTCAGGTGAGCTAAAAACAATGAAGCACATCATAAGAGTTCCATTCTTTCATCTCTTTTGACAGAGCTAGAAAAAGTATTTTGAACAGAACAGTATTTTTGCATGTTGATCTATGTTTGAACAAGTAGGTGTTCCATTGTTATCTCCCTTTCAGTTTGATTTTCTTCGAGGACAGTAATTCTCTTTGTGAGTGTTGCAGAGTTTAAAATAATAAAAAGAGCCTGGTAAAAGTAGATGTGTTTTATTCATTTTCTGTTGTTTCATTCATTTGGATACACTAGACCCAACACCACTGAGGGTTAGTTTACTTATATAATACAGTATAAAAGTCTAAAATTATTTTTCTATTTACATGGTAACAAAGAATATTAACACATTCAATCAGAGAGAGAGAGAGAGAGAGAGGTGCTAGAATAAGAAAATAATCAGTATAGAAATAGATGGTTCTGTGATCGAGTCAAATGCAATACAGGTGTGCCTATTGAATTAGGAGCTGAAAATTAAAATTAACATTTTAATACATGTTCATCATTCCTATATATCTGTTCTAACATTGGATTCAAGTAAAAAAATTCACAACTGTGCAAGATCAAGAAGTCCAAAAACACAGTATACTTACTCTATCAGTAATAGAAGCAGTAATGATAATCTCACAAGCACAAAAAAAAAAAAATCACAATTCATAAAGTCAGAAATATTTTCCATGATTCTTGTTTCAAAGAAATGTCTGTCCATTTTTAAAAATAGGAATAGTGTTAACTGCAGTATGAACTCTTTGTGAACATACTATGGTACTTGAGTGTAGCAGTCCTTGTTCATCAGATTTAGCTCCTGGATGGTGGCATGTTCCCCCTCTCAAAAAATACATGAAACATGCTGACATTATCATTGATGCATACAATTTTATTTTTAATTTGCATTAAATGACTTAGAAAAGAAATAAATGGTACTCTTCAAGTCTTTCTGAATATTATTCATCACTTAGGCACTCGCATACAAGAAATTTTAAATGCCTGTTTGATAAAAACTACTACCAGAATAAATGAGACATTCTGTATGTACAAGAAAATAGAGTAACTTCAATACATGTATATAGATATATATATATATTATATAATCAAACACTCGCATACATATTTACACTGTAGATAAATATTTTTATGTTTAGGACATTTTTAGATACTTCTTATAGATAACATAACACATTGAAGAATGCACACTTGGCTTCAAAATACTTAAACCCTCATTAATTAATAGGACAACTGTCGGTGGGAGGGCAGGGCATTGCTTAGGTTTGGAAACTGGGAGGGGGCATACAAGGAAGTTGCAATCAAGTAAAAAAAAAAATATCAGTTGTAGTTGGATTTAAAATGAGTTGCAAGTCCAGAATTGTACTGTTCTTTAAAACAGCTATTAATGGTAGGTGTATTTTATTCTGAAAATGGGAAATTCTACACAAAGAAACTCAATCCTAACACTTTTAACATGACTTCTAGTTTGAACGATGTGAAAAAATCAGCCCTATCTTCAGCTAGCAAAACAAAAAATATATAACTACCCTCTTTCTTTTAAAATATCTAGGTTACTAAAATTTCTGCTGAAAGTGTCATTGCCCTTCCTTCAATAAAAGCAATTCAAGAGGCAAGAAAATTAGAATCCTTGCATTAAAAGTGCAAGAAATCTGAAAGAATAAAAAGAAGGAAGAACCGCCAATTAACAGCTTTAAACAAGAAACACAAAATTATATCACAGATTTGTAAAATTCCTGACCTGAAAAATGTAGAATAAAAATGTCTAAATGCCCTTTACCCAGATGGCAGAAACAAAGCTAGCAGGATATACAGCACAGGACATGGCTGTAAATCCAAAACTTTACTGGCAATCTTGCTAAGAAGGTATTTTGTTTTATAAAAGAGAAACTTCAACAGAATTTCAAATAATTAACATAAGAATGAAAATAAGAAATCCAGAAACCATCTTTAAAGCATTTATAGCTGCCAGATCTGGACATGGTATTTAAAACTATCAAAGAGAAAAAAAAGTTAACAATAATGCTTAACAGTGCTGATAATCAATTTGTGCATATTTATCTACAGTCATAGCTTCTAAACTTACTAGAGAGGTAAAAAAAAATTGGGTTAACAATTTTACAAGTAAATTGCAAAAATCATTCACTTGAATTTCTTAACATTTCACTACAACAGAAATAGGACATAAAAGTATTTTCTAAGCTATAGTTCACCTACATTCTGATAGGTTAGCATTCAAAAATATTTATTTTTGGTAACATATTGATGTCTATATTAATATTAGAATGTGATTAAAATTTTGCAAATGGGCACTTCAAAAATCCTGAGAAAATATGACAAAATTGATAGAAATCTTTGTTATTAACAAAAAAACTTTGAGATAAACATTTAAAAAGCCACAACAAGAGCCCTGTTGCTAGCTAATTTGTTGAATAAAAGAACACTAATAATTAACACTCTGAAGCAAAAACTAAAAAACCGCTACGATGAAGTAAGGCACTGAAATCATTGACCAAACTTAATCACATTCATCCATTGAGATGTATCTTTCTATGCCAAAAAATCTTATTTATATTTAATCTGATCAAATACATCTTGTCTTTACAATCATGATTTACAAAAAAAAAAAAAAAAAATGTATCTGCTTGGGTCAGCAGAAGAGAAAGCATTTTAGAAAATCTTCAACATGTTCAATGTCAAAACTATTGAATGGACGTGTAGTGATACATTCCAAATTGAGAGGTACAAAAAAAGTCCGCTCATTATAAATGTCACAACCACACATCAGAAAAGACATAAATGCTGAATAGGTTTCTTTTTTTAAACATCTGTTGTGGTAGACCATGTTTTTTACCTCAATGCCCTGTAATATTGCTAATTATCACCCTCTATAATCCCATATTTGATAGAATTTCTTACTATCTATTAAAATACTGACCTCACCAGATCAGCTGTGTTTATTACAAGCCTCTCTGTAAAAAGGTTACACACATAACCATACTAATCAACTAGCCCCTAGTAATGATGAAGAGTTGTCATTTGTACACTATTTCCTTTTTATCACCCATAATGCTCTAAAATCACATAAAATTCTAATATCTGTAAAATAAAACATCTGTTCGTAAAAAAATTAATGATGCAACAGACTGTAAAGATTTCCTATTAAAAATTGTTTAAAATCAATTACAATAAAAAAATTTCTAAAAAATAAGAATCCTAACAATATTAGACTGCAACACAATCAGTTAATTCTTAATTTTGGTTTATGCGATCGTTGCACGTACAAAAAGGAACAAAAAATATTCTTTTACTATACAGTATGTAACACTCGTTTGTTAAACAAAAATATTTTTCCTCTATAGTTTGCTATTTTAAGTCACAGTTGCATAACATCAGACAAGCATGGTCAAACAATAGCCACCTGATTCCACACAATCCAAGACCTCTTGAACATTGATTCAAGTCCTATCTGGGATCACACAAAATCAGACAGAAGCAGTGTCTGTGAAGCACTATAGTCTCTGTCAAAGAGAAGTTTGACCTGGGCTCTACCGCAGACTGGCATCATGAAGAGTTCCGTCGATTCTGATTTTTTAGCACTTGATAAACATTGTCCACATTTGATAATCCTTCAAAAAATGGTAACAAGTCCAGTAACTCTGTGTCGGTCATGTCGTCGAACCAGGACTGCACTCCAACCTACAAAGGAATAGACTAATCACATGAAATTACCTAAATCTATATCGGAAGAATTTTGATAACTTAAATAAAATGAAAGATTTGAAATACAGAACATTAAATTTCATTTAGTAAACAAAGTTTTTGTTCCATATCATTAACAATCATTTCAAAGTAA
Source organism: Saccostrea echinata (assembly GCF_033153115.1). Lineage (NCBI taxonomy): Eukaryota > Metazoa > Mollusca > Bivalvia > Ostreida > Ostreidae > Saccostrea > Saccostrea echinata. The sequence goes on from NW_026889805.1 coordinate 8,917,619, forward strand.
TAATCATTCATATATGAAAGATTTGGAATTTTTATTCATAGATATATTTTATTCATAGATGTACCATAAGATATAAACAATGTGGTTAGATTTTAAATTTAATTTTTAATAATTTTAAGATAGACAATGCACTTTCAAAATGTGAAAATTGACAAAACACTCCCGAAATATAAACGACTCTGCCCCCCTCCCCCCTCACTTTTCCATCATAAATATGAAATGTATGTATAACATAAATATATAATTAAGGAATAACTGTCTAATTTTAAGGCGTTTATGCATAAAATTATCACGCAAGCCAATCGATTGATCATCGTCATAAATCCAAAAAATCTGACAGTTATTCCTTATATTTACATGCTCCTGATTCTGCAAATTCCCATGCTAATAGCCCCGCTTCTGTCTCTATTTGTCCCGCCCCGCACGTGATTTTTTTTAACCACGCCTATCGATGAACCAGTAGATTTATGTAGAAATAAAGTATTTTTTACAATTTGTAATTTTATCTCGGACAAAGACATTGGAAATGTAAATATTAGAAGATAAATGATTTTAGTCTGGGTGCTTTAAGTACAGATTTTAATATAAATGACAGGGGAGCACTTACAGCATTGTCTGGGTGGAAGATGTAAGAAGCTGGCGAATTGTCTATTATGATGACTTGAGCCAAATCACGTCCTAGTCGACTAAGGTCCTGAAAGATATTGACAGCCAATGAGAATTATTTACTGGCTCTAGATTAAAGTTTGGCTTTAAATTCTAGTAGGCAATAAGCAATAGTTTTGGAAAAGCTGCTGTGTTGTTTCAAACTGAGGAAATGCCATGTATATGAAGAGTACAAGCTATTTTCACACTATGTACACATTTTCCACATCATACATGTGGAAACATTTTCTTAAATAATGTTCTATGTAAACAGAAAACCAATAAAGACATTTCCATGGTAAATGGAAATTTTAACTGGCATTAACTACCACATGCCTAGTACCGGTATTTATTTGCAGAGTCCAAACTTTGCACTTATGTCACTTAATCCTGTTTTTTGTGATAGTGGTATTCAATGTAAGTGTGTAAAATTTCTATATATATAAGTACATGAACTTTATCTTAACATGTACAGTATCAGATCACTATGGAATGATGTATCAATATAAACATAAGCTGATAACACTAAGATCACAATGATATTACAATCTTTATCAACATTGTGCTCATACATTCTTTATCACTGGATGATAAGCCAAACTTGGTTACTAATTTACTTTCATGTATAATGAAGTAAAATAAAACAAAATGGATGCATTAGATGCCTGCTGTTGAGAAACTGCTTACTTTGACATAGTTGCCTCGATGAAAGACACAAGACTCCCTGAATAACCTTGACCTGAAGACGCCCCACTTATCTAACAAGTCTGCGACAGGATCAGCATACTGAAACACAATTAAAGCACGTACAAGCACCTGTTTTTACACATTCCTATCGTTATCTTATTTTTACTCATGTAAATGACACATTCTCTGATGAAATAAATTTTGGCAATTTTTAGTTCTGGCATTTCCCGTATCTGCTTCAAATTTAAATCTGTGAACACTGTCTCAAAATACTGACCTTATAAAAAAGAAATTCCAAAAGTGCCTTACCTTAGCTAAACTAGCGGTGAAAAATAAAGTCCAAAAGTGCCTTACCTTAGCTAAACTAGCAGTGAATAATACACAAAAAGTGTCTTACCTTAGCTAAACTAGCAGTGAATAATACATAAAATGTGCCTTACCTTAGCTAAACTAGCAGTGAATAATACACACTCAAACATCTCGCCCATTTTTTTCAAGAATTCATCAACATAAGGCCTCTTTAGAACATAAACCTGAAATAGCAAACGTAAGTAAACTTCAAATATCCCAAATTCAATTTTCTAAAAAAAATTACCTGGTTCTTTTTGTAAGTCTCAAATGAGAGCTTTTTTTCTACAGATATTTTCTGTTTGAACAATAGAAGCAGACTGGATTAAAATATCGGGGGATTTCCAGACAGAAAAATATCATCTCTTGTGTTCCTTTACAATATCAAAACTAGGAGACCATGAGCCACAATGCTCACCTGAATAACTATTGCCCTTCTGTTCTTCAGATTTTTCCCTATATATTTCTCTGTAAAGTTATGATGAGGTATTGTGGCCCCACCCTACCCCAGGTCATCATTTGAACAAACTTGAATCTGAGGATGTATCCATATAAATATGACTAATTATGGATTTGCTGTTCCTGAGAGGGAGATTTTTCCTATATATTCCTAATCAAAATTTGATCGTCCATCATGATTAGAGCTTAACAAATGCCCATCTGCAGCTTTGTTTATTGTATATTGCTACAGCCTAATAAATCATCAAAATAAATTATCTTTATTCTTTAGACTATAAAATTGTCATCTTAGTGAGACATGACACTCTGCAATTTGTTGTAAAGATATAAAAATTAAAATACAGCCTAATAAAACATCAAAACAGATTACTTTTATTCTTTAGACTATAAAATTGTCATCTTAGTGAGAAATGACACTGTAATTTTTTTAAGATATAAAAATTAAAATAAAAAATTATATTATACAATATCATATTAGTTTTAATTATATAATACAATATCAAATTAGTGTTAATTACTTTACAGCAAATTTATTTTGAAAGTTAGGTTAGCCAACAAGAACTATTTAATCCAACACAAGCAATTAAGAGGCTGATTCCTTTTGCCCCATTCCCAAGAGATATAGATAACACCTGCTTGATCAGAGATGCTCTACCAGTTATTTCCTCACACTAAACACATTAATTTATAAGTAATTTGACATGCAATTTTCTGCTATCAAAATTCTCCATGACCAGTGCTTGATAATTACACCCATGGGAGAAGTGGAATTTCTCTTGTAACATTACATTTTTTTTAACTTCACTTAATTTAAAGGTCACAGTCACCTTTAAGTAGAGTGCAACACACTTATCTAAGATGCATTAATTGGACAAGTTTGATGATTCTAGGTCTAAAAGTTTTCTAGTTATGAGCTGGACAGGACTTTTTTTTTCATATTTGGCCATGGCATCTTAATAAAAGTTCAGAGCGACCTACTTTAATGTGTAAACACACCTTCTACCCGAGAAGTATCAGCTGACAAAGTTTGATAATTCTAGGCCTTATAGTATTAAAGTTATGAGCCAGACACAAAAAAGCTAACAGACAGACAGATGGATGGACATGAATGTTATAACATAAGCATATAAAAAAGAGGTTTGGCAAACATATTTTTGTGAAAATAATCATTTTCTTAAATGCTTATGCTTAGTAACATTAAATAAAACAAATGAATGATATATTTCCCCCACTAGGCCTATGTTATTGATAATTTTTTTTAAAGCAAGAGGCCACAATGGGCCACATCGCTCACCTGAGTAACTTTTGCCATGCTGTTCTTTACCAGATTTCCCACTTGTTATACCTATTGTGGCCCCGCCCTACCCCCGGGGGTCATGATTTGAATAATTTAAAATCTACACTATCCCAGGATGCTTCCACATAAGTTTCAGCTTTTTTGGCCCATTGGCCCAGTGTTTCTTGAGAAGAAGATTTTTTAATGACCCCACCCCATTTTTGTCTTTTCTTGATTATCTCCCCTTGTAAGGGAACTTGGCCTTTTATTTTAACAATTTAAACTCCCATTCACCCAAGGATACTTTGTACCAAGTTTGGTTAAAATTGGCCCAGTGGTTCTTGAGAAAAAGTTGAAAATGTGAAGAGTTTACAGACGGAAGGACAGACGAATGACGGACAACGGGTGATCAGAAAAGCTCACTTGAGCTTTCAGCTCAGATGAGCTAAAAAGATTGGATGACATTTCTTGTTCTTTTACCGATATTAGTCTGACCCAAATCTATTTACGTCCATGATGCACGTATAAACAGTAAGCTCATTGACAATGTCATATTATCTACAATTGTTTTCAAGATCCATATAGCATTTAAGTGTCTTAAACAGCATAAAAATAATTAAGTAATTAAATTCAATTTCAAAACATCGGAGGTCATTTAATAGATGCATTTGATTCGAACCCATGTTAATTCCTGCTGATATTTTCAAGATAGCAATAACACAGACTTCTTCCAACCAATAAGTGTGCCGCCATTACAATTTCGTGTCAGAAAAAAAAAGAGACGGTTACAGAAAATAGGGTTGTTTAAGTAACCATACACTAAACTATTCAACTCATTCATTCTGTTTATGGGAATATTAGTGCTCTCTCTGAGCTGAATATAAGAAAGCTGCTGATACTTAGGCAGGAAGCCAGTTTTTGTCAAATTTATAAGAAAATTTTTGCAGCTTAACTACCTCCAACAAAGAAGATTTGTATAAGGGATGTAACTCATCACTGCTTGCAATGAGAAGATTTTTGATGTGGTGAAATTTCATATGATCAGAGATTCAACATTGCTTGGCTTACCTGGTGCACTGTTCCCTCTATTTCAACTGGAACTATAAAATCAGCATTGCTGATTGGCTGAAAAAAGATTTCAAAAGAAAAATCAAATACACAATATCAATGCATTGAACATTACAAAATGAAATAGCAGGTTATTATACATTCAATTTTCTGTTTCATTGATCTTATTAGAATAAGATTTGTAAATATATGCAATAGAGATAGATAATGGTATGTGAAGTAAACAAGTTAAATCACATCAGATTTCTCAAGACACCAGTCATGTACTACTATAATAAGGTACAACTTATCGTGTTGAAATGCACTTAGATGAATTTTTAACAATGAATTTTAAGTGCTATTACATAATACTGAAAATCTGACTGTCAGGTAATATTCATTTTTCCTCCTAGCTCACCTTGAATGAACTATGGACAAGAGTTTCATCTAAATCAATCACAGCACATTTTTTATTTGTGTCCTTATTCAGGACAGCTGGAAGAAGATACTTTTCAGCAGGGCTCTACAACACAGAGAACAACATAAGTAATATGAGATTTGTATTAGAAATTTAATCTAAAAGGCACAATGTACAAAATCAATGATTATCTCTGTAGGTACAAACTTTTGTAATCTAGTGACTCAAAACAGACAAAGTGGTCTGTTATGTAACAATATCATTTTACACCAGACATGTTTATTTGATTAATGATAGTATTTTCATTTCATTTTTTTTCCCCTTGCAAATTATGATGTGCAAAAAATCCTTCAGTTTTGTAAAACTTGTTTTAATAAAACAGCAACAATATCGAGTCTTTATACTGTGTCTGATGCCTACCCTTGGGTTTCCATTTTCTTCCACTACAGGAATTTGACAATTAGTAGTCTGTGTGTTGTTGTTATTTGTGTTTCCAAAGCAGCATAAAAAGTTACTAAAAATGTTACGGTTACGAGGCTTCTTTAGTGAGCTGGTGCTGGACTCCGTCGACGAGCCTAAAATAAACAACATGAAATTAATAGTCTTGTAATGCAAATGATTCAGGCACATTTCTGATAAAACAACTTTCTTTTTTATCTTCTAGCTACTAGAATCCCAAAATTACATGATCTTGACCTATTTTTAAGATGTTTTGCGACCAAGTTTATTGAATTATTTAAGAAAATTTCTAAAATTGATACTATTTTTCTTCCTATCACATTCTAATACATTTTAATTTTCTTCCAGTAATAGAGCTTGAAGAAAGTGTAAGAATTTTGGAGTGACTATGGGAAGAAATAAAATGAAATAATATCTGATGGCATGAACATGGTTCATCTGTTTATTGATTTACAGTCAGGAAGACTCCTTTGAATATCAACATCATAAAATAAATCACCCTCCTTTAAAGGCAGTGCTACAGTGTGAGGCGATCTTCTTTTCCGATAAGAACTTTATTTTGTCAATATCTGCAGGTAAACAGATCTCCCTGGACATTCTACCAGGTAGTAAAATTTGGAAAGGATATGCTTACTGGGCCAGACATAAGAACTGAACATGTGTAATATCTTATCATATTATCATGATGAGCTAACACAGCTCATATTTACCTTTTATTTATTTCAACAAGGCAAAATCAAAATGAAAGTGGGATTTAACATTTCAGTTATAATTTACCTATATATGAATAAGAGATTCCCACCATAAAGTAGAGCTTAGAGATGAACAAACAAACATTTTCAACATCCCATTCTGACAATACCCAAATGAAAGTGACTGTTGGAAGAGTCTGAGACTGTTACAGTTCAACAGTTTATCACTGGAATGACCATGAACTGACCCAATATTGATCTTATAAAAGCCACAAGGATTTAAAACAATCAATCATCAAAATAAGGCAAACATTGTGCCAAGTAGTAGTTGAGTAAGTGAGACTTGCATTACATGGTTGGTTAAAAGATATGTGGCCTGGTACAGTTGTTTAACAACTATTACAACCATATGGAGCAATATTATGTAAGCACAAACAGGGATGAGTAACAATTGATGGGTTCAATGTGTGTTTACAAACACTGAATAATCTTAGAGTGTATTTTCTGACCAAATGATTCCATACACAGGGAAGGAATGTTGATCAGACGGTCATTATGCAACGTCTTGGAACATTCTACTTCCCTCTAACAGCAGCGTTGTTAAACATTAAATAAATGCACACTTTGCTTCTGAAATCCAAGGGCACCTGTTCATAACTTTGCATTTTAAATACAATCTTCCATACTGAACCTATTCTAATTTCTCACAAATAATTCAGTATGCATAGACAAAACAAAAAACTGGTTTACATTTTCCATTAAATCTACTTTAAAAATGTGTTTCTTTCCTACAGAGAAGATGTGCACTATTCAAGAACACATTCCTTAATTAAAATGTTTGCATTATCAACTCTTTTTTAACTCCAGACATCAGCTAACCTTTCAAAGATGATGAAAACCATTTCATCAAGGCTTTACAAATCTTGAGAATTCCCGACCAGCATCCAATATTTGGCATCTTTAAGAAGTCTCTTCCATTTTGCTGCCTCTTCACATTCCACAATCACATAACAACTTGTAAGTGTATAGTTGCTGGGGAACTGTCACCAATCTCAGAGAAGAGCTCCTAAACCACCATAACCAATAACCATCAAATGACTTCAAATGCCAATCAAACAGCAAGACTGTGCCAAACTGCACTTCAAAATCCATTTATAAATGTGACCAAATAACTATTACACTATTAATCTTAATGTATTTAACTGTATTTTCCATAAGGTGAACTTTTCACATGCACAGATCTATACTGATAGGACTATCACCAACATCTAAGAATAATTCATTATTGACCACTGCGAAATTCATTTGAGCTTGAAAATATTGTTATGTCAAAGCAATGAAAGCATTGCTTATAAGGTAAACAGATTAGAGTGCCTTATTTTTATATTAATTCTTATCCTTTACATATATCAGCTGAAATGAAGCCTCTCTAATACCAGGCACAATGCCAACTTACAAGTGTTTCTGTACAAATCTATATGTACACACACTGAAACAGCTGTCTGGGGCCATAATTATATTTTGCCAAAATCACATGAACACTGCCAACACCCTATGATGTGTAGGATAGTGAACTTGTAGGATAGTGAACTACAGGTAGGGCCTGCAGTAGCCTAATAGCTATTCATTATAGTACACTTCTTCCTCATTATACGGAGATGATGAAGTTGATAAGCTGTTATGTTGTTGTACTCTACAACTATACCACAATATCACTTCACTTCTGTATTCTCGCTATTCATTTCCAAACAATACAGTATGATCATAAATATCGGAGTCTTAATGTCACTGACCCACTTCCCCCTTCCCACAAGAAACCACACCCCTTATACCAGTGAAGAATATGTTTACCATTTTTCATACAACACGTTTAAGCTGGCCAAATTGTCACCCATTATATGTACATGTATTTCTAAATCAAGGTAAAAATGTAATATGTAAATACTGGTAAAACTTTTACACTGTTTGCCAAACTGAGCCTAAAAATGTCTACATATAATTCATCTGAGTGTGCTGTGTTTTACCTAGATTTAGGTTCATGTGCACACATTGATTTCTTTATTTGGTTTATCCTTACTCACTTAAGTTAAATTTTAACTTTTAATTGTGTAATTTAAAATTAACCAATACAACATAAACCAATACTTTTTTTTCCTCTGCAGCATCCCATACGTGCCAACAGAAAATGACATACAAGTCAAGTAATAAAGGTAAATTTTGTTACACCTTACAAATCTTACAAAGATTGTAATAGTAAACCACATTCTCCTTTCTCACAGAAATTTGGAAATATATTTCATTCATGCCAGCCAATGGGTTATTTAATCTGAAGATAAATCGAGGTGATTTAATTATATTTTTTCATAATGTCAACAAAAACTTTTTTTTTTCTTCAAGATTCAAATGTTCTGATAAAGACCATAACATGATACTTTCTGATCAAGGCCATTTAGCTTCTGTAATTGAAATTTAATTCTATGTTCTAAATTTAGTTCTATCTACTTGACAGCTGTGAATTCAAAGTAAAAATGAACAAAAGGTTGGGCAACATCAACTCTGTTAATACGATAAATGCATATAGTTTATGCATATCTCAAAAAAACTAATAAATATATGCATATTAACATGTTTTTAAAATTTCTGTTCTTATAGTCTGCTCAAAAATCATTTATTTTTTATTACAACATGGAAAATCAGGAGAGAAAGGGGGAAAGAGAGGATTGACCAGTAATATTTGTCATAAGAGACTTTAGAGAGCTTCAAATGGTAGAGGCATTAAATTCAATTTCTATTAATTGTTACCAAAACAATAAAGCAACTTAAGAGGATGTTCTTAAATTTGCTATGGTGTATTGATGTAAATACATGTACAACAAAACTGACTTTAATGAAATTTGACTCTCTCAGACTGCTTTCCAATGTATACCTGAATGCTCTGGAATATGTCATAGGTTGTAAACAGATTAAGAAAAGGCCAGGTATCTATTAAAATAATGTAATGTATTTTAATGTCTGTTTAAACTTGCTTCATGAATTTATCAGGTAAATTTAAATGCTGTAAAGCATTAAATTTAGTTTTATTAAATTATAAACTGATACAATATCATATACAAAGAGCTGAACAATCTGTAAATGTGAAACATGTGAATCAGTTCACACAAGAAACATATTGACGCAAGCGTCAAAAATCGGCCGCAAACCAATTTTCCTTCTATGGGGCAACAAACTGAAATGTGTGATCTGTTAAAAATTTATCTGATATTAATCTGTTAATCTATCCCGGTGAAATAAAACGTGCATGCGACATCGCAGGCGCGGATTTTATTTTTCAACAACAACTTAATTTTCTTCACAAATATTTGGGACTCTCTCTCTCTCTTAAGCAAATCCAAAGGAGGGCGTTGAAACCCCCACAACCCCCTCTAGATCCGCCACGCATTTTCTTTGTTTACGTATTGAGTTGTGGCGGGAAAATGCTTGGCACATTGTAAAACGCGCTTTATCATCGTCTGCTGGAGCAAAAAATCTTGCAATATTCTGTCGTTTAAGAAATTAAAATTTTATCTTATTCTTTTTGAAAATCCCAAAGGAAATGTATATATGTCATTTCAAAGCAAATACAATTATTCCTCTTTAAATAGAAAAAGTAATATTGATTATATATATTTACATATCTCGGTCTTTGCTTTAGATAATGCCAACACGTGTGCTAATATTCTCCGCAGTTATCAGAGGTCGTCAATCAGGATTTGATCAGATAAAACATTTACCCAATCATTTATTTAATTTTAATTTTATAATTATTTTGTTGAACAGTTAGATACTCTTTATTAATATTGTATATGAATGTTAAATACTTTTATTTTTTTTTTAACTCCGCAGAAACGCACGACTACTTCAAACTTTCATATCAAATAACCGACCGCCTCCTGGCGGCCGGTAATTATCAGATGTCCATTACTTGAACATCCTATTTAAAGCTCTTTGATAAGTATTATTATTACTACCACTAGATATCCTGATAGCTGGCCATGATGATCAAACTACATACAAGATTTTCTATCTCAATTTTTATTTTTTACACATCTTCTTGTTAATGAATGAGATAAAGGGTGAAACGATTACAAGTGTAAAGGGGGAAAATCGGACAATATGTACTCTATCAATTAAAAAGAACCATTTCTTTTATTGCTGTTCATTTAAACATTTAAAAATTGTAGTAAACGTTTCACAATTAAATGTGATGCGGAGAAAAAAATGTTCTTTCCACAAACTTGCATTGTATGCCAGCATTCATATCATGTTGTCAAGATATATAAATTTATACTTAAAGAAACCTGACAATATTAATGCCTTCACTATAAAAATTGAGTAGCTATACCTATATTGTAAAACCTCCATTAACATTAAAATTATTCAGTCTTATATAAAAAAAAAAGACATATAGGCATAATTAACATATATGTCGATTTTATTACTTCAATACGCCTATAAACATTTCATTCATCGGTAGAAACTGTCTTACGATAATATATTTGTATCCATTGAATTTACTCTTATCCAAGCTAACAAAATATGATGGTAACATTTTATGTCTCCAGAACTTTGACCTAATTTCACTTAGACGATCGTCAAGCAATCCTCTTTGTGTTTACAATATATATGGGTCATGTTAAAAATAGATTAACGGGGCACTTGTTCGACGTCAACGGCACCTCTTGTTAAAAACGAAAGTCACATTTTTAAGGAATATGCATGTAAACCATTAAAAAAGTAAAATTCAAAACCAAGAGATTCAAGAACTAACGGTGGCCAATAACCTCCGAGTTGCCAAAAACTTAATGGTAAACATGTCGGTCATAACAGTGACCTTCACCCTTTTAAAATATAAACAATACCAAAAACTTCCATTCTTGATTAAATATCAATTTGTAACTAAATTCAAATATAAGAAACATTAGTTTAAATTGTTTTCTTCGTCTGAACATTGCAATATACCATAATCTTCATGCATCAACTACATTGTACAGGCGGAGGCACAGGTGCTCCGCCACAGAAAACGTCCGACTGGAGAGAAGAGCTGAAACTTACCTTTTTCCGATGGAGGAAATGTATTGAGCTGCTCTTCATCACGATTTACTTGTGTTATGATGGACGAGGTGTCCATTAAGTGACCACGAAATACCCTTAAACGACGTCGTGTTTACTTTTTAAAGCGCTAAACGTAGTAGTATAAACTTGTTAAAAATTCAACATGGAAGTACAGTCTAAGCATCATGGGCTCCAATGTTTATGCATATTCATGAATATTAATGAGTTTCACATAAACACAACAAAGTGTATTTGAACGATGTTCAATTATTTCCTTTTCTTAGGGGTATACATAAAATTCTATGTATTGTTATAAAGATAAAGTTACAGTGTATTTTAATGATGAATTTTAATGTTATGTTGATAACATTAACTCCCGCTAAAACTGCTAACTCCATGACCCGCTCTACATAAACAACCAATCAGATTTTCGATAACATATGTATACATAGGTAAAACTGCACGCGAACGATTGTGCACATGGCGTATTCCATCGTAGCCAAAATGCACATTATATACAGTCACTCAAAGTCAAATAAAAGCGTGCAATTGCGGATACAAAAGTACATGAAAATTAGTGTTATTGTATTTCAACATTTTTTTTCCCGAAAATTTTCGCTATACAGATATTTTTTTCAAGGATAAATGACAAAAACTTTTTTTTTCCAGAAATCAGCAATATATCACATAGATTATATTCGTATTGGTAACCTGAATAATGCTTGCCAGGATCATTGTGAATATTTTACAAGATTTTGTAGTAATGTTAACTGTGTGCAAAAAATTATATAGATTAATTTACATAAACAGATAAAACGGCACTAATTAAGGCGCAAATATTTCAAAACCAAATACAACTTAATTACGATTTCTTTATATTTCAGGTATTTATTAGTTCCCTACCGGTGAAACCGGAGGGGACTACAGGTTTCCTCTGAGTCTGTCCGTCCGTCTGTCTGTCTGTCTGTCCGTCCGACTGTCTGTCTGTCTGTCCTTCTGTCTGACTGTCAGTCTGTCCCACTTGGTTTTCCGCACTTTTTTCCTAAGCGCTTGCAGATATTGAGCTGATTTTTGGTACGTGAGTGTATCTTGATGAGTTACAGATCAAGTTTGCATTTCGTTCCGCTTCATTGATTTTTGACGGAATTACGGCCTTTTCAATTTTTACGGGTTTTCCGCAATTTTCTTCTAAACGCTTGTAGATATTGAGCTGATTTTTGGTATGTGGCTTTACCTTGATTAGTTATAGACCAAGTTTGCATTTCGTCCCGCTTCATTAATTTTTGACGGAATTATGGCATTTTCAATTCTTAACGGGAACGGAACCAGATTACACTTGCCGGTACGGGACTAGTACTCTCAGAATGCTTGTTATTTATATGTCATTTCTAATCCGTCAAAAATACAGTCCATGCATCAACATTTTTTGTCATGTATCCTTAAATATCTTTAAAGTTTGAAATAATTAAGACACTTGGGTACATGCAAAACTATGAAAAGAAAGACAAAAAGAAAAGAAACGAAGCAAACAAAAGAAAAGTACAGAAAACGAAGAGAGAAAGAAAAAAAGGAATGAAGAAAAAATACATAGATGCATACAAATGAATTACTTCATTAGTACTGTATTCATCGGCGTTGGAAGCAAATTAATTGAAAGTGGGGGGGGGGGGGGCTAAACCAACGGAAAAAGGTAAGCACCAATTCCCAATGCCTATATTTTGCCTATCTTTGAAAAAAAAGTGGGGGGGCTAAGCCCCCTAGCACCCCCCCCGGTTCCGACGCCTATAGTATTTATTATAATATTGCTTCATTTGTTCAAAAGCACGTCGCGAGCAAATATATGTGTATGTGGGATGGAAGGGGGGGGGTCGTTCGTTTTTGCAAGTCAAAAGGAGGGGTTAAGTTATTGATTAATATGCCTAGACCCCCCTTCCCACTTCCGTCGCTAATCATGCATGCTCAAATTATTCGCCAAAATCCTGGATTTACCACTGTTTTCTTTTGCTGACACATCATGCACCTACATGTACCCTAACGCTATTATTTTTGCTGGTCTGCAATGCACATGATTTTTTTCAAGCAATTTTAGACGGCGATATTTCAAGAACGAACCTATACTGAACGATGCTTTATTACTGGAGCTGTTAGCTGTTCTTCAATTATGTTTTTAATTGTTTTTGTTTGTTTCTTTGTTTTTTTTGTTGTTGTTATTTTTGTTTGTTTTGTTTTAGTTTTTTTCTTTGTTTTTTGGTTTTGTTTTGTTTGTTTGATTTGGTTTAGTATACTAGTATGTGTTTATTTACCGATCAAGCCCCCTCGGGTGGGATGTGATACTTCACGGTTTTAACACTGTTAAAACAGGCGATGGAACTGGTTGGGATGAGGTAGGGGCTGACCCCCCCATGCACCCATCCCCCACCCCCGTAGTCCCAAAAGGTACTTTAACAACTTAGCCCCTCTCCCAGACAGGGATTAAAAAAATAATCAGTCTTAGGCTAGTACCCCGCAACAAATTTATCTATTTACTTCTTGCCTGTACTTGCCCTCATTTGTCACCATAATCATTTAGATTAAACAAAACGATAGCGCTTGAGCAATTATAAGTAAACCATTTCATTCCGTTTCACGATGGTCTCTCTTGGTCTCTGCATGAAGAGCCTTCAAGGACATACGCAACGTACCTTACCTACTGATAATTTTTCAAGATATTCTTAATTTAAGATTATAGTGCCATCAGATGTTCGTAGTCAAAAAATCAGCATGCATTACAAGAGGTTTTGAAAAGATATCAATTGATGAAAATTCTTATAAAGTCAACGAAAAATATTACTAAACATATATTCTAGATGTTTTGTTTATCCAAACTTGTTTTATAAAATGTGTACAACAGCACATATAGACATAAAAAGTAGCGCACAATTCCTTTGAGTATCGGAACTCTTCAACTCCAGGGAAAAAGACAATAAAGTTCAAACTACGTTGCGTATGTCCTTAATGTACATAAATAATGTATTTTTCTCATTTTTATTTATCTATTATTTACAAGTCTATCTGACCATTTAAAACCACGAAAGTACTTTTTGTATTATTTGTCATGGAGAATAACTTCTATTAGTAGAATACAATTTATAGAGCCATGCCCAGCACCAGAACACTAGACCAAGCTGTCAAGAATTATCTGGTAAAAAAAAAAAATACACTTGCTAATTACATATTTTTTCTCTTGTTGCCTCCTAGATGCCCAGGAGCAGAGCCGCAGTTTTTCAAAGAAATAATAATGCATTTTCGCTATACATGTATAGTCAAAATGGGGCCACAAATTTCACAATTTTGGAAGAAGCACCCTTGCTCATCACAACCCTGCACTTAGTTTATCTGCTAATTTAAAAACCCAAAGGCAGAGAAGATTATGAAAGAATTAATGCATTTTCACTATATGATCATTAGAGCTCCATCTTAACTCCAGAACCCCCGACAATGGGGCCATGAACTACAATTTTGGTAGAGGGCTCGATGCTTATTACAATCATGACACCAGTTCAACTGCTTGATGTCCAGAAGTGAAAGAAGATTTTCAAATATTGCATTAATTTTGCTTGTTTAAATTTAGCACCACCCCTCAAACCCCAATGGGGGGCAGGGACCATGAAATTCACAATTTTTGTCCCCCTTCAATAGCTAATGCACAAATGAAATATGAATTTCCTATCTCTCTCATTCAAAAGTTATCACCAATGTTAAAATTTCTAAAAAGGAAAAATAGGGGCCCAAGGTCAATTTTTTTGTGACTCATACATAGAAATTTAATAACTCTGAAATTCCGGGGGTGCCCCTCCCCCTTCTTGATCCGCCTCTGAGCAAAAAATTACAAAAAGGTGAGAAACCTGTAAACAAAGGAAAAGAAACGAAAAGAAAAAAGAAAACAAAAAGAAAAGAAATGAGACCAAAAAGAAGAGACAACACGCAAAAAAGGGGGAAAAAAACGGAAAAAGAAAAATTGATGTATACAAATTATTTCATTAGTATATCCTAAATTTATCATGATATCGATTTTATGGGTCATTTGAAAGCATTTGATATATATTGAAGGCTAATATTAGAAGTATTTGTAGAAGTTGGGGGGGGGGGGGAGTAGTGGGGGGGGGGTAACTTCGTTGAACATTGTATTAATTTGCTCTTGCCATTGATACGCACATGCATGGGCTTTAGGCCATCTTTGAAGTAATGCTTGGTTGTCCTATATATATTGGGTCGGTAGGTGGGGAAATTTTTCTTTCCCCCAAGATTTTCTATATATTTTGCTGAATTTTCAAAATCTATTAAAATTGAAGGAATTTATAAGATTAAAATGGTTGTTGACGGAATGAAAAAAATCCTGGAATGAATTTTTAAAAAAATCGTTTCCTATTAAGGCTTAAAAAGTTTTGAGTCGGACCATTTTTAGCTACTAGTAGTCGGTCGGGAGAGGGCATAGAAACAGTTTTTAAAGATGGCCTTTTAAACAGTTTTTTAATCTGCACTGACTGACAGATGTACATATGGCGGAGAGAGGGGTTTTAAATATAAGGTCACCTGAGTCACTCAAGATGACCAATTGCTATCTGTTTTTGTCCGACGTCGTTCGTCGTCCGTTAACATTTGAACATTTTCAACTTCTTCCCTGGAACCGTTGACCAATTTCTATCAATTTTGGCGTATAGCATTTATAAGTGATACAAGATCTTTCCGAATGTACTATGGTTTTTGACCTTAAAGTTTAGCGTACAATACTTTCAACATGATTTTTTTTTTTGAATGAGAGAAGATGGTGCTTTCATATTTTACATGTGCATCACCTGTGAAGACACCTTTCAGATAGAACTATCATTTTTGACTTCATGACTTTCATCTAAAGAAGTTCAACCTACTTATCTAAAATTTTTAATTTGGCCTTAACTTCTGCTCCAGAAGAGACATGGCTTTCCTATTTTTTTTTCCCCATGTGCATTACCTCTCAGGTTGTATTATGACATTTGAACTTCTGACCTTGATCTTGACAGACAAGACAGGACACACAGACAAGACAGTTACAATATGCATAAATAATTGCATCCCAAACACTAAGACACCGACAGCGGGGGACCACAATTCTTTGAATTTGCTTGTTTAGTTTTGATTTTGTTGTGCTGTTGGTTTATGAGTTGTTGATTTGTTTTCAGCTCTTTAGTTTCTCTCTCCACCCACTCCAAGATCATTAGATGGGGCTTAGAAAAATGCGTCTTTGGAGACTCCGATTTAATATGAGATGGTTGTATAACTAGATGAGTTGCACATCACATGAAGTGGTGGTAGTGGTGGGACCTCAAGGGAAAATTGCTTGTAGAAAGTATTGCAGAGACAGGACATAGAGAAAAGAGTCTCGAGTTGGAGAGCATAGAAGACATTGATGATGAAATAAAGGAGACTGACGAGCATTTGAAAATCTTACACAATATGATTCGTTCTCATCGTAATAAGGATAAGTCTTGGTGTTTGATCCCTCGATCTACCAGGCATGTAGTCATCTGGAATTGGTGATAGAACTCGTGAGATCCCCTGATTGCAATGCCAATCACAAGATATGTATATTTCGAGTGCTATTTTTATTCATGAAGAACTTATCTATAATATTTAATGGTGTCCTTTTCAATTTATCATGTGGAATGGTTGTGCAAAGTATTATAAAGAGGTCATATGTTTTGATCTGGGTGATTTTGGAGAAGTTTAATGATTTAGAATTTGTTAAAAGTTCTTCAGAGATTTTGTTTTGTTTTGAAGCCCCCGTATCGAAAATTTGGGGGTATATATTTTTTGCCCTGTCCGTCCGTCTGTCTGTCTGTCTGTCTGTCTGTTTGTCCACAAAAACTTTAACATTACCCATAACTTTTGATTGGTTGGAGCTATGGCTTTCATATTTCACCTGTGTATTCCTTGTGACCTTTCTTTGGGTTCCAAAAACTTGGACCCTTTGACCCTTGACCTAGGAGTTTTACCTACTTTTTGAACGGTTGATGCTAGGGCTTTCATACTACACATGTGTAATCCTTGTGACAAGACCTTTCTTTGGATACCAACAACTTTGATCCTTTGACCTTGACCTAGGAGTTTGACTTACTTTTGAAAAACTTTAACCTTGGCCATAACTTTTGAACGGTTGGTGCTAGGGCTTTCATACTTCACATATATAATCCTTGTGACAGGACCTTCCTTTGGATATCAACAACTTTGACCCTTTGACCTTGACCTAAGAGTTTGACCTACTTTTGAAAAATTTAACCTTGACCATAATTTTTGAATGGTTGGTGCCTTTGAATGGTTTGTGCTAGGGCTTTCATACTCCACATATGTAATTCTTGTGTCAAGACCTTCCTTTGGATACCAACGACTTTGACCCTTTGACCTTGATGTTTGAACTACTTTTAAAAACCTTTTACCTTGGTCATAACTTTTGAACGATTGGTGCTACGGCTTTCATATTTCACATGTGTATTCCTTGTGAGAAGGCCTTTCCTTGGGTACCCTTAATTTTGACCATTTGGCCTTGACCTTGATGTTTAACTTACTTTTAAAAAACTTATCCTTTTCCATATCTATTCAATCGTTGCTGCTATGGTTTTATATTTCACAGGTATATTCCTCGAGACAAGACCTTACTTTGGGTACCAACATATTGGATTTGCATTTGAGAAAGTTTAAATTTTGCTATCAGTTGCCATACGGGGGCATCAGTGTTTCACAAACACATCTTGTTTATTTTTTTTTAAATTTACATTTGAATAACAACACAATATGTTGTTGCACATTATTGCTGAAGTTTCTCCCTCAATGTTTTTAATAGTTTCGTGAGGAGTAAAGTAAGTTGAAAGTAAGATGTTCTCTCTGCATTGGAAAAACATTTACTGGACCCTGCAATGTATCTTTGTAAGGATTTCGATGAAGTTTTGGAATCTACAGGTATGATAATTCGAATTCAATTTGGTCTGGAGATATTGAAAATATTTTAAACTGACAAATGGTTTTGAAGAATCAAGCCCGTAGCAACGGTTTCAAAGGTATGGGGGGTGCAACTTCCCAAAACACCTGAAAAGCAATGAGAAAAAAAAAACTAAACTGACCAAAAGTGGGGGGGGGGGGCACTTCCAAAAATTATCTGACAAGCAAAAAAAAAAAAAAAAAAAAGCGAATTTACTGTACAAATCCTACAATTTGCCAATGTACTCGACTTTACAACGTCAAAAGGGAGGGGGGACCAGCATCTTAATGAAAATTTACTATAGCAAAATACTATACTCAGAAAAAAGTGGGGGGGGGGGGGCTAAGTTTTACAGTTTTACGGAATCTCTTTCTTTGATAATGGAACTATAAGTTGAATTACCAGTTGTAGAATTAAATTCAACTTCCTCTAAAATGCAATCTTACAAACAGAAATAAGTCTCATCACGATGGTCTGGCTGTAGTGATAAATGATTAGAGTTGGTTAGAAGCACAGTCTTAAGATATATATTCTATCAGAATACCAAATCTCGTGGATTCAGTTGGAGAATCTAGTGGTTCCAATTGACATACATGTTCTGTCTGGAAACATTTCTGCGGACAAAAAGCGGGAAAGTTTTCAAGTACTGATTCCAAACAACAGGAAAAGAAATTATTTTGCACACCCATGAATTTGCAAAAAGGTTAAAGACAACGAAGGATTTGTGTAACTAATTTCAACTAGTAATAAAGTGAATTGTTTAAGTGAAGGAGAGGAGACGATTATGGAAGATGTCCGTCTGAATTCTGGGTGCCCACTGAACGAGAACGTGTCCCTAGTTAAACAATTTTTATGTAAGTTATATGTTCAGCAAGGATAATATTGTCGCCGATGTCAATATGTACCGATGACGACAATATGTGCAGAGAGAGTGGGTACACTAGTGTACATATTGTATAGGGTGACAAAATGTACCGGATTGGAATATCATTAGTCTAGACAGACTGATTAAAATCAACCCCCTTTCTCCTATTGCCCACGACGATAGGAGAAAAGGGGTTATTTCAACGATATGAGAAGGGGCTGGTTTTCATCCGACGGTAAGTCAAGAAAACGTGGTTTATGACAAAAGGGTTTTAAGAAAACAAAGTTGGTTTAGATATCTCATATGCAATTTTCAGACTTTGATAATTTTTTTTAAGCTAATTCCACTGAATTTCAGGATTTGTGTGATTTTATAAATATTACCTTCCACAATTTTAGGTTGCAAAGTACAACGTTGATATTGCAAGGACTAGATTAACATGTAACTACACACGTCTTTTTAAAAACTTCATGTATTAAAGGATAAGGTCGCAACAAAGAGTTTCGACACACTGCACTGTAAAAAGTAGTGTTCAATTTTAACATGTTCATGTGTTATTTGATCCACGGCAGTGTTAAAACTTGAACGCATCATGTATTAAAGGTGTAAAATCTTAAACGCATAGTGCATTTAAGTATTCCATGTACTCTGCTTTAACATATATGTGTTAATAGCTTCTTTAGTCTTCTTGCAAGTTTATTCAATTAATATTACAAGTTTTTTTTTAACTTTGATTTTATGAATATAAATTTCTAGCTTGTGTAAAAATTCTGTAACTCCCCCGACTGATGTATTTTCTAAACAGATATCAATACCTTAGTATACAAATATGTGTATCTAATTTTAGGTGTATATATCAATTTATATGCATTACATGTACACTAACATGATTAATAATATTCATTATTTGTTTGTCAACAATATCATTAAAAATCCTTGAATTGTTTTTGTTGAAAAAAAAAACCACTTGAATGCAAGTAACTGACACATACTATATTGTTAAATAACACCAGTGTTAAAATTAGGATTATTTCATTAACACATTAAGTGTATTATCTTCGTGCCTGGCCTCTCTCTAGTTGACCTATACATGTAACCTTTTGCCGCCGCATCAGTAATTTCTTTGTTTCAAAGAAAGCGGTCAGCAGAAAATTCAAAGAAAGGATTGCCAACTTCGGTGTGTTCTTGTGTGAAAGGGTAAGTTGATTTTTGAGTAATTTTTACACAAACTGTAATAAAAATATTATCTCAATAACATTTTAAATATATAATTATTTTTTCAAAACTGTTATCATAAGCACTTGAATTATGCATTCTTTGGTCGGTTGAGTCAAGTAAACAAAGAGTAGATATTGTACTAATTTGTAAACGTTTTCAAAAACTCTAGCTCATTCTTTTGATTTTTAATAGATTATTTTATGATATTTAGCACACTTACAAACTTAAAAGTATTTGCTTATGCATTTCCATCATTTATTTAGATCGAATGCCCAGTCAGTAGAAAACCTACCATCAAAACATCTCAAAGGATCTCGAGTCTGAAGAGGAATATCCCCCTTTAAGTGATGAAGAAATTGTTGTAATATACGTCGTTGGAGACGGATGTAAAATATTAGAAACTATGAATGCACTGGACTACCCAGTAATTTACGGACAGGTTTTGGGTATTTTGCAACTCTGGGTGCATGGTCGGTGATATTTTTACACAAAACAAAACTACAAACTGGAACAATTTAGTGAGCAATTTGGACATGCATATGTTAAAAAATAAAATTATTCTCGTAAAATGTGTATTTATCTTTGTTTTTCCCAACAGGACAACAGACAAAAGGAAAATAATGAGGATTTTATTTTTCATAAAAATGTGTTAACTGGTTAACATCAGCTTTGGAATTAACACGTTAAAGTGTGAATTAAGTGTTTCCAGGGGTTTTAACGTGTAATGTGTTAATTTTATGAAACATTTCTACATGTTAATAGATCAACACACACGTTAATGTATTTACACTTTAACGTGTGAATTAAGTGTTTCCAGAAAAGTGTTAATAATTGTGTTAAATTATTTACACTTCTTTTTACAGTGTGGGACTAGCTCGGTATCCGATGATTCAGAATCTCTTCCTTTACACTTCCTGTTTAAAATGCTATTTTTTTCTTCATGTCAATCATAATGAAGATTTTTTTCACACACATAATTGCCGTTTCCTTGACTCGATACTAGTAATACAAATGAAACTGTTTCCAGCATATTTTAATTTGTCAATTCAACTTAAAGAATTTACCTTTTGTGTGTCTATGCATATTTCTTTTTAACGTTCTACTCTTTGAACACATTCTTGGACCTGCATTTGCACATTAAAAATGCTCAGACAGGCTGGAAATCAAACAATAAATTATAATTCATACTATTTTTTCTTTTTTCATTTGTGTTTGGACTTTTTGGTTTTATTTGTGTTTGAACTTTTCTGGATTTATTTTGTCCGACTGATGCTGTCACAGGATTGACCAAAATAAAATGGTGGAATTTTGATTAAGGAGCAAAGTACTGTAAATCAAAAACTTTATTTTCTTGTTGATATGGGAGACCATCTGAATAAAAAAACAAGGTTCTCATGGATAACCAAATGCCAGGTTTATTGTATCGCAAGAACAAAAGGGAAAAAAGTCTGTGAATACAGTGTTTGTGCATTGCAAATACATGTATAAAGTCCTGCGAAATATGTGTGATTTAAAATATTATTTTGTGAAATGAAAGAACAGCAAAAATTTCATAATTTATTTGAAATTCAATATTGTAATTTATATTCCAAAATACAAAATAGTTCTGCTACTCCAAAATCTATTGAGATCATAAGGTATCAAAACGTGCAAATTTGAAAAGATTTATAGCTGTGTAAAAAGTTACTTGTAGCAAGGAAAGATGAACCATCTATATTTGTTTTTCTTAAAAATAAATTTATAGTAACTATGTATGGTTCACAGAATATAAGAGGTAGATATTATTTGATTTTGCATAAATTATCTTATATCAAGAATCTTCAAAAACACACAAGGCACTTTTTACTAAATAAAAGAGAACTTGCATCTCTTATTTTGTAAGGATCCATATTCTTTAGACTTAACATCCTTAATTTCATCAGAATAAAAAACACTGTATAAATACACAAGAACAATCATAACAGAATTACCACTCCAAGTACCATGTACATCACATTCATGTGTTAGAGTTAGATGTGACACTGTCGAGTCTGGCTAGGTACTCCTCAAGGTATTGGGCTTTATGTATTGGTGTTAGACATGACACTGTTGACTTTGGCTAGGTACTCCTCGAGGTACTGGGCCTCCTCCTGTAGAGTGAGGTCCAGGTAATCCTCCTCATCCTTTGGGAGATCAGACACGAGGTCCTCTATAGTCCGTCTCTCTTCCTCAGATGTCCTGTGGGAGGGTCCAGCCTCAGAGTCCGGGGAACTTCCTGGTAAAAAAGATGACTCTCACTTTTCTACCAACATACATGTAACTGAGTAGTATCTCTCTTCTGCAGGTTTAGATCCCCCATATCATTACACTTACAGAATTATGGTTTTTATAGAGTATATTTAGAGTGTTATGGTCCATAAGTTTGCACATATTTTGTTGTGTGAGTGAAGTTCAAAACGTGATTTAATCATTTGTGCATGTCAAAAAATAACAAAAGCCCACTGATCACCTTTTCAGAGGTAAAAAAGGTTAATTTTTTGATTTTTCATGAAAATAAGACATACTTTTCATGATACAGTGAAACTTGTCTAATCTGAATGTTGTGTATTCCAAAATTTTGCCTAATACAATGTTAACATTAAGTCCCATTCTGTAAATTCTCTTGTTTAAAATGTTGTCTTATCTGGAATGTTGTCTAAACTGGCCAGTTTCTATGGAACCAGTGGTGTCCGGATTAGACAAGTTTTACTGTAATACAGAAAAACATTGGGATTAAATGCATCACTTCTGCATTATAACATGAAACTTTTGCAAATAAACACATGACTTTTGCATATGACATGAAACTTCTGGTTATAACCAAAATTTCATGATATAATGCTAAACTTTTGCAAATAAACCTGTAACATCATTAATTAATGACAAACTAAGATTAGTAAGATGGATTTAAGGGACGCTCACATGAATTTTAAATCTTTGACTCTTTCTTTAATCAAGGGAATCAAGTACCAATTGTGTCATACACTGTAGAATTTATTTTATTCTGTTCTACATCCAAGGATAGATTGATCACTCTAACTGCATAAATTGCATGTTTATGTAAGTATATACATGTAATACAAGTTAATGTAATTAATACTCTTCAGTGAGTGAAATTTTTCACATTTATTGTGATTTACCTGTTTCTTCATGAAAGTTTACATTACAAGATGAAAGTTATATGTGAATTCACAAATGCTTTGCTTATAACATGAGAAAGTTATTTTTTACTTGAATGGATTTTCATAAAAATAACTCACTCTTAAAAATCTTACATGAGCAAGCTTGTAGAGAAAGATTTCATGAAAATTTATCATTAAAAGGCTTGGAACAAGTTTGTGACACCCTTTTGACAAATAAACTTGCTCAATGACCATACTTTTATTTTGACTGGAACCTGATTCAAACTTTATTCAGTACCGTACTGAATTTATTTTAGCAAACATGTTAAGCAGGTTTTTGTTTTTGGTCCTCTGCGTAGATAGCGTAGATAGAGTTGGTGAGGTCACTAAATTTATTTTAATTAACTTTATTACCATTTTCCCCATAATAAATAAGATATTTTAAAATTATTAAATTTTACAGTTGTCAGAATCATAAGTTTGACTACAAAGAAAATATTACATTTCTGCCAAGTATTTCCCCTAATTAAATATCTGCAAAGTTACAAACCATAAAGACCATCTTTATTAACATTAATTACAAGTGTGTGAAAGCAGCTGTGAAATGCAGAGTGAATTCACATACAATTTCTAGAGAATATTATGTAGAAACTGAATCTTCATTTTATTCCCAATATACTAACAATCCAGTCAAAAAGTCCTGTGTAAGTTGATGTGCTATTTAAGACACTTTTAATTAGGAACCCATGCCTTGTCTAAGCTACTAGACGATGTGCTATATAAAATACTTAAGATACCCCACATCTAAACCTTATCTGAGCTGCTAGATGATGTGCTGTATAAGATACTTTAATTTAGATACTCCAATCTAAATCTTCTCTGAGCTGCTAGATGATGTGCTATATAAGATACTTTAATTTAGATACTCCACATCTAAATCTTCTCTGAGCTGCTAGATGATGTGCTATATAAGATACTTTAATTTAGATACCCTGCATCTAAATCTTCTCTGAGCTGCTAGATGATGTGCTATATAAGATACTTTAATTTAGATACTCCACATCTAAATCTTCTCTGAGCTGCTAGATGATGTGCTATATAAGATACTTTAATTTAGATACCCTGCATCTAAATCTTATCTGAGCTACTAGATGATGTGCTATATGAGATACTTTAATTTAGATACTCCAATTAATCTTCTCTGAGCTGCTAGATGATGTGCTATATAAGATACTTTAATTTAGATACTCCACATCTAAATCTTCTCTGAGCTGCTAGATGATGTGCTATATAAGATACTTTAATTTAGATACTCCAATTAATCTTCTCTGAGCTGCTAGATGATGTGCTATATAAGATACTTTAATTTAGATACTCCACATCTAAATCTTCTCTGAGCTGCTAGATGATGTGCTATATAAGATACTTTAATTTAGATACCCTGCATCTAAATCTTATCTGAGCTACTAGATGATGTGCTATATGAGATACTTTAATTTAGATACTCCACATCTAAATCTTATCTGAGCTACTAGATGATGTGCTATATAAGATACTTTAATTTAGATACTCCAATCTAAATCTTCTCTGAGCTGCTAGATGATGTGCTATATAAGATACTTTAATTTAGATACCTCACATCTAAATCATATCTGAGCTGCTAGATGATGTGCTATAAAAGATACTTTAATTTAGATACCCTGCATCTAAATCTTATCTGAGCTACTAGATGATGTGCTATATGAGATACTTTAATTTAGATACCCCACATCTAAATCTTCTCTGAGCTGCTAGATGATGTGCTATATGAGATACTTTAATTTAGTTACTCCACATCTAAATCTTCTCTGAGCTGCTAGATGATGTGCTATATAAGATACTTTAATTTAGATACCCCACATCTAAAGCTTATCTGAGCTACTAGATGATGTGCTATATAAGATACTTTAATTTAGATACTCCAATCTAAATCTTCTCTGAGCTGCTAGATGATGTGCTATAAAAGATACTTTAATTTAGATACCCTGCATCTAAATCTTATCTGAGCTACTAGATGATGTGCTTTATGAGATACTTTAATTTAGATACCCCACATCTAAATCTTCTCTGAGCTGCTAGATGATGTGCTATATGAGATACTTTAATTTAGTTACTCCACATCTAAATCTTCTCTGAGCTGCTAGATGATGTGCTATATAAGATACTTTAATTTAGATACCCCACATCTAAATCTTATCTGAGCTACTAGATGATGTGCTATATAAGATACTTTAATTTAGATACTCCAATCTAAATCTTATCTGAGCTGCTAGATGATGTGCTATATAAGATACTTTAATTTAGATACCCTGCATCTAAATCTTATCTGAGCTGCTAGATGATGTGCTTAAATAAGATACTTTAATTTAGACACCCTGCATCTAAATCTTCTCTGAGCTGCTAGATGATGTGCTATATAAGATACTTTAATTTTGATACTCCATATACAAGCCTTACCTGAGCTGCTAGATGAGCTCTCATCTGATGATGAAGGTAGCACACTACCTTCCTGTATTAATTCCTCTAGCGCTTTCTGCACATTTCCACTGAATAACTGTAAGGCTCTGCTAGCCATAACAGGATCAAAACCCATTGCCACCACCTTTAGGAAAATTTTAATATGAATCTATACTTAAATTATACACCTCATCTACGGCTTCATCCACAAACTTTCTAATTATTGGACTTAAGCTTCCATGTTTGTTTTATTTGTAAACAAAGGTTACTTAGAATGCATTGGAAAATGGTGTAAGAATATTTGTTATTTATAATATAATTTGGATTTTTGTCATTTGCCAGAAAAACATAAAGTTTAAAAAAAATTCACTCAGCCTGTTTTTGAGATGGTTTCCTTTTCATTCATACCCAAAATGGGATGTGTGGGTTTTTTTTTTCTCCCTTACAATATGTGATCTGGCTGATATAATTTATTATTTTCTTTCTTTCTTTTTTTTGGACAAAGAATTCCGGCACTGTGATTGGTTCTATACATACATTACCTGAGCAATCATGTCATCTGTAATGTTCACCGATTTCTTTTCTGGATCTGGTAGGTGTAAGAGCTCAGGATGTAACTGTAGAACCTTCAAATGAGGGGAAAATAATGAAATGAAAGAAAAAGTGAGCAAGCTCAGATACCCCACGCTCCCCCAAAACTCAACAATGCAACACATTTTAAATACACAGTATAATAATTCAAAAAGGGGCATTACTTGCAAAAAATCATCACATCAAAACTTCTTGCATATAAGGACATTAAATTTTTGTATGTTACAAACTTAATTGGGCTGAAGTTTCTAGATAAATAATGGAATCAAAATTTCTTGGTAATATACAAATCAATACTTTATGTCTGAAATACCTACAAAGTTTCAGGAATTTCAGTGCAGGAGTTATGCTGACAAACTGTTTTTTAAATTCCTCAGTGATTTCGATTTGTTAATGAGTGCAAGTCCATGTCCAACACATGACAATTTACACATTTAATTAATTGATGGAAACAAAATTATGATGTAGTCATATGAATTTGTTTTTATATACTGTATTTATGAAATTATTTAAGGCAAAGCACCAATTTGAGAGGGGTGGGTGGGGGGTGGGGGTAGGGGGGGGTTGAGAACTATCCAAGATTTTGTGTGTGTATGTGTGTTAAATCATTACTATTTTGATCTCAAAATCAATAGGGGTCTTTTAAGGTCATAAAATATTTCACATAAAATTTAATTACAAAAGCTGATTCCAGTGGATTTCCTTATTACCTAGCTGGAAAGTTTCTTCAATAATAAGCAAAACTCTTAAGGCAAAAATAATGGAATCGGAATTTCCTGGTAATATGCACATCTACACACTGTGTCCTAAATATCTGCAAAGTTTTACCAAATTCTGTGCAGCGGTTTAAGAGGAGTTGCGCTGACAAACTGTTCATCTCTATATTCAAGATATGGCCAAAAATCTAAGTTGAAAAGTGCCGAAATTCCAAGAAAAATGATGGAATCGGAATTTCCTGGTAATGTGCACATCTACACATTGTGTACTAAATATCTGCAAAGCTTGACCAAATTCTGTGCAATGGTTTATGAGGAGTTGCGCTGACAAAAAAACAGGACTGACTGACTGACTGACTGACGGACGGGTCAAAAACATTATACCCCCCGCAACTTGTTGCGTGGGGTATAAAAATGTTACAGCAAAACTTCAGTAGTCTTGAGCTACTCCATCAGCCTGAGCTGGCTTTATGATGAGTGGCTTCCCCTCAACAAGACAGGACATCCCTCAAGTCAAGTTATCAAACAAGACTAAGACATACTGATAGAGCCTTATGCTATTTTTTTTACAACAGAATAAAACTAAGAAAATTACACTGTAGTGAAATTACCATTAATATAATATACCTTGAGTAAAGAACAATAAGGCCATGAACCACAACTCTCTTCTGAATCACCTTAACCCTGTTGTAAATGATTTTTTTAAAAGATTTTTTTGTGGTCAGTACATGTATTAGAAAAATCCTCAACTGTAAGGCCTGGTTCACATTGTTGTCAGTCTGATTGAGGTCAATAGTAACTAGAAGATATACTTCTCACCTCTATAGAAGGTCAGTACTAGATATATTTCTCACCTCTGTAGAAGGTCAGTTGTAGATATATTTCTCACCTCTATAGAAGGTCAGTAGTAGATATATTTCTCACCTCTACAGAAGGTCAGTACTAGATATATTTTTCACCTTTACAGAAGGTCAATAGTAGATATTAGTTTCTTATTTCTCACCTCTACAGAAAGTCAGTAGTAGACATATTTCTCACCTCTATAGAAGGTCAGTAGTAGATATATTTCTCACTTCTACAGAAGGTCAGTACTAGATATATTTCTCACCTCTACAGAAGGTCAATAGTAGATATTAGTTTCTTATTTCTCACCTCTACAAAAGGTCAGTAGTAGATATATTTCTCACCTCTATAGAAGGTCAGTAGTAGATATACTTCTCACCTCTACAGAAGGTCAGTAGTAGATATATGTTTCATCTCTATAGAGGGTCAGTAGTAGATATATTTCTCACCTCTAAAGCCTGGTTCAGGTCTATGTCTGTCTGAGGTCAGTATTAGATATATTTCTCACCTCTACAGAAAGTCAGTAGTAGATATATTCCTCACCTCTAAGGCCTGATTCAGGTCTATGTCTGTCTGAGTTCAGTATTAGATATATTCTTCACCTCTTAGGCCTGGTTTAGATCTATGTTTGTCTGATGTCAGTATTAGATATATTTCTCACCTCTAAAGCCTGGTTCAGGTCTATGTCTGTCTGAGGTCAGTATTAGATATATTTCTCACCTCTACAGAAGGTCAGTAGTAGATATATTCTTCACCTCTAAGGCCAGGTTCAGGTCTATGTCTGTCTGAGGTCAGTATTAGATATATTTCTCACCTCTACAGAAGGTCAGTAGTAGATATATTCTTCACCCCTAAGGCCAGGTTCAGGTCTATGTCTGTCTGAGTTCAGTATTAGATATATTTCTCACCTCTACAAAAGGTCAGTAGTAGATATATTTCTCACCTCTATAGAAGGTCAGTAGTAGATATACTTCTCACCTCTACAGAAGGTCAGTAGTAGAAATATGTTTCATCTCTATAGAAGGTCAGTAGTAGATATATTTCTCACCTCTATAGAAGGTCAGTAGTAGATATATTTCTCACCTCTACAGAAGTTCAGTAGTAGATATATTTCTCACCTCTAAAGCCTGGTTCAGGTCTATGTCTGTCTGAGGTCAGTATTAGATATATTTCTCACCTCTACAGAAAGTCAGTAGTAGATATATTCCTCACCTCTAAGGCCTGATTCAGGTCTATGTCTGTCTGAGTTCAGTATTAGATATATTCTTCACCTCTTAGGCCTGGTTTAGATCTATGTTTGTCTGATGTCAGTATTAGATATATTTCTCACCTCTAAAGCCTGGTTCAGGTCTATGTCTGTCTGAGGTCAGTATTAGATATATTTCTCACCTCTACAGAAGGTCAGTAGTAGATATATTCTTCACCTCTAAGGCCTGGTTCAGGTCTATGTCTGTCTGAGGTCAGTATTAGATATATTTCTCACCTCTACAGAAATTCAGTAGTAGATATATTCTTCACCTCTAAGGCCAGGTTCAGGTCTATGTCTGTCTGAGGTCAGTATTAGATATATTTCTCACCTCTACAGAAGGTCAGTAGTAGATATATTCTTCACCTCTAAGGCCAGGTTCAGGTCTATGTCTGTCTGAGGTCAGTATTAGATATATTTCTCACCTCTACAGGTCAGTAGTAGATATATTCTTCACCTCTAATGCCAAGTTCAGGTCTATGTCTGTCTGAGGTCAGTATTAGATATATTTCTCACCTCTACAGAAGGTCAATAGTAGATATATTCCTCACCTCCAAGGCCTGATTCAGGTCTACATGTATGTCTGTCTGAGGTCAGTATTAGATATATTCTTCACCTCTTAGGTCTGGTTTAGATCTATGTTTGTCTGAGGTCAGTATTAGATATATTTCTCACCTCTACAGAAAGTCAGTAGTAGATATATTCCTCACCTCTAAGGCCTGATTCAGGTCTATGTCTGTCTGAGGTCAGTATTAGATATATTCTTCACCTCCTAGCCCTGGTTTAGATCTATGTTTGTCTGATGTCAGTATTAGATATATTTCTCACCTCTAAAGCCTGGTTCAGGTCGTTGTCAGTCTGTCTGAGGGCCGCTGCTGCAGCTCCTTTACCATACCCCATGCTGACCAGGTTCTCGTATAGGGATACATTTACCCTGAAATCATCAAAATGTAAATATTCTGGTAATTCCATCTTAATAGCAACTTTATCTACTGTATGTGTACTTTAAAAAGCAGGCTTCATCTTTTAGCGGCTTTGCCGCAGAGAACGATGCGCTACTTCAGGAAAAACGCTAAGAAATCTTTTATAAATACAATATACGGCACAGACATGTATAGCGCTAATTCATGATTTCGCCAACAACTCCATACCCAGTGACTGCACTAAACTTTGAATACGCCAATTTATGTACACGTACAGTATTTCAAGATTTTATGCTCTCGTATGAGATATACTTTGCACACCTTTTTCCTGAGGCTGTTTCACCCAGATCTTTTTTAATTTTCTTCATTCTACGTTCCTCTTTAACTTTCTTTTCAATTTCTTCTTTCTCCTAATATTTAAAAAATGATAAAGCTTGATTAACAAAATATTTGAAATACTTGTATGAATCAGAGAGCTTGAATACTTCAGATTTTTTTCAGCATCAAATTTTCGAAAAACTGACAAAAGGCATCCCTGGATTAAGGGGATTCAATTATTTTTGGCTAATGAATTGCCGAGTCCTTTAGAATTAAAAAATATCAAAAATAAATTAGGTACTAATGAAAATAGTGTGAATTTATTCTCAGTTTGGTATCTAGCATGTATATGTATTTTAGTATTGGCAAGAAAAACATAAAAAGGGTAAGAAGTGAAATGAATATCAATAAATAGAATTGATTAGAATTTAATTCTTCTAGATATTCATAAAGTATATCCAATTTACAGCTTTTTGTTCACAGGAATTTTTGCAGACATTGGTTTTCATGCAATTTGTGCAGCGAAGTCAATTCTAAATGATATACTCAAGTGAAAATTTACAACTGAGTTCAGTTGGTAACAAATTGCATCTAAAACCGCAATTCAAAAGCCAAGCAGTTCACCATTCTAGTTATATGGGAAAAATAAATTTTTATTATCATTGTGTTGAACAAAGATTTTGGTCAAGGAAAAAAACTTTGATAGAAATTGTCAAAATTACCTTCCTTTTTTCAATAATGTGCTGTATGGCTTTAGTGACGTCTCCGCTCGTGGCTCTTAACCCAAGACGACCCTCTCGTTCATCAAACCCCATCATCATTACTATACAACAAAACACTCCTATTTACTCATGCAATCACATCAATAAAAATATATAAAAATATACAATTATGATAGAACAAAAGACTGTTAATATAGAAACTATACAACTACTGGTGAAACATGCCAACAGCTATTGAGAGTGTGTACCTTGTGAAAGTTTGTTTTCATCAACTTGAAGCCTGCTGAGCTCTTCCTCTGCCTACCATAGAAGATTATTATCAATTTGTCATCATACTTTACCAAACACTCTCAAAATTTCTCTCTTTGAAATCTGATGTATCATTTTTGATGGAATTTTCTTAATTAACCATGAAAAACATATTTAACATCCCGCCCCTTCAATCATGAATCAGTTGTACCTTTTTAAGATGTGAGTGTGCCTCTGCTATTCTGTGATGGTGGAAGGCCACAATGCCTTGTAGGAGATGTAGCTTCATATATAGAGCTAACTGTGTTCCAGACTCTCCCTACAACAACAATAGGAAATGGATATTAAATAATGAAACCAACTCTATAAATGTCAGTGAATAGTTTAGTATGAAGAAAATAGGCAGACCTTGACAGCAGCCACCCTCTCTAAGTTGGCTCCATAACTTCTTATAAAGCATTCCTCACTAGATCTGAGTCTTTGGTCTAAATAAAAAAGATTAGTGTAAATGGAGTTATTGTTCCTAATGCATTGGTAGTGCTATAAAAGTCATGATTATTTTCTTGAAAGTGGTTGATTGCACTGAGTCATTTAACGAAACAAAAGTTTTTCTGATATACCTGCATCTGGCAGTTCTTCTACATTCTGTAAACATAAGTAACACCATACAATGTCCAAACATAAAACTGCATAGTTATCTACAGCAGTCAAAATGTTTGCTCCACACTTCCTACAAAAAATAACACTTCATTTACATTTGAACCTTGGTATCTCAATCATTCATATCTCAAATACCATGGATATGTTGACGTGAGTTGGAAGTCCCAACTTTCTCTTTGTATTTAAACTTTGATATCTCAAATCTTTGGATATCTCTGTCCAATCAAGTTCACATAATAATGGTAGAAATCTGAATGTATTTATTTATCATTTACGTAAAAATACACAAATTTAGAGATTTCTTTAAAAATAATGATTTATGAAGAGAACATTTATGTTTGACAGAATAAAAATTGTTGCTCTGACCTGAATTCCTTGTCAGCCTCCAGTAACAATAATAAGGCTTTTGTGATTTCTTTTTTCTTTAAGGCCACTCTTCCCTTCTCATGCAATGTCATAGCTAGAGTTAAAGCCTAAATCACAAAGAGAATTATCAAACTCATATATTTAATGTAGTTTATTACACAAATTTCATGAAACAGTTGAATATTATTTTCCAGCTAGACTAAGTATACATTTAATTACATTTGTTGGACTTCAGATTTTCAACATACAGTTGAGGTATCAGTTCGGTATCTCGAACACGGATATCTCGAATACGTGGTTATGTCGAAGTGATTTGGAAGTCCCAAGCACTTTTTCTATGAGTATTTTTACCCTCAATATCTCGAACCCTTGCATATCTCAAAGTTTAATCTTGGTCCCCCCGAGTTCGAGATAACAAGGTTTGACTGTATATACATTGTACACATGTACTATCTGACAATCGTTTGATCTATAAATACACATGTAATAAATTGTGACCTTTTTTTCCTCTGGTGGTAGTTGTAAAGGCCGTCCTGACTGGTCTGCTATTTGAATGTTAACATCATAATCATCTAAATATAATAAAGATATCAATAATTAACCTATTGATAATACACAATGTACTGAAAATTAAGTCAAAATATTGCCTTGATATATGAATGTCAAGAAATTTATTAATGTAAAAAGTATGATAACCTTTTCCCACTTTGTTGGACAGGAGTTCTGCAGCCTGGCGAGTGTTCATCATTTGTAGAACTTCGTCTTCTTTCTGTGCTGCTTCTGCCTCAGATACAGACAGACAAAGACACATTATCTGAGACCCATGCTGTAAAATAAATCGTCAACACTCATAGATTTTTACTATTTCAAAGAAAGTAGGAATTAGTACTTAATAATAAAAAAAAAATGAAGAGAACAAAAGAATAAGACAAGAAAAGCAACCCTCCATGAGATACAATCTGACCTTAACATTCTGTTCCTGGAGTTGTTTATTCATGCTGATCACATGACCATGACAGATTATCTTCAGATGATGTGCTGGTAAGCCCAGTCTCTCTGACAATATCTGCCTCAGATCATGGCCAGTACATGTCAGTTGTATTTCTACTGTCTCTGTTACTCTAATTTTTTCCTGCAAAATTTAGCACATGATGTTTAAAAATGTCAAAACTACTTATATTAACAAAATGGGAAATGGTCAAATGCAGGCTATCTTTTACTGATGTACCTTATTTTCTCTTTGGCCTGAAGCTTTAATTTTCAATATGGCCTTTCCTGTCTTTTGAAACTGATCCCTTTCGGACAGTTTTTGTAAAGCATGCTGTCGCAAGTGCTCAAGCATTTCTCTAATTTCAAAAGCAGGGATCTGCAAATCTCTGGAGTATTCCTCACATAAAGCCTAAACATACAGGAAAATTAAGCTCTAGATATATATGAAAATAAAAAAAAAGAATTATTACAAGGTAACACTGTTAAATTGTTCATTACAACCAAGGAAACAAATAAAATATATTTTATATATACTTTTTCTCTCCCACATTTCTACAACTCACACCTGCGGAATATTGCCCTCGTTATTATCTGCAGATGTGTATGGAGGTAGCCAAAGTTTTATTTTCTCGGCGTTCAGCCTCTGTCTAACTTTCTGAACCTGCAATTCTTTTGTATAGGTTGTTTCCTCCATAATTAATACACTGAAAAGAACATCAATAAGAAAATGCTGATACTGAAATTAAAAATCCCATCTTTTCTTAAAAAACACACGAATGGGCAAAGGCATCCTCACCAAAACTGTTTCCCTGAAAGGTTGATGTCTCCGGATAATTAAAACAAAAAAATGTAAGTAGCAAACATTTCTCCTATGAGATTATGTCGAATCTTAAAATAGATATTGCTCACTCTCTCTGCGACGAATTTTTAATCAAATGTGCAGCGTCAACGTTCGAACTTTCGCTTTCATGTTTACGTTTTACCGTAGTTTCGTATCTCGGGAGCACTAAACACCACATAGTAGAAATAAAACATTGAAAAGACCAACATTTTGCGGGGGCTGGGTGAAGACTGAAAATAAGAGTGAAAAGCAAATTTATATATAAAATAACAACGAATATTCAATTAAATACACGTTACGATTAACTATTAGACGGGGGTGAATTTTGAAACTGAAGGCATGCTATCGAAAGTGTCATAAGAATCAGGCGCGGATTCAGGAATTTTTTCCAAGGGGGATTCCACCCCAGGCAAAATGAAAAATTATAACAAAACAAAACCAAAAAAAAAAAAAACCAACAACAATAAACAAACAAACAAAACCAAACAAACAAGAAAAGAAATTTATTGGCAAGCCCCCAAAACCCCGTACACTCCTTTAATTTCCCTAATGTTAAAAAAACCTATTTCGCGCGCGCGCGTGTGTGTGGGTAGGGTTGGGGGTTGTAGCCGCTTCACTTCTTAAGCTTCAAATGTATGACTTTTCCTACCAACTTAACAGGGGTCCGCTTTTTTTTTTTCTTTTTTTTTTTTGATGAAGGGGGGGAGGGGGGGGTGTCCAAGGTCACTTTTAGTTGCTTTAGTATATACATTAAATACCTCTGCAAATTCTAGGGGGGATGTCCGGACCCCCCGACCCCCCTCTAGATCCGCGCATAAGAATAGTTCTAAATAAATTAAGATGTCTTAGGACAAGACTTGGATGGCCCTAAGAGCTAGAGTTCTTAGGACAGACTTACAAGCTCTCTTAAATTAGGAGTGTCATAACTAGGATATACGTACTTAGCGTTAAAGCATTGTGCACGTCCGAGACAATACTCCTCCGTGTGAACCTATTAGCGTTGAGTAATGTGGTCAACCTACCAATGGATGTGTATAAATTATCCTGCAGTAAACGGTGCCGATGACCTAGCATTCAAAAAGCTAAATATGTCAATTCGGCTTAAGCATCCATTGAGCAGTGACCTGATCAAAATAATGTGGTTCAGCTCATTTGAACCCAGACCCAAAAAGCTGTGGACTCCTAACCATTTAGTGCCAGTTGTACACGAGTCAAGTAAAAACGTCAGTCCTCATCAGGAAATTAACTTCAAGTTTCAAGAGAAGATGTCGAAACATGCAGAAACAACATCCAAATATGCAAAGCAAAGTAAGGAATCCTCCATCACCTCAAATTTCCAAAGGATCCAAATCACCAACCCCCTCTCCGTTTGTACATCACCACCTACAGTGGAAAAAATAGCCACGAACCAAAAACACGCCAATTCAGAAGAAACAACACCAAAAGACGCAAAAGCAAAGCAGGAGTCCTCCATCACCTCCACTTTCCATAGGATCCATATCACCACCCTCCTCTTCGATTGTGCCATCCCCGCTTAAAGTGAAAAAAAAACCACGAGTCAAAAGCACATTTCTATCTCCAAACTTCAAAATAAAAAGGAAAAAAGAGAGAGACCAAAACCATTATCGCCACTGACATCCCCAAACTCCAGCTTTAATTCTCCATTGAATGTGTCAAATCGCTTTTCAGTATTCGAGGATGATGAGGGCTGTATTGATGAAATGGAATGTAATCAGGATGAAGAGGATCAACCGGACACACCAGTGTTAAACAAAATTGTTACCAAATCGACACCAAAGGGAGTTGTAAACAACATACCACTTGACCCTAAAGAAAGCGTGCTTGTACTCGTACAGGGGACCATATCCACCAAACACGAATTTCCGGACGATTGTGGAGTGTAGGGGCGTGCCGGCACAACGATGAATTCTACTTTTATAGCTAAGGACGGTACTCTGAAGACAGTGGTCGTTAAGGAAAACCGTCTGTACGTAGAGAAAAAGGTCCAAAACCAAAGCCATTACGTTCCACTGGAGCCCCATCCTAATGAAGACATTATTGTGATGTGTCATAGATCCTATTCTGAGGAATACAAAAGGAGAGTTACCATCTTTACCAAATTACCACCTCATCACCAGGAAAAGAAAACATTGCAATCGTCGAATATCAGAGCTTGTATGAATTCAAGAAGATTCCCCACGGCAACAGCATCAGAACATCTGTGCCCTATGTTCGAACAGATCCAACCACTCTCCAAGAGACTGCAACGCTCCCAATGCCAAACAAATTCGGGATAAAGTATATAAAGACACTGAAAAGACAGACAGCGGTCAATATAAAATCCACAACATTACTGATGAGGTGCTATGCGCAACGTGAGGGAAATCTTTGTAACGCCAACAAAACCACCAAGCGTAATCGTGTATTCTGACGAGCAGATGGAAGGCTTGATGACAAACTGCATGGAAACAAAATGGTAGTGTTATTGGAATAGACAGAACTTTCAATCTCGGGCCTTATTTTGTAACAATCCCAACATACAAAAATCAGAAAATTCTAGAACGCGAGACGCTTCAAAATCTTATTTTCCTTGGACCATCCTCTCTACACTGGGATGACGAAACTGAAACTTACTATCCGTTTCTCTGCCATATTAACGCCAAGTTAGGTTACCCGTCCCAACTGAAAATCGGAAGTGACGAAGAAAAGGCCATTAAAATGCCATCCATCAAGCATTTGACGAACCCATTCACCTCCTATGCAGATAAAACCACACCAGAGGAAACGACCGACAGCTGAGCGTGTCAGGCGTTAATTTCGATCCGTGAAGTAAACGCACTTAATTATATCGAATGTAACTAAATATGATTACCTGACTTTCCATGATGTGAGTGTGCCTAAACCGAATATGACTTAATGTTATACCATTTATGACTACGAAGGGGTTTCTTATTTTAGAATTGTACAAGGGATTGAACAAGGAAATTTGGACTGGAACAATCAACAAGTTTCCTGGGAAATTATATACAGATGCTAAATAAATCTTCAGTCTTTTGTCAATGAATTTACGAGACTGGGCATCTAACTCCAAAGAATTTAATAAGTGTATTTCTCCAGCTGATCAAGCCAACAGAGAAACCATAAAAATTCTTGGTTTATCTTGGAAACTTTCTGAGGACTCCATATTCATAAACAGTCCAAGAGATGAAACTCAAATTCCACCTATCACCAAAAGAAAAGTTCTTGAAAGAGTTGCTTCTGTTTTTGACCCACTTGGATTTTTCACCCCAGTTACTTTTAGGGAAAAATTGTTTCTACAAACATTATGGAACCAAAAGAGTGGGATAAAGAATAATATTGACAAAAGAAGACCTTCAACACTGGGAAAATATATCCTCAGATCAGGATTATATTCCCAGTTGCGATATTCCTCGTTTTATTGGACTTTCTGGAACACTGACATACAATTTAATGTGTGTGCCGCCCGCGTGGCTCAGTGGTTAGAGCGTCTGCTCTAGAGTCGTGGAGTAAGGAGCTGATCCTTACGTCGCGGGTTCGAATCCACTGCGGAATGTGGAGACCGGTCCTTCGGATGAGACCGTATAAACCAAGGTCCCGTGTCGCAGTAGGTGTTGGCACGAAAAAGGTCCCTCAATACTAAATGGCCCTGAGTGCCGAGTATAAGTATAAATTTGCAGCCCTCCATCGACAAGAGGTGGCGTCTCCATATGAGTGAAAAATTCTCGAGAGGGACGTTAGACAACAAACAAACACTGTAATGTGCTTTTGTGATGAATCAACTAAAGCATTTACACCAGAGCAACAATGAAAGAACTATAGTCAACCTGCTGTTTTCAACAACTCGATTAGTGCCACTCAAGAAAATAACACTACATAGATTGGAACTGTTAGCTGTTGTCATTGAAGTCCGATGCATACACTTTGTTGAACAGCAACTTAAGTTAACCATCACAAAAAGATCCTTTGGACCGATTCCCAGTGTGTATTGCATTGGATTAGAATGAAGAAACCTCTAACAACTTTTGTGGAAAACAGAGTAAAAGAAATCAGAAACAACAAAGATATCAATTTTCAATATGAATCTACAAAAGATAATCCAGCTGATATTGCAAACAGAGGAACAACAGTTACAACTCTCCAAGAAATGGAACAATGATGGAATGGTCCAGAATGGTGAATTAAAAGAGAGATGGCTGGCCTTCATGGAACAGTTAACAAACCTGTAAGGAAGTTCAAAATGCCATGGAACCAGAATGCAAGACTCCAAAGATACTTTATGAAGATAAACTGATGGCTGGGGAGAGTGTCCTAACAGAAGTAAAAACAATTCAAATTCTGACACATCTGGATATCCAAGCATTATTGACTACCAAAGATTTTCATAATTTTACGTCTTATTCGAGTTTTAGCATGGATTCTAAGGTTTATCAAAGGAGTGAAAAAAAATTCAGATGCCTTCGATCATCTTACTTCCTCAGAACTACAGAATGCCAAAATTCTTGTGGTAAAGAATATTCAAACTCAAAATTATAGTGATTAGTGATATCAAAAATCGTGCTCAAAGAAATTATTTAGTCAACTAGGACTGGTATTAGATCAGGAAGGCATTATCAGATACATTGGAAGACTCGAAGATGCTCAGCTGTCAGAAGGAGCAAGAACTCCCACACGTCTTCCAGGAAAGAACCATGTAATGGGGCTAATTATTGATTACATCAATAAAAAATCATTTCATGTCGGAGTTTCCCAAACATTGTCATTGGTTAGTCAAGAAAACTGGATTCCACAGGGAAGATTCGAAGTAAAAAGAATACTACAGAAATGCACAGTTTGTAAGCGGTTTGAGGGTGGTCCTTACAAGATGCCACATATGCCTCCACTACCAATGCAACGTGTGAGTGAATCGGCACCATTTACATACACAGGAGTGGATTACATCGGACCAGTCTTCATTAAAACAGGAACTGGGAGTAAAAAGAAATGGTTCTGTGTACTTACCTGTTTGATAGTAAGGGCTATACATCTTGAACTCATGCAGGAAACGTCCACTGAACAGTTTTTACTAGGACTAAGGAGATTTATTGCACGTTGGGGCAAGCCAAAACTAATTATCTCCGATGATATGGTGCTCAATTCAAACTTGCAAGCCTGGTGTTGGAAAAAAGTTGGGGAAAAGTCACTTCTGATAAAGATGTCCAAAATTATATCGCAAATGAAGAGATTCATTGGCAATTTATTGTGGAACTGGCACCATGGAAGGGATTTTATGAACGTCTGGTTGGTGTTGTCAAAGGATGCTTAAGAAAAACTATAGGAAAACCCTGTTTAACAAATGAGCAGATGAGAACTATGCTTGTAGAAGCTGAGGCAGTTGTGAAAACTAGACCCTAAGTCTACATTGGAGACGATATTAATTCAAACATCACCCTAGCTCCAGCACACTTTGAATCCAAAAATACGACTTCAAGATAGTGAAAATTTTGATCCCATGGATCCAGACTATGTATACCATGCAAGCTCTGTGAACACTTTATTGGCAATTTGGAAGAAAGGTTAACGACCTTTAGATACATTCTGGTATACATGGAGAAGTGAGTATTTTCTAAGTCTAAGAGAAAGAACATCTTATAAATTAAAAGAAAAACGAATTCAACACAATAGACCTGTAAAAGTTGGTGTTGTTCTTATCAAAGAAGATCTCCCTAGAGGAAGCTGGAGGATGGGAAGAATTTGTGATTTGTCAAATCAGTCAAGATGGTCAATTCAGATCGGGAAAGGTTATGTTACCTAACAAAAGGACATAAAACCGACCTTTAAATTTACTCTATCCTGTAGAATGTATCGATGAATCAGATCATAATACAGTGATATTCCTCCGTTGTGATGTCAAAATAAGTGCAAAAATTTTGGGTACTTTTCAATGATATCAAACACATTAGCTCCCGTTAAACGGTTTATATTTTATCAAACAGTCCTCAGAACTTTTCAAATGCCCCTCGTATATATGTCTGTGGTTTTTGATCATGTAAAGGATAAGACAGGATTAGAATCTTTTCTGGCGCTAGGTTTGGGGTGCCTCTTAGAACGGTGCAATGCTTCATAATTAAAAAAAATGTTCTTATCCTTGTTTGTTTGTTTGTATGTTGTTTAACGTCCCTCTCGAGAATTTTTCACTCATATGGAGACACAACCACTTGCCGGATGGAGAGCTGCAAATTTTGTCCTATACTCGGCACTTACGGCCATTGAGCAATGAGGGATCTTTGTCGTGCCAGCACCTACTGCGACACGGGATCTCGGTTTACCGTATACGGTCTCATCCGAAGGACAGGTCTCCACGTCCCACAGTGGGATTCGAACCCGCGACGTTAGGATCAACTCCTTACTCCTTCACGACTCTAGAGCAGACGCTCTAACCACTGCGCCACACGGGCGACTTTCATCTTGTAACAAAATGACTATTGATTCTAAGTGAAAGCATACACATAGAGATAACAGGAAGGTCACAAAATTTGTGAATTCCAAATGTTCACATTTTTATTTAAATTTTAATCTATTTTAAAGCCCAATTTGTTTCAGAAAACACTGGCCGTTACGGTAGCTCAGTCGGTTGAGCGCTCGCTCCGTTATCGGAAGGTCGTGTGTTCGAAAGACGGCCGCGACTGACCTAAGTCGATAAAAATAGGTAGCAACTGTTCCTTCGCCAAGCGCTCGGCACTTTGAAGTGAAAGTTGCGGATCCTTCGGATGAGACCTTAAAAACCGAGGCCCCGTCTCACGGTAGGCGTTGGCACGATAAAGAATCCTCACTGCTCAATGATCCTGAGTGCTGAGTAAAGGTCTAATTTTGAAGCCCTTCACGGGTATATAGTGACGTCTCTATGTGAGTGAAAAATTCTCGAACGGGACGTAAAATAACATACATTCAATCAATCAGAAAACACAGAATACAAGCTTGCCTATCTACCTTTATATATTTCATGCACAAGTATTAGAAATAATTTGTGTATGAAATATCATACAGGCAAGCTTGTGCTATGTATTTTTAGAGGTAAAAAATATCTCGGATAACGAAATTCCATCAGTATTGAAGAAATTTGATAAAAAAATTTCCCCTTTCTCACTCTCTTGTGGTCTCCTTGAACGCTTTGAATCAAAATCAATGCTAGTTATAAAACGATCATGATATTTTTTTATAATTGTAAAAATTATCACAATTTTTAGCTTATTTTAATATCAAATTAGCGCGAAATTCAGCTGTTACCAAGTCCTTTATTAACAAAAAGCAAAATAAAAATGC
This sequence comes from Saccostrea echinata, assembly GCF_033153115.1. Taxonomy (NCBI): domain Eukaryota; kingdom Metazoa; phylum Mollusca; class Bivalvia; order Ostreida; family Ostreidae; genus Saccostrea; species Saccostrea echinata. Next base: position 8,959,236 of record NW_026889805.1, read on the forward strand.
CATTGTTTAATTCTTTGGTTTTTATTTAACTCAAAACATTTGGACGAAACCACGGGGAATTGGGGCGAAATCACTCGGATTGCACGTGTCACGGGTTTTATCCCTGGTCCAGCCGGTCTGGTTTCCTGCCACTTTTTAAATTGTTTTTCTTTTATTAATTGCCAAAAAAAATTGATATGCATGGCATATTTGAACAAGTTTCATAAAAAACAGTCGATATTAAGACAAATGAATGTCTTTCTTTTCCTATTCTTGATCTTATGTCTTCATCTGTACTTCCATTCTTACCTGTTGACAATGCTACCCAGATATTTGCACTTGCCTTCCAAGGTTAGAGGGGAGCCTTGCTTCATGTTGATTTGGAGTTTTTTTTGTATGTTTGGTTTTTTTGTTAAAAAATATAGACCTTGCTAATTTCGCAGCTCTTTGAATTACTCCGTATATTGGTGGATAAACTAAAATTGATGCTACACCAGTCCCAAATCATCTGCAAAATCAAGGTTTTTAGCTGAGTTGTCAGGGTCCAATTTAAGTCGCGTAGAGGTGTCACTGTGGTCTAGCTGAATCCAGTCCATCACTATGCAGAAGATAATGTGATACAGAAGCAATCTTCGTGAACTCCACTGCGTACATCAAATGATGTTGAGAGTGTGCTGATCTGTGAAAGACTTGCCACTTTTTATTGTTATATAACCCTCGTGGCTAGGATAAGGCTGTCCGAAGAATGTCACAGTGTATCAGCCACAGTAACTTCTCTCAACTATCTAGATATGACGTCATAATGGCATATGACGTCAAGTCACTGCAAATTTGAGCAGACATGACGGGGAAAGTGTCATAACTTTTACATCCCTTTCTCATCATATGTAGAATTTTTTTTACGTCGATATTTAATTCATGTGTCTGGATTGTTGTTTTAAGGCTGTTATGATGGTGATTATTTGCAGTATAATATCGTTATTCCTTTTTCTTGTCTAACATGTACGTATTCAAACAATTACAAAAAAAAAATGTGAAACGCTCCCCCTTACGCGTCTGTAGACAGAGTGAGAATTTATAAATCGTGTATATATTAGACTGGCACAAGTGAATAATAAGGATTAATTGAAGATATTCTGTGTGAATCTACTAGAGAAATATGTCCTCTAACTGAATTTTGCTGGGGGATTGTATGTAATTTATCCCATTTTGTATAAATTACGATGAAGAGTTGAAAATGACCCCTTGTATGTGGGTAAGTTGAATTTCTCGTGAAATATTTTCTTAAGAAATAAAATTCAGACTTGCCCCCAGCACTTTATATATACCTAAGAATACGTTTAATTGATTTATGTAACAAGCCGTTCACAATAATTTTGTTTTTCACATGTGCCGATGCGAATTTTAAGGAAACATTTAAGAAAATGTATGTGTCCGTCACGTGATGAACCAAGTCATGTGACATCACAGAAATCCTTTTTTATAATACCTTATTCAACTCTCTTTACAACTTAACTATGTATGTATACATAGATTACAAATTAAAATCAAAACATAGCTCAAAAAATAGTATATATCTAATGCATATTAAGCCTTCGGACAGCCTTAACATAGCTGCGCTTGGATTATTTTTACAGTCTTTCTAGGGACCTTTAGGAAGATTACCAACAACTTGATTCAAATCAGAAAAATCTAAGGAAAAAAACCATTTATACTAGTGCATAGTGTAACTTGTTTTGTGCTTTCATTTAGCGTTTCATCTTCATATACCCTACCTATCCTTTTCTGTCCCGCTGGAGCATAAGGTCAACGCAAGACTAAGCTTGCTTCTTGGCCATGGTTTTTGCCTCTCCCCAAGTCAGGTGAAGGTCTTTCAGTTCACCCTCGATTGTCTTGCGCTAGGTGGATTTTGGTCTCCTCCTTGGTCTTTTTCCTTGTGGTGTAAATCTTTGTGCGACTTTTGGAATTCTTGATCCTTCCATTCAAAGGATTCTTTAAGTTGAATCTTAAGTACTAATTACTGCCCCTAGGTAGACAAATTTATCAAATTGTTTAATTTCATTTCCATCTACTTCTTGTTTATTTTTAGAAGAATCTCATTTCTTCAGTTTTCTTGGTGTAGGGTTGCGGACCAATTTGACTGGCATAGTGGCTGAGTCGTTGCGATTTTACTTGCATGTGGTCTTTTCGAGATGCCAGAAGGGCAATATTATACTCAACAAAAAAGTTAAGGGTTATAAAAATCTTCATTTATAATTTCTATATCGGAAAAGTATATTTAATCAATATAAATCACGAAGTTTCTTCTGTGAAGTAACTACACGTTTGATGAAAAACCAATGTAAATGTTCACTTGTACAGAAGAAAAGGCTAACAATTATGGACACCCTCTTAATCAGAGTGAAAATCAATATCCAGTAATTGCATAATTATTAAATTAAAAAACGACAATTGATCCAACAAATGTCAACAGTATGTGTGGCCTCCCCTTGCCTGAATAACAGCCCTGCATCGCCTCGGGAAACTTCCAATGAGTGAACGGATGGTCCTTTGGGGAATGCGATCCCATTCCTCTAACAGAGTAACTGCAAGTTCATTGGTATTGGATGTAGCAGGATCCCGTTACTGAATCTGCCTTTGTAGAACATCCCAGACATGTTCAATAGGATTGATGTCTGGTGACTTCGAAGGCCATTCCATTCTCTCGATAGTCTCTTCTTCAAGATACTCGACGTTTGCTCTGTGTGGCCTGGCGTTATCATCCATAAAACGACATCTGTTCTTATGGCCCCGGCAAATGGTCTCACGATTGGGTGAAGAATCTCATCTCCATATCTGATAGTCAGTGCTCTATTTCTGATGATGTACAACTCTGTGGACCCCTGATAGAAATGCCTCCAAACCATAACAGAACCTCCACCGAAGCGATCATGTTGAGCCACACAGCAGTCACTGAAACGCTCGTTCTTTTGTCTCCACACTCGTCGCCTTCCATCATTAAAATCCTTGCAGAATTTGGATTCGTCTGTAAAGAGTACGGATCTCAAGTGACGGAATTGCCAATTTGCATGATCTCTTGTAAACTCCAGCCTCCTTACTCTGTGGTCTGCAGTCAAAATTGGGCGTGTGGCAGGCCGTCTTGCTTTCAAGTTAGCTTATTGAAGCCTATTCCTGCAAGTTTGATTAGAAATGTTAACGCCATGTGTGTTGCGAAAGTCCCTGTTTAAGGCAACAACCGAGTTGAATTGGTTTCGCTTTGCTTGCAATACAAGTTGGCGGTCCTGCCGGGCTGTCGTACATCGTGGTCTTCCATTCCGAGGCCTTTCCTGAACTGATTCTGTTTCCTGAAATCTTTGTCACAACCGACCAATGACGCTTTGTGACCTGTTCATCAATCTACCCACTGCATCTTGTGACATTCCAGTTTGTAACATCCCTATGGCCCTGCCAGCTTCCTGTACATTAAGACGTCAACTTTGAGGCATCACCTGTAATTCATTCGTGTATACATGATGTTCAATTGTCCCTATTTATTGTCAGCATGAAGTATTGACAGTAATTCTTGAAGACATGCTTACCAGTTTCAGTCTGCAGTGCTGACTAGGGTTAAGACTTTTCCGTTTGGCTTTGAACATGAGGACTGACAAGTCAGCGAAGTGTAACAAACAATATTTGTAGTCAGGGTTAATCATACAGATCATTTTTACCGAATTTAGATTTTTAGAATTTAACTATATTTTATATAACCCTTAACTTTTTTTTGTTGAGTATATCATCATAGTCGAGGTCCTCTAAGGTGGAGAAAGTGGACCATGTTTTACCTCGTTTACAATCACCTGTTTCTTCATTACCCTGTCGATGACAACCTAGAATAAGATGGAAGAGATGATGCATCCCTGTCTGACTCCTGAGTTTACTGAAAACCAGTCTGCCTCTTTGTTGTTGAGTATAACTGAGCATTCAAACTGTGCATAGAAGCACTTGGTGAGGGTTACGATTTTTTCTGGCACTCCATATGCTCTTACAATTTTCCAAAGTGCGTCTCTATGGATACTCTGAAAGACCTTCTTGAAATCTATAAAGTTTATATAAAGTGGTGTTTCCATTCAATTGATTGCCCTATGATGTTTTTCATAGTAAATATTTGGTCAATGCAGCCTTTCCCTTTTCTAAATCCTGCCTGTTCTTGTCTTAGGATATTGTCTAACTCTCTGTAAATTCTTTTGAGAAGTACTCTGCAGAAAACCATACTTGGAATGGAAAACAGAGTTATTCCTCTCCAACTCTCACAATCTCTGAGATCTTCCTTTTTGGGTAGTTTCACAATGAAACCTTTTGATCATTCATTTAGAATTTCTTATTTTGCCCATATGATGTTAAATAGGTTATGAAAGACATTTGTTGCTGATGTCAAGTCGGTCTTTAAAACCTTTGCTTGAATCCCATCTATGCCTGATGCTTTTCCTAATTTCAGGGATTTAATGGCTATTGCTATTTCCTCTTTTTTTGGTGGATCGGTGTTGATATATAGGTTATTCTGTTGTTCTATACCCTCAAATATAGCAATTGGCTCTGGTCTATATAAAACCTCTTTGAAGTGTTCAAGTCATATTGCTGCATATTCTATCACAGTTGCAATGATTTTACCATTAGTGTCCTTAACATGTGGTATTTGGTTCGCTATACAAAATACTAACTTGATTATTTTATATAATGTGTTCAGATGTCTCTGGGTAGCATTTTCTGCCTCGTCAGCAAGTTGGTTAACGAAATAACATTTTGTCATTTCTGGCTAGTTATTTACTTTCTTGTCTTTCTCACTGTATAAATTTTGAAGTTGCCGTGTTTTTCGTACATTTGGCGCCTCTTTCTTTTAATTTAGCTTTGTTCTTTCTTCCATGGTGTTCCAGGTGTTTTGAGACACTATGGTCACTATTCACGTCTGCCCCTCTGTATGATCTAGTGATCCTCTCCATTTCTCATTAATGATCATATGGTCAATTTGGTTTTCATCACGGTTGTTTGGTGAGTTCCATGTTAATTTGTGGATTTCTTTTGTTAAAGATGGTTCCTCCAATGAAAAGTTCATTTGGAGCACAGATTTCCCTGTTTTTCTTCTTTTTCATTCATTATTCCAACTCCTTATTTTCCCATAGATTTTCATGTTGGGTGTGTCATTTCCAACTTTTGCATTTTTGTCTCCCATTACTGATAGGACATCATGCTGTGGTGTTTTGTTAAATTGTGCTTGTAGTGCATCATAACAATTTTCATATCTCACATTATCCATAGACATATAGTTGAGAGCCTTTGTGTGTGAACCCTGTCTACAATATTTCCAATCGATGAAGACGGAGACATAAATATATCAGAGGCGAAAATGCATCTCCACCCTACCCCATCTCCCATGAAATATTTCTGGATTCAACCTTTTCTGATTTGTTGTCATTGTTAGTTTCATAAAGTTTATCCGTGCATCTATATGAAAGATATTTCAGTAGGTAACATCAGTTGATTTGTCATATATGGCATTTCATGTAGTCTAACAGAAGAATAAAGATAAAATTTAAAACATGGTTAAAATTATCTTTTCAGGAAAGCAATTTAGTTATTTAAATCTCAAAAGTTAAAATTTGAAAAATATTATAATTGAAAATTCTCATCAGAGAAAAATTTGTAGTAAAACACTTACGGACATCTCTACATAGTAAAGAATGATGAAAATTTAGAAACACTATTTCAAAAAATAAAGATGATCCTTAAAACCAAGCGTTTTACACGCCTTAACCCCTCCATCAAGTCTTTTTTCTGACGGGTTAGTATTCTGGTCTAATAATCGTTCCAATCGGTATGCAGTTCTGAAAACCAAATCAAAGCAGTGCAGAGCATTATTAACACGATTAACAGGTGAATTGAAATTTCTAATCACATGTCAAAGTTAATTATTTCTTTATGTGACAGTTTGTTTGAGATCGCCAAAAAAGAGGGAAAATTGTAAATAAAAATATTCGACGAAGAATTCCAAGCAAGCCGAGATTCAACTTAATATAAAGTAACGAAATAAAATACCTTTAAATGTCAAAGGTGATGTAAGACAAATCGTTGTGTGACTTTGGTACTGTTCCTTGGTAAAAATACCTGCTGAATGTCAGATTTTAAACATATTGTTTTGGCAGATTGCTAATTTGTTATGATTTTATAATTACAATTACTGAGACCTGTGTATGAATGGCTTTTAGAGTTATCAATATCACGTGACCCTTTTAGAATCTCTAAAATGCTACTCACTTATTTTATTATACCTTGAGCTTGTATGCAGTATCTCAGAAGTACACTTGTTACAATAAACAATGATTGTATTAGAGATTATAATTGGTAAGTTCAAGATCAACACAAATGAAGCACGTTTCTTGTTGCTACCAGCTATTTGTGATAGAGAATAATATCGATGCATTCATTAATCTTGCAATGCTTAGCATAAAACGTTCTAGTATTTCATTTTTTTAGATAAAATTTTGAAATATTCTAAACAAAAACAGTTCAGTAGAATGTACTTTATTAGAGATAAAATCAGCCTTGAAACTTTTTTTCCAAACCATCTTGCATGATTTAAGATATAATGATAAATCGATCTATTGATTCATCGCTGTTTCGCGGGTGTGTTCAAAACGTGTCATTTCTAGGCCATAAATTACGAAGAGTATGGGGGAATAAAAAATCTTACATTTCATGGAGAGGGCTTTTATAGAAATACTGTCCGGTCCGAGTAATGTAATTGTTTATACGTACAGTATATAATTAAGAGCCATTCTCTGTAATGACTTGAACTTTTATATAGGAGCTGTGGCACGCATAGTCTCAGAATTTCTCCAAACTCTCTATGATAAAAGTCTTTGATACCGTAAACTCAAATCAGGCAAAAATTGGTTGCTACGTGTCATGGTTACCATAGCAACATGTCCTAACGTTTGAAAAATGGCATTTTTCAACATGTTCAGAGTCCCCCAGTTAACGTTTGCAGCAAAGCAAACAAGTGGCAATGACTGTTTCTGAAAGTTGAAGGCCTGATGTCTTAAATGCATGATAAACATGTTTGGTAAATCAACTATTACATACGTTACTATGGAAACAAAGTATTCAAAAGTAATAATTTTGTTCATTTAATTTTACAAAGTCATATACTTAAGAATAAAAACAATTATAGGTTGAAATGCAAGCAAATAATAGACAAGAGATCCTTGTAACATATACCAAGGACGAAATATGATATTTCTTATAGGTTGGCAACGGTTGCTATGGTTTATTTACCTCGAAAGGATTTTAAATTTACTCTCTTAGTGTTTTAATCTTATCCTATCTTTTTAAAAAGCATATTTCTATGTAACTGATGATCAATTTTTAAAGGCATTGGTGTGACCCTAATTTTCACATTTCAAAAAATTCAAACTCAATTCTTTAAATAGAGCGTTGCTATGGAAATTAGCCGAAAAAATATGCATAAAAATCTGAAAAATATTCTGTTTCCTTGGATACGCACCCTTGCAAGTAGATTCCCAAAACTTTTATGATTGATATATATGAACAACTAACCTGACTTTGAATTTTGACTACCACCCAATCTCTAACTGGATGCAAAAAGCTGGCACATAGGGTTTAATATTGATATAAAATTAACAAAATTGAACATTTTCCCTTCTTGGTAACCATAGCAACAGTGATGTATTTTCCAACAAACTTTATCAATATATGATATTCAAATTTAGTTCTACCAGTTAAGTAGTATTCAAGGTGAGTTAAATAATATGTTTCTTGATTAAAAGGTAAGTAAATTCCTAAAGGAGCAAAAAATATCACTTTAAACGACTGATACATTGTTTCCATGGTTACAATGCAAAGTAACATTTAATCCCAATTTTTCTTATGTTGTCGGTGTTGCAAGGTTCCAAGGATGCATATGTGTTAGTCATGAATTTTATTGTTTTTCCTCAAGATAGTAGCATTAACCCAATCATAGCAACAGATTTTGCATGGTTACGCTGTGTTACCATGACAACCATGAAAGTTATTTTTAGAATAATATTGCCAATACCTAATTACATAAGGTCAAATATTTTTTATTGTTTTTCTTAGGTTGTTGATTGAGTTTGATCATGTAACATCTATCATTGGTGAATATTGAGCGTTTTTCAGCAGTTTTCAGCATCTAAAATGTATTCCAAATGTACCCATGGTAACCACTTACTAAGAGATAAATTCTAAATAGTTTCTTTATAGCATAAGTGGCAACAAGGTGTCATGTTTTTGGGAGAATGGTTTGTTTGTTTTTCTTAGTCTTTATTAAGGCGTAATAAAGATTCAAAGTAGCTGAAAATCTCAATTTTTTCAACTTTTCTGGCTGTTACCATGGCAACCAAGACACATAGCAACGAAATTTTATTTGATATATGTTTCTGGTGTCAGATTGTAATAATGGGCAAAGTTTCATCAAAATCGGTGACCATGCGTGGCAAAGAAGTTTAAGTGGTTACAGAGAATCGCTATTAAATGTTAATTGTTGTGAATGTTATTATTAATTGTTTTCTTTTGAAAGTGAGAATCAAAGTAAAACTTGCAATGATGATTTGGATATTGAAGAAAGAAGTTTTACTATTACGAGACTGTCGCCAGGTTACTAGATAGGGGGTGCGGAGAGGATCTGGGATGATTGCCTCTCCTCTGAGGCAGAAATGATTTGGAAATCTTTACAATTTTCATCCCCACGTTTCGACAGCCTTGTATTACTCAGTAAAGACGCAGAATGTGTAGGAGTGGCTTTTTAAGTTTACACTTTGGACCTTGTTATAGAGATATGACTTAGTTAAAATATAAATTCCTACATCACTGAAACAAAATGCATACAATGCATCAAAAATCACTATAGAGAAAAAAAATTCCACAGATATCCCATCATCGGCAACCCACGGGTGATTCACATCGGTTCTCTCTATCATCGGTAACCCACGGGAGATTCACAACGATTCTGTCTATCATCGGTAACCCACGGGTGATTCTCAACGATTTTGTCTATCATCGGTAACCCACGGGTGATTCTCAACGATTCTGTCTATCATCGGTAACCCACGCGTGATTCACATCGATTCTCTCTATCATCGGTAACCCACGGGTGATTCACATCGATTCCCTCTATCATCATAAGGGAGCTTGTGGACTCAAAACAGTTATCCATTATTCTATCATTTATACCATGGTAGTCTTTTTTCCAAAACACATTCTTATTTAGAAATTTTCATCAGTTCTTTAATAATACAAATCTTTCCGAAAGTGCATTGACTGTTTTGTCGAACGCACAGACGTGAATTTTTAAATCTTTTTTTTTTCAGAGTTTAATTTCCTGATCTGTGATTAAGTATTTAATACATATTTATTTCTTGTCATGAAGTGTCAACTATTAAACAGACTTGGAATTAGACTTTCAGATTCCATCGGGATCGAAGAAAATTACTCAGTTCAAAAATTAGTCAAATTTTGAACTTCTCTCCTTTGTAGACCACTAAAATGTTAATTATTCCATTTCTTACAAAAATTATATTAATATACATTAATCACCTATTATTAATAATACTCTTCTTGTTTATATTTATTTATGTTTATATTTATTCAATTACTAATGTTTTGTTTATATTAATAAATATTAATAGATATACAACTTTACCTTGGTTGTTTTTATACCTGAGATTCCCATAAAATGTTTGGCAATATATGTGTGCTTAGAAGTTACTTTAGTAAAATAATTTAATTTTTCCGGGTTTAAGAAAATTAGTTGCTAGATAATGTTATACGATGTGCATGTATGTGCAATATATGGAAATCTTTAGCTCAACCAAATACATGCATCTACTCACAAATGTCTTTCGTCAAACTCTCAAAAGTGAGTAAAAAAGATGTAAAGCTTTTGTTCTAAAGTGTAGAATCATATCAAAACAGCATTTTTTTGACAATAAATATTTTGACACTAGCGAGTACGACAAAGCGTGTTCCAAACAACGTGTTATCAGAAAGTGGAACATTTGGAGAGGGAGAAAGAAAAATCTCAAATTATTTGAAAATTTGTGAGTAGATATCAACAATAGATTATTGCGCGGCAAATCTAGATCTGTGATGGTTTACTCTTCATCCTGTTTGGTCCTTTGTTTACTGTTTCACCTTGAGCAACTATTTGTTTGGGCATATCTTGTAATAAAAATAATAAAACGACTTGGATGCTCTGACGACGGTTCAAGCCATTCCTTTGCTTTCTTGTTCTACCCTTCAATCTTAAGACATTCATGCACGTGGTTTAAACCCATGCAGGCAAGGTTTCTTCATGACCAATGCACCTTTCATATTGTTTAATTAAGGAATGATTTAATAAGCATATCAATATGAAGCGACCATAAAGAATGTTCATGTTTAGTAATTAATAATGTTATCAATTGTACTAATGAAGCATTTTAATGCATTCAAGATAGTGTAATGCATGAGTATTTGAGATATGCAAAGTTAATTAAAAAAAACACAAGATAATCATATTCTAATGATGTACAAATGAATTTCATACAGATAAATTAGCAGGAAAGTCTGTCGAAGTTGGTAACATTTCAATAGGTAAAGTTAAACAAGTAAATCAACCATGGAAGGTAAAAATTTATGTCGTCATGACAGATGAGTGACAAGTCCAGACGAGGGACGTCGGTTCCTGAAAATAAATAATTATCTCGGGAGAAGTTTTGCCAGAGCAGATCAACACGCGCTCTCAGACAGACGAATACGGGAATTATGGCGGGAATTTGTATCAAATTTGGAACTCTTCTTCTTTTCATTTCTTGTGTACATGGTTACGCATACTATAGGTAGGAAAAAAGTTTCTTCAGAAATAGAAAAAAAAAAATGTTTTATTTAGTGCAAAGGAAATTGGTATTAAAATTTCTTTGAATTGTTATTCTTTTGATTGTAATTTTATTATATCGTTATCAGAAAGTGGAAGCTAAAAATAAGTTGACCACAACTTTGTATGATTGCAGAGGTCGAATACCAAATGGACATAAGGTTCCTCATCCCTGTAACCCAACGTCAGATAAATGGATAGGAGTGGGGCACATGCTCCCGGGGGGTAGGGGACCAAGAAATCCCTTCGGTGACGACTTTGCCGCTAATGGTCAAGTAAGTTTCTTTTTCTTTAAAATAAACACACAAGTAGGGAGTTTAATAGTTAACATTAATCGGTGGCAAAGCGTTTCTTTCTAGACAACTTATCTGTAACTAATGACGTCCAATTCTGCAGCATGAAAGAATTTCAGGAAAAGATTTAAAACATAATCTGACAGGGACTTACTAATATGATTTTTTTTAAAAAAATAAGTAATTCATTTTAAACAGAAATAAAATCTTTAAAAAAGAAGGAATTTGATGCTTAAAGTGTGGTAGTGGACAAATTTCCTGTGATATTTGTCAAAATACTGCTAAAGTATTATCTTTTTTATAATTTGAAATGTGGTTTTGCAAGAGTGGTTAGAGTCTCACGTGTCTGAATGACACTTCCTTATGAAAACGAATTCATTTCGTGAAGTATGCAGTAATGTCTATGTGCATCGAGCAAAAAATGATAATGATTTTCGATGTAAATTACTGGTAATAACTTAAATCGGCATTATTGAAGATTAAAGTTTACAAACACTGCACATCTCAGCCCCATCCGTTCAGAGTGATTTTTTTTTTGTCTGACGCATTCAAAAAGGATTAGAATCCAAAGGATTAAGCATGCATCTTTGGCTATATTTTCTAAATAAATTGTTCATAGAAATTATATGAACTGCTGTCATTGAAATGAAATATGGTTTTCTCTGAAGTTTCTAGAAACCCATTATACTACATTTAATGTCACAGGGTCCTCCTCTCCCCCACCCCCTCCCACGGAATGATAGATTTTAAAGGAACTGATTTTTAAACCCCCATCCTTCTTTTTTTTAAATTCTCGAAACAATTTCGGTTACATGATGAAAAAGTCGCTTTGTAAATCTGTATATATCTCCAAGTAGTAAATTCACTATCTCAGTAGGATATGGAAGTTATTATATGTATTTCTTATCACCGATTATCTAATGTATATGTTGCTAAAACGCAGAGCAAAAGCTTGTATGTCTAGCAGATTTTTATTTTTGAAGCACTTTATTCAGATAAATGTACATTGTATATCTTTTGTATAAAAAAAAATTAAGCAAGATTAAACTCTGTAATATAAGAAGTAAAAATTTCATTTAAAATTAAAATATTAAAATAAAAGGAAATGAAGTCCCGATTTCTGCAAATCTGTCCATAAATATAGGTCATACAATGACAAATAAGTTTGTACATACATGTACTCGTCTTCATACTAAAAACATACCAGAAAATATCCATTCTCCTTCGAAAAAATATGGAATTTAAGAATATTTATTTTAAAAATTCGCGATAGAAAACCACAACTTTCATGCATGAAAACAACACATCTGAAGAAAATTGAATAAAAATGGTAATTGATTAAAGGTTCTACAGGAATTGATCTACTTCCGGCAAAGAAATTTGTTGGTTTCGTATGATTCCTAGTGTTACGAATGAAGATGTAACGAAAAATGACAAGGGACGAATTAATTGTCATTAATTAAGTCTAAGAATCAAGAAATTACAAATTTATATTAACTCTTAAATGCAGAGAGGATGCTAATACATTTAAGATAAAGTGCATTTAATATGTTAAAAGGGAAATAGTCACACGAAAAAATGCAAACAACATCAAATTTTTGCATAAAAACATTTATCAATGTAGAAATACTGAGTTTAGATTGAGGCAAATTTTATTAAATAAGCAATAAAAAAAATCTTACATGGAAATGGGACATTTTCAAAAAGTCAGATTCTTAGAATTTTCAAGCAAAGCTGATTAATAAACACATACACCGGACAAAATGACAACTTTTTAATTTGTTACCATAAACACACTTTAATCATAATTCTTCTAGCTCTTAATAAATGTTATTCGGTGACAAATTAACATTTTGCGAAAATTTTATAGACATTATACCCATCACGTATCAAGTACACTGATTAAGAATTAATGTATGTGTCAAGGTAACGCATAAAGTTTACCTACATGTCATGTGACAAATTTCACTAGAATTTGAATAAATCTATAGATAACAATTAAAAATTACTTATTCTTGTATATTAAAAATTAGATTACCTTCATTTAATATTTTTTATATTTATGGCGATTTTTTTAAATATTTAAAAAAAAACAACAACAAATAAAAACAAAAAAAGAAAAAAAAAACACCAACATCAAAAAACAAACAAACAAAAAAAAAAAACATAACAGAAAAGAAAAGAAACAAAAAAAATAAATAAATAAATAAAACAACAAATGGCTAAGCAAAAGAAACCAACAACAAGAAAACCAAAAGCATCAAAACATGTGGAGATTATTACAATTGTATTTTATAGATACTTAGATTGAATAAATTTAGCCTGTGAATTTTTAAAGTTAATAATAGTCTTTAAAATCTTACAGAACGGCTATTTTCAATTTTTACAACGATCAATTTTTCACTCGTATGCAGAATCCATGTCATTGCTGCAAACATTTTCTCATTGGTGGATATAAATAGAAGAATCTCCCATGACGTGATTGAAAATAAAGGGAGCTTTTAGCTCGAGGATAGAAAACATAACTTGTTGGATAAAAATCATATACAATCACAAACCATAAAAGTTTTTTTTTATTACATGTGTTTTTGAAACACTGATGCCCCCGTATGGTAGCTCATAGGGTTATAGTTTCTAAAATGCGAGTCAAACTCCAAGGTAAAGAGGTACCCAAGGAAAGGTCTTGTTACAAGGAATACACCTGTGAAATATGAAAGCCCTAGCTCTAACCATTCAAAAGTTAAGACCAAGGTTAGAGCTTTTCAAAAGTAGGTCAAACTCCAAGGTCAAGGTCAAAGGGTTACAACATTTGTACTCAACAAAAGGTCTTATCACAAGGAATATGCATGTGAAGTATGAGGCCCTAGCACTTACCGTTCATAATTATGGCCAAGGTTAAAGCTTGGTAAAATTTTACAAAAGTGGGTAAATCGCCAAGGTCAAGATCGAAAGGTCAAATACCTTGGTACCCAAAGAGAGGTCTTGTCAACAAAATACATACGTGAAATATGAAAGTCATATCTCCAAAAGTTATGGGCAAGGTTAAAGTTTTTGTGGACAGACAGCAAGACAGACATACGGACCAGTATATATCTATGTTGTTGTGTCATAAAATAAACGAAGAAAAATAAACTACACCTAAAAAAAATTAGATTTTTCAATACGCCAAATCATGCCTTTTGCTCGAAAATTGAAATATGTTCCTTTCTTGAAAAATCTTGTGGACACTGAGCAGACATCTACACAAACGCGGGGGAAAATATTACCTTTCCAACTTCGTTGGTGGCGTAATGATAGCCAATTCTTAATAAATATATACATAAACATGTAATTAAAAAACAATTACTATGTTTTGACAAGGAATGGACCAAGAAGTTGTGTTTTATGGACTCTGACGGTGATGGCAGACATAACGGAATCGAGCTGGGGGATCCCTGGTGTCAATGGACCCCCGACAATAAGCATCCCCTCCAGTTGGCCACTTCCCATCCAGGTAAGGCTACAGAATAACCTCTCACGCAGGTGAGGCTACAGAATAACCTCCCACCGAGGTGAGGCTACAGAATTTCTCACCCAGGTAAAGCTACAGAATAACCTCCCACCCAGGTAAGGCTACAAAATAACCTCTCACCCAGGTAAGGCTACAAAATAACCTCCCACCCAGGTAAGGCTAAAGAATAACCTTTCACCCAGGTAAGGCTACAGACCCCACCCAGGTGAGAGTACAGGATAGCCATCAGCAGAATCGTGTAATCAGTTATATATTCAGTCGCGTTCAGTGGTATGAAAATCTTTTGCTCTCATTTCTTTTGCATTCTCCTGGAGACAAATTCATTATCTTTTTCGTTGCGCTCTTCTGATCACACATATATTGGCAGATTATCTACTCCTCTTGTATGGAAATCAACATTTCATTGACACATTCATCAAAATTGATTTGCAAATGAATAATTTGAGGCTAACCACATCGATAAGAAACTTCCTTCTGTCAAGTGACGAAGTCTCCACACATCGTGTCTTCAGTTCGGCCTTCTGTCAGCTTTAATGACTTTTAATTATCAAAAAATTATCACATAATAGATATGTAAACACTGGTACCACACAACACCTGTCGTGTGAAAGATGTGTGTACCTCTGACAAAGAATTCAGTAAACATTTAATACATTTAGATATTCAACTGGACTCATTTTCCCTTTCCTCAATATTTCATGGCACTTCTTTACTTGTACATGTATTAAATTATTAAATTGTATTTCCAACTTATGCAGAGGGTTAATGTTTCTAGGAACAGAATTGTGAATTTTGGAAAGAAATATCCTTAATTCCTCATTACTGGTACTTATCAATGAGAAAGATGCCACGAAACATGTGTAGTGTCTAGTTATACTTATTTCAGACGGTCATTATTTGTCAAAAGATTTCCAGTCGTTTCATACTTGCGGTAAAGGATTTTTTTAAAATATAAAATTATATGGATGATAAATTATGAATCTCTGTATATTTTGATAGGTATTTGCGACCCATTAGAAAGTCCGAAATGTGAAGGGAAAAACAACTGGCTGAAATGCCCAGACTTTGCCCAGAGATGCCACCACGCCACAACTGAGCAAGGTAGGAAATATCGTTCAAGTACTTATCATTCATTTTTAAAATTAACTACATTTTACTTAAAAGATTTATGCACGTTCTACAGGCGCCCATCGCTTGGAGATTCGTCTTCCTCGTCTGCACGTACCCGCCAAGGAGCACAGCTACATCTGTCTTGAGTACGATCTCCCTGACAACGACGATTATCACCTGACAGCAGGTGTACCAATCATCGATAACCAGGCCACCATGGGCGGGGTCATGGTCTTTGCTTGTGGTAAGCTAGAGTAGTTGTCCGTGATTATGCTCTGGTAATTGCAAAAATTAACACATGTATATACATTAATCCTTCGAATA
Organism: Saccostrea echinata; assembly: GCF_033153115.1. NCBI lineage: Eukaryota > Metazoa > Mollusca > Bivalvia > Ostreida > Ostreidae > Saccostrea > Saccostrea echinata. The sequence continues at coordinate 8,975,377 of NW_026889805.1, forward strand.
CTGTGGTTACAGAATCAAGTACTTATACACCTGCCTCCAAACATCCTTATGAATGTGGTTTAAAGACTCGTGGAGACTGCAGACACTTGATTGGAGGGTACTCAGATGACATCCCAGGAATCTGTTACCACAGAAACGCGGGCATGCGCATTGGAAGAACTGGATGTAGACAGATAGTCATTCAGGTAACTTCTTGGATTAAATGTAAAGAACAATCCACAATAACAAGAAAATGTATCTTTTTTTTAAATACAAAACACTTTCTTGGAAGAAAACATTCTTGATTTATTGTACAGATAAAATGGAATAACCCAGAAGAATACGAAGATATGTTCGATTCCTCTGGAATTGCTCTGTATTATACAAATAAACTTCGCCGATTTGACGTCGGAACAAAGATCTTTTCCTCCACTCACTTTACCATTCCTGCACCTAGACCAATCTATGCCATAACGTCCAATTATCCCAGCGAATGTTCACAGATGCAAATTAAGTCTCCCATCTACATCACCAGAGCTTTCAACCATATGCATAACTATGGTAAGGGAACCGTTGAAAAAAATGTTTCCTAATGACAACTTTTCCTCTGTGACTACCAAAAACATTTATTGTGTTCTATTTGCCATAGCCTAATTATGTTCCTGACCTACTGGCTTAGGTGAGCTTTTGTGATCAAATAGGTCCTGTGTTTGTTAACTTCCACCCTCTTGTCGGAATTGACTCGGCAACTTTAAACCCAGACCTTATATCTGTGCAATGACACTAAATAGATGTAACATTTATGTATAGAAATATTTTTCAAAAATTCTCTTCTAAAGAACAACTAACCTGTATTATCTCAAAACTGCTTTGCAATTTTCCTCAAGTAGTGTACATTTACATTTTTGCGAGGCATAGTCGTTGGGGTTAGTGTTGTGGCGAATTGGCAGTACACAATTCTATATAAAATCATGTAAAGTTCCTTTAGAATAACAAGACTATATTTGGTAAACTTGGTATTAAACGTTAATGTGGATCTATATTTTCCCAAGACACGCTACTCAGGCGAACCCTGTGGCCTACGGGCGTCTTATAGGTTGTTGTAATACAGAAAATAGAAAATGACAAATGGTTGTCAGGCGTAAACTTTTTCTTTACCTGAACCCCATCCCCGACCTTTCAGATAAATTTAAAAAATCCAGAGTATGTTCTATTGCTCAACATGGCTATTCTGATTAGAACGTTTTGTTTTCAAATTTCAAAACAGTCTAAATAGTTCTAAACCCCACCTCTAAAGGGATGTATTAATTGCACTAAAAGATTATGTAGAAGAAAGGCAAGAAATAAAAACAGATTACAAAAGAGGCTTTAAGTAAAAGTGATCCCATTTTATTGCTTAATAAAATTCAAGACTTTACCTTGATACATAATTAAATAACTTATCTGACTGAGATAATATCAATTGAAAACACATATCATTTAATTTAGGACAAAATGGATCTGATAAACAATACATCATTGACACAAAAGCAATTCATATTGTAAAACATGTATATAAATTGACACAGCTCCGCTTTAGCATGCACAGCAGCAGCTTTAAAACATTAATAATCCGAGTGAAAAAGATCTGATATCTTTAGATCATGTTAATTAACCAGTGGCGTGTTTACTGTACATTTGATTTATTGCAGAAAGTTATGCAAGAAATATATTTGTAATTATGAAGATTCTTGTTTTTGTTAATTTCAAAGTACATAATTACAGGAAAACAAGAAAGAGTGGAGGTAATTCGAGACGGACGTGTTGTCAATCTAATTACAGACGAAAGATTTTATGACATACATAAACCGAAAACTTTTTGGTAAGCCAGATACTGAAATATTCACTTCTAATTATTACCTGTACTTAATTTACTAAACCTGAATTCAGAATATTAAAATTAATGACACAACCAAGAGTGCCACAATATCCAACATTTTGAACTTCAAATCTTTTTCATAGGCACACGAGTCCAGTTCAAGTTCTTCCCGGTGACATTCTTAGAATCACCTGTGTTTACGACACTCGCGAACTGAAACATCCTGTAAAATGGGGTCTTCTTTCAACCAATGAAATCTGTGCTTCTACACTAGAATATTACCCGAAAGGCAACTGGATGGGATCTACATGCTCCAGCTTTAAATCCATTCCTCTGTGTAAATTAGAAACAACTGGCGTGGCTAACGGATGCGATTTTAATGGCTTCTTTGGTGCATTGCATAAAGATCAAAGAACATCTTCCTTGTTTCAGAACTGTACCAATTTAAATATATGCACACCTGCATGTCGAACACTCGCTAAAGCAGCTACATCACACCCATGTTTGAATGGAGATAGTATGGATTTATTGCGATCACCTTTAACAGCTCCGAATAAAAAATTAAAAGTTTTCTTCAACGTACTAGAACTCTGTGGAGCTTACACGCCACCCAAGCATTCAAGTCCATCTCGGAGACGTGGCCAAAATTATCGCAACAATGATACACAGGAGTCCATGAGTTCCGGTATTGGAGGATCACTTCCGGGTCATCTTGTAAGTGGAATTGTACGCCTTATATCTAAGCGTGGAGATCGTTAACCTTGCTTTGGTCCTGCTTGCTTATATACCATCTATTTATTTTTACTTTTGTGTGCTGTGCTCTTAATAAAAAGCCTTGTCAGAATAACATCTTGCTTTTCATATTGCCTAACCCTTCGGTCAGTTGATGGTTATTCTCTGTTTGAATTATTCTCTTGCTACCCCTTGCAGATTGATCCCTCACACCTTAAACAGCGATGAGACAATTGATCGTGATTCAGGATACAGCAAATTTTGGTGAAATGTAAGAACATTCATCGCGATTTTGATCAGCGTGGTCCAGACATTTTTGCTGATCATCAATGGATCCCCGTTCCAATGTTGTTCTCTCTTTTTTTTATTCATTTTAATTAATTTTTTTTCTTATTAATAGAAATGTGTTCATTCTAATTATTAAACTTGAAGTTTTCAGTCTCGATTCATTTTTAAATGTATACTCGAATGTTGCTGTATATTGGTATTCAAAGTAATATAGGACGCTCGAGATTGTAAACTTCAAAAGAAAATTTGCATAGATCACTGAAACTTCCATAAATTTTTCAATAAGAATATACGTCATTTTCTACCATGAGATCCGTAAATGTGACTGCTTTCTTCGGTCCTATTTGGAACTCTTTCTTTAATAAAGAATAGTTACTAAGATCCTATGTCACCGTCTGACAAACTGTATTTATGCATTCAAAGGAAAATAATTTATCTCTGTAATTTTGTAGACTTTCAGAAACCCCCAGCTTTTAACATATAAAGGAATAACAATTTGCAAATGTCATAATTAGTAAACCTAATTGCTTCTTCTCAAGTTTTATAAAAAAAAAATTATCGCAAACACTGAAATTTGCTGGACCCGTCCATAAAGATATGTCCTACCAAGGTTCTTCAGACGAAGAATGTCTTGAGAAACAACTGCATGGAAGAAGAAATGTGTACAGTCATAATCTGTTATATCAGTATTATAGATATGTGATATAAATCTCTACTGTTAGTGGGACACCAACTTCCTAGAAACTTTGAAATGTGATACTTTTGATGTATTGGAAAGCAAATGTGATTATATATGTACATAGATATGTAAAAGTGGTTATGAATAAATTTATTATAAAATAAATATTCGGTTTCCAAATTTTTTTCCCAAGCAAAAATGTTTAAGTTTTAATGTGAAATGTGGAGATCACGAAAAGTAACCAAGCTCAAAAGTCCACTGAAACAATACAAATCGGAAACAGAGCAAACACGGACCTCTAAAAACATCAGAGGTGGGATCAAATGCCATCGAGTAGTAAGCATCCCCGTCCACCGGTCACACCGCCGTGTATCATTGTCATGATCGGGCAAACGGAGAAATCCGTAGACAATTCAGTGTTTAAATAATATACTTCTTTATCTGCCTGTCCTTGCATGTCTGGAACGCTAACTGTTTTCGTGTTGATAGTTGTAAGATGAAAGAATATTAACACATCAAGGACAAACTGTTCTAAAATTATTACAGAAATAACCCAAATTAAAAATGAACATTCATGATTTCACAAAATACAAAAAGAGTTTTTTAAAGAAAAGAAATAAGTATTTGCTTATACTGAAAATGATTTATTCTAATACATTCTTTAAATTTCTGACATAGTCTCTGCTATCTATCCATGAATCTGTAAATTTGAGGACTTAAAATAAACACTGCTAATATCCAGAAACGTCACCATCGTGCTAAGAAATGTTTTCAATTGCTTTCAGTGAGGTGTTAACCACAAATTAATTACAATAAACACAAACGATGTGTCTTTATTTGTTTTGTTTCTCTGTGTGTATCCATTTCTAAACGTCTATATAATATTTTATATCTAAGTAAACTACATAGCTTACAGATAATTACCAAAACTATGAAATTTAGTTTTGGAAGCTGTTCATAATTAGCTGAAGAGAAACAAAGATCCAAATCATTTCTAGTTGTTACAAGGGATGTCTTAACTGGTAGATCTCACCAGTATCGGTAGTTAAATACAGATAAACTATCATCATATTAAATTTGTGCTCCACTTAGGCACTTTCAAATACATATGTCCACAAAAGGCATTCGACATACTGTTTACAGATTTTTGGGTCAATTTACTGTACCCAGTTCAAATCAATAGCCTGTCCAACACATTTCTCAGAAATAAATCCTCCTCTCAAAGACTTGTCCAAATCTTACTTGGTTTAATAAGTACTAGGTTTTCACAGACAGGCCACCAAAAGGCTGTCCAGAACCTTTATAATTTTTAAGTAGATGCTAGGAGACCACTTACTTTTTATGATTCTGAACAACTCTCAAGTGAACAAATACCAAACATAAACCAATATATTGATGCACAATTTATTGAAATTTGTATCTATACATTGTTCAAAATGTCAGTCAACAAATTTGACAAAATTTAAAGCAGTCTGATATACAGAAAGCAAAAAAGCCTTACTTTAATAATTAAAATGAAAATCATAAAAATATGATTTTTGGTCATTATACAGAACTCTGTGAGGAACTACATACTATAATAAGTTAATATCAAACAAAGCTCGGGTGGTATCAATAATTCAGGCATCAAATTCAGCCCTCGTTTTCATACCATTTAAAAAAAAATATACTATCTCCAGAAGTCAATATGTTTATAAAATACAATATAATTCAAATGATGAGTGCTGATCTTACTTTTTTTTAGATTGAATATTAATTTTACTTAAAATTTAAAAGTTCCATCAATTACCTGTAAAATTTTAATGTGAGAACTTTACAGTATAAAGTTTGTTTACATAGTAATGTATTGTTGTTGCTTTAATGGTTTGTTGTTTGCTTACATTGATGTTTTGTTGTTTGTAGTGATGTTTTGTTGTTTGTTTATATGTTGATGTTTGGTTGTTTGTTTATATAGTGGTGTTTTGTTCTTTGTTGTGATTTTTTGTTGCTGTTTCTTTAATATATAGCGATGTTTTTGTGTGTTTGGTTTTAAGTTGATAGTTTGATGTTTGTTTAAAAAGTGATGTTCTGTTGTTTGTTTATAGTGATGTAATGTTTTTTTGTTGATATAGTTACACTGTTTTAATGTTTTGTTTGTTTTTACAGTGAGGTTTAGTTGTTTCTTTTTACAGTGAGGTTTTGTTGTTTTTTATATATTGATGTTATGTTGCTTGTTTATAAAATGATGTTTTTGGTTTGATTTTTTAGTGATAATTTTTTGTTTGTTGTGATGTTCTATTATTTTTATAAGGTTATATTTTGTTGTTTATATAGTGATGTTTTGTTTTTTAATTAAGTGGTTTTTTTTGCTTTTTTAAATACTGATGTTTGTTGTTGGTTTCTTAAAAGTTGTTTTGTTGTCTGTTTAAATAGTGATGTTTTGTTGTTTGTTCGTAAAGTGATGTTTGTACAGAGATTTTTTGTTGTCTGTTTATATAGTGATGTTTTGTTGTTTGTATAGAGATGGCTTGTTGTCTGTTTATACAGTGCTGTTTTGTTGTCTGATTATACAGTGCTGTTTTGTTGTCTGATTATATAGTGCTGTTTTGTTGTCTGATTATATTGTGATGTTTTGTTGTTTGTTTGTATGATGATGTTTTGATGTTTGTATGGTGATGTTTTGTTGTCTGTACAGTTATGTTTGTATATAGATGATTTGTTGTCTGTTTAAATAGTGATGTTTTGTTGTTTGTATAGAGATGGTTTGTTGTCTGTTTGTACAGTGATGTTATGTTGTCTGATTATATACTATATAGTGCTGTTTTGTTGTTTGTATAGTGATGTTTCTATATATGTGTTTTATTGTCTGTTTATATTGAGATGGTTTGTTGTCTGTTTATATAGTGATATTTTGTTGTCTGATTATATAGTGATGTTTTGTTGTTTGTTTGTATGATGATGTTTTGATGTTTGTATGGTGATGTTTTGTTGTTTGTATGATGATGTTTTGTTGTTTGTATTTTGATGTTTGTTTGTATAGTGATGTTTTGCTGTTCCTGTAGTGATGTTTGTATATTTATGATTTGTTGTCTGTTTAAAAATGTTTTGTTGTTTGTATGGTGATGTTGTATAGAGATGGTTTGTTGTCTGATTATAAAGTGATGTTTTGTTGTTTGCAGTTATGTTTTGTTGTTTGCTACCAGAGTATGTAGCTGGACGGAGTTATACACAGATAATATTGAATGGTAGTCACTTGGCAGTGATCTATAAACATGCGATGGTAGTCGGTGGTGGGAGAATAAAGCATTATTTGATTTAACATTTAAACAAATGCTTTTAAACATGTGATACTCTTCACATTATTGAAACTTTATGTATTTATGACCATATTATGATAAAAATATAGTTGATCAAAGATTTATGAGAATAATCGAAAACTATCTTTCGTAAACAATTAAGTTAGCAATATATAACCGAATCAAAGACATGAATTCACAGAAAAATAAACAGAATTGGAAGGAAGAATGGATCTTGTGTACAAAATGAACGTTTAGGAATCTCACAAGCGAATAAATATCCTTCCTAAAAATACGAAAACGGAAGGATATTTTATTATGAGAATATTTTATAGTACTGGACACAACCACCTCAGGGATAATCGTGACTTATATTGATATTTGACAAAAAACCTAACAATTAAAACATTTCAAGGTGGATTTGACTCATAAGTAATAAATATCATTAATAATTAAATACGAGAATTTTCTGATTATGCGTTCGAATATTAAAGAAATAAGATAAATAATGTTAAGGTCAATATTATTGGCATTTGACGAGATAGACAGTTGACAACCCGATAAAACATGTGGTTTGAAATCAATTTAAGTAATTAATACCTTGATTAATTAAGATGTCACGTTTAATATGTTTAAATTGCAAAAACCCGTACAAAGGAACTGGTACCACGTGTTGCTACGTCACCCTTTGTACACAATAAAGTAATGACATTTTAATCTATTCAGCATTATGCACCGAGTTATAATGATTTCTGTCATCAAAAAGGTGATTCAATCATTTTTTAATCGCACCATGAAAAGAAGTCCATGGAATAACATCTCGTTTTTTCCCTAAAAAATGGTAAAAATCTACGACTGATTTATCAAAAATGCACTGTGCATAACCATTTACATAAAGCACTAATATAATTTATCTCCAGAACCTTATTTATCTTTTTAGTTACTGTTTCGATACTCAGCACATTTTAATACCTAGGAAAAACATTTCTCTGAATAATGATTAGACAAATCAAGTAAGTCTAAAGATCATCATTTCACTTCAATACAAGCAGTTTCGATATGTTTTGAAGTAACAACTTTTATCAATGAAACGTTAAACATAATGCTATTTTGACTCATCTATTAATATGACTTATACAGATGACTTTAGTAGATGTTAATTTGTTTCTCAATGTACACTTTTTCCAGAAAATAAAAGATAAACTTGAATACGCAGTGCAAGGCATATAGACTTTCATCTTAACTCCTTTAATGACTGGATTTGCTGAAACCCCTTCTCTACAACAGCGCTATTTGCTTGTTAACAGTCTATCATTTTTCTTTTTTCGATGCAGTTTTGATGATTCTTCCCGGCCTGGAGTTTTTTTGGGTACCTAAAAGAGACACGCAATACGGGACACAGCACTTTACAGACATCCATATCATAAAAATTTCAAAATTCCACAGTCTTTACCTTCTTTCCAACTTTACATATAATTTCTTGAAGTGGTATGAAAATCCCATGGTCCTTGGGACAACTAAAGTATCTTTTCCCATTCAGGACTCCATCATGCCTTCCAACTGCAAAAAGATTGTTTTTGGTATACGTCATGTATTTTATTTCATACTTACAATAATGCAGCGAATGCCGTGGTTTCTTTGCCTTGGACTGGGTGCTCATCTTACCTGGAGAGTCCAGTTCCAGTCCAGCGAACAACAGATTGGATTGTCCTTGTTTGTCCAAATGTCCAATATATCGAATTTGGCCTGTTCGGTCACCTTTAGCGACAACGTGGTCATTCTGCTGTACATGAAGTTTGTGACTATAAAACAAGAAACGATGGTGATTCAATTTGCTACAAAATAAAATCCTTGGGTTAAGATTAAAATTGGCCGTTCTGCTCTGGTGAAAGCCTCTAAAAGAAAATCCTGTTCCCCAGGATTTTTATTTGCGTTCCATGTCTTTAAACTGTATGTTATTCCGAATATACAAGAACTAGTACTACTACTTTACTGCTGATTTAACCATTTTGGATTTAATTAAATAATTTTCTTCCAAATGGGATTTTTAAGTAACCTACTTATAATGTGTTATACCAAATTTATTGAAGCAAATAACATGTTAGCAGTAGCTTTATTCTGACCATTCTATTTACGTCTACGAAAAAGACATGGAACATTCCAATCTTTACTGAAAAAAAGTACTAGATAAAAAACTCCGAAGCGCCCCTGGATAATCTGGGGGTAGTATATTTTGTGTATGGTACAATATGGTGAATTGGTTAATTAAAAATTTAATTATGTAAATAAGATTTAATGAACTCAATAGTTACATACCTTTAGCTAATAGAAGGTATACGTACAGTAATTCTGAAAGTTTGAAGAGTTAACGATGAAACACTTTAATTCCAGACCTGACTGAAAAGGTCCTCTTCTCTGTAAAAGCTTGGTCGGCTTCCCATATATACTCGGAACTTGAGAACACGGCTTCACACGCGCTACATTTACAGCCATACAAGGGCTGGGATAGGTATGGTGAAATTGGCGTCACCTTATGTTTTAGATACCTTAAAGAAGAAAAAATAACATCACAAGAAAAGTAAACCTTGACATTCCATTCTTGTTTTTGACATTCTAAAAGTTGGAGCGGTGGAATAAGTTTAGTCCAAATTGCATGCTGTTTCCTAAAAACAAATGAATTGACCTGTACAGGTGCAAGACCTTACCTTTCACTACCTTTACTTTGTCGATTATTGTTGTTAAGCGATTTCTTTTCCAGGTATTCCATTTTGGTACCCCCTACTTCATTTTCAATAATCAGTCTGTCGTATGTACAACTATCGATCTTGTAGGGCTAAAAAAAGATAGGAATATTTTATATGTCTGATCAATTGATAATATTAAAAACGATAACTCCAAAAACATTTTTCTTATTGCTTAAAAATTTGCCAACCTCTAGTTCTGATAAACGTTTCTTCAGAATCTCGATTTCTTTCTTTGCAGCACCTAATTCTTCAGTTAGTTTTGAATTCAGCAACATACCTACATTTTAAAGGAATTTTTCGTTAGGATTAAATGTAAGAGGGAAGAAATTATAAGATCTAGAAATTCATCATCAATCATATTCTAGCATGCTTCAACGAAAAGCCAAATTTTCGTATTACCGGTATCAATCGTATACAGTTCGAAACACTCTTACAAAGTCTTCAATTTAATTGTTACAATGACTCATTTAATTTACATTTTCCGGTGTAAGAAAAAGTACGAATACTAGTATATAATGAATAATTTTCATTAATTAACAAAAGTCAATTATTAAGTACTAGTTTTCGATTTTCGCTTTTGCCTATATACCACAAATACTTATGTGAGGAAGTTATTCTGTAATTTACAAATAATGTAATACAGTACATTCTACACATAAAAACCCCTCGAAAAACCCTTATAGGATTTTCTGGGCAAATTCTGCATAAAAAAAACTATAGTCTTTTTTCTTTTAAAATGTCCTATTCTTTGAAGAAAAAAATCGTGTAAAGTCTATTTATGGGGAACTTTTTTCAATGACACTGAGTGATGTATGGTGCACAATTTGATCCAAAGCAAGTACTTGTTTAAGCATTGGATAATTCGGGGAACATATTGATGCACTGAACTTCTACAATAAGTGAGGCATCTCATAAAAAGTACTGTATTTGTCAGCAACACTCAAAAGTTCCAGTAATTGGTGAAATGGTTTAAAAGTGTCTTATTCAATTTGTATTAGAAAAGTAAACAAGAGGCCCAATGGCCTTAACGGTCACCTGAGTACAATACAACAATTTAGAGGATCCATAAACTGATAAATGAAGCTTTAAATGTTGCCCAAAAGCAAGAAAAATAGTATGATAAGCATCAACAGAATAATTGGTATAGCATCTATCTGTCCCCCATTTAACACTATCACCATGCAGACTATTAACAAAATGTCTATTTTTAATCCCAAATTACTACTTCTCACATTGGTCTCCGATAAAAATACCCTTGCATACTAAAACTTTTACTCTGTTTGCCTCGAATATGCCCAGAAGCATAGAAGATTTTCAAAGAAATGCATGTTCACTATATAATTAAATAAATAAAGCCCCCCCCCCCCCTTTACAACAGAACATCTTACCCAGGAGCCATGAACTCACAATTCTGGAAGAAGAACTTTGCTTTATTACCAGTAGTAGAAAAAATATTTTGAAAGAAATTATGCATTTTCACTATAAAATCAATAGAGCCCCCTCCCCCCTTCACCAGAACCCTGACCCAGGGGCCATGATTTTCACAATTTTGGAAGAGGCATTCTTCCTTATCATAACCATGCACTTTCTTTATTTGAATAATACCCAGGAGCAGAGAAGAAGATTTTGAAAGAATTTATGCATTTTCCCTATATAATCAATAGAGCCCCGCCCTAACAGCAGAACCCTTCACCCAGGAGCCACGAGATTCACAATTTCTGAGGAGGCAGCCATGCTCATCATAACTATGTACTTAGTTTATTTAATATCCAGGAGAGAGAAGATTTTCAAAGAATTAATGCATTTTCACTATATATATCAATTGAGCCCCACCCTGACACCAACACCCCGACCAAGGGGCCATGAAATTCACAATTTTGGAAGAGGCAACCATGCTCATCATAACTATGCACTAAGTTAGTTTATTTAATACCCAGGAACAGAGAAGAAGATTTTCAGAATTAATGCAAATAATCAATACAGCCCCACTCTAACACCTGAACCCCTGACCCTGGGGCCATGAAATTCACAATTTCGGAAAAGGCAGCCATGCTCATCATATCTACGTTCTTAGTTAGTTTATTTAATACCCAGGAGCAGAAAAGAAGATTTTCAAAGAATTAATGTATTTTCACTATATAATCAAAAGAGCCCCGCCCTAACACCAGAACCCCTGACCCTGGGGCCATGAAATTCAAAATTTTGGAAGAGGCACTCTTGCTCATCATAACTATATACTTGGTTAGTTTATTTAATACCCAGGAACAGAGAAGAAGATTTTCAAAGAATTAATGCATTTTCACTATATAATCAATAGAGCACCGCCCTAACACCAGAACCCCTGACCCTGGGGCCATGAATTTCACAATTTTGGTAGAGGGTTCAATGCTTATTACAATCATGCCAACAGTTTGACTGCTTGATGTCCAGCAGTAAAGAAGAAGTTTTTTAAAGATTGCATTAATTTTGGTGGTTTTAGCCCCACCCCTCAGGCCCCAGGGGGGCAGGGACCATGAAATTCACAATTTTGTTCCCCTTCACCCATAGATGCTATACCGGGTATACCAAATTTGGTTGAAATTGGTTAAGCGGTTCTGGAGAAGAAGTTAAAAATGTTCAAAAGTTAACGGACGACGGACGACGCACGACGCACGCCGACGGACGAAAACGGATAGCAATAGGTCACCTGAGTGACTCAGGTGACCTAAAAAGGAAATATTAATCCTAATATTGATACAAAGTTATCATAATCGACAATATCATCTTTCAAGGTATTTTTGTCTGGTCTTTATATAAGTTTTTACGACACAGAAGATAGAGTGTACATGTTTTTTTCTTATTTTACTCATTTGGAATCTTATAAAGATTCAGAATGTGTGCAGTCAAAGAAGGGTCAAATTCTATTTTAGTATAGGTGTAAGTAAATATTTTAGTGGATCATCTTCATTACTGATCTTTTTCCCCTTCATCCTACTGAGCCATTAACTACAAGTACTTTATTATCCTGTTTAAATATAAGTACTTTATTATCCTGTTTAGATATAAGTACTTTATTATCCTGTTTAGATATAAGTACTTTTTTATCCTGTTTAGATATAAGTACTTTATTATCCTGTTTAGATATAAGTACTTTTTTATCCTGTTTAGATATAAGTACTTTATTATCCTGTTTAGATATAAGTACTTTATTATCCTGTTTAGATATAAGTACTTTATTATCCTGTTTAGATATAAGTACTTTTTTATCCTGTTTAGATATAAGTACTTTTTTATCCTGTTTAGATATAAGTACTTTTTTATCCTGTTTAGATATAAGTACTTTATTATCCTGTTTAGATATAAGTACTTTATTATCCTGTTTAAATGTAAGTTACAAATCCATTAGATTTCTTCTGTATAATTAGAACATCATTCATTTGTGTGAATCGACATGATTTCTAATTTATCATGTATGTCAATTTCAAATATTAGTTTTTAAGTGCGTGTCTACGAGAAAACCATGCAAATTCCAAATTTTATTATGAAAGGCATTGTGATCATTTTGACTGATTTTATAGTTTCTGATTAGCATCATGTGTCCTCTAATAAATTCCAGTATCAAAACTGTCAGGCACCTGTGGGGACCTCTATTATAGACCTATATTCTATTTTTAGCACAGCTTTATAAAAATGTTTAGAAAAACACCCATAGATTTAGAGAAAAAATTGCAGGAAAAAATGTACTTTTATTCAAATGGTAAATATTAAATAAATTTAAAGGAAGTGCTCTAACTAGAAATATTTTGTTTTATTTCATTTATCAACACTGATTCTGTATCAAACCGTGTTTTGTAACTATCTAATAAGGGTCTGTCATCTTAATCATAATAATAAGGAAACAGTTTAGTATAAGTATTCAAACTTGTTTCGAATCCTTTTTGATTTTTTGTACTACTTGTCTGTATTTCCTGCTTGTCATTTTCAAATAAAATATGGTTTAAACTAAATATAAGTACTTTATTATCATCTTTAAATATAAGTACTTTATTATCATGACTAAATATTACTCGTTGTCACTGTCTTGACCTTTTATACAAGGAGAGAGTATATATGAGACTTTTCTGTTTTTCCAGTCTTGAATGAATTCGAAGATGGGCGAAAAAGGCGAGCGAAATGCGAGAAATAAAAAAGTGATGAAAAATTAAATCTGAATTATGACAAATTTTCTTTGATATTTCATTTAACATTTATGTTTATAACTTTCTGTAAAATCTTCACAAATCGCAACAATATCACAGATCGAAATTTTTCATCTATAAAGTAGCATAGTAAGCATACATACACCGAATTAAGAGGGCAAAAATAATTAATTCTTCATACTAAAACACAATTTTTCCATACAAGTGGGTCTTCTCTATTTTTTTTTTTTTTTTTTGAAAGTATGCATAAAAATCACAGGCACTTGTTTCTGTAATAAATTTTTGACCCATAGTATAATAATAACACAAGGTATCCAACTCCGAATATTACACGGAGTACCCCCTCCCTCAGAATCGCATCGCACTCATTTTCAATTTCAGAGGACATGCACTGGCAAACTGTTTATACCTGTGTCTTCTACAATAATTTATCTACACAACCAAATATGGCATGCTTGTCTTTATACTATGGGTCAAAAATTTATTACAGAAACAAGTGCCTGTGAAAAAAATGTACATTTCTTCGCTTAACAAAAACATGGAGCAAAGACCTGGTACGATATACCTGTACTTTAAAAATACACTTTAATGGTAAAACTTTCGTACCTTTTCGAGAAATATTTGAAGTCCATTTAGTCAAGAGTCATATAACAAACATGATTTAAAATGACACTCAGGATTTATAACGCTTGGGTTCGAACCCCAAGAATATCACATTTTTTAAAAATCATAGAATGATTTTTGCTGGAAGAATTCTCCGCAGAAAAGTTTTTTTTTGTCATAATTCCATACCTTTCGATGATAAGAACTCTACTTTAAATACTAAATTCACGTATTGATTACGACTTTTATACATTTGAAGCTACAGGCATTTTGTACGCCTTGTTTCCCCATCTTCTTTATTCAATAAAATAATTTCAAAAATAAAGCTGGGACATTTTTAAAATACATATTTAATACATCAATACTTTGTAGCATTTGTTGATGATTATAAGTAATTGAGCGTGTGCTTACTTTGAGCAAATTTGTCTTCTAAACTTTTCTCTGCTGCCACAGAACATGTGGTTGTTACTCTGAAATGAAAAACGATAACTTGGATCTATCTCTTAAAAAATAAACATTAATGAAATAAATGATAGTTAAATATTATTTGTGTTTTTTTAATCGAAGTATTACACAGAAAATGTCACAGAATAGTATCGTGTTCCATAGCTTGACTATTCCAACTTACGATTTGTACTTTTCAACGACTAGCTCCCCAGAGCCACGTCTCTCACTTAGAGTTGACAATTCACTCTCTCTGTAATCCATCTCATTGTTTTGTATACTACTTTCTGAATCTCTATCGGATGACGATGATGCACTCTTCTTTTTGCTTGAATTTGTTCCCTTGGATTTCACCGTCGCCAACGTTTCAGCATCGTCTTTATTGGAAGAATCACATTTTGCAGTTTGTCCGTTTTGTGTAAATTTTCTTTCAGATTCGGTATTCTGTTCAATTTCATTCATTTCACATCCATTTTGATTTTTATTTCCAATCTCTGACTTATCATCAATGTTATCACAATCGAAAATATCATCTTTCAAACTATTATCGTCTGGTAATTGTCCATTAACGTTAACCTCAGTGAAATCGAATTCAATATCCTTAGGTTGCGCATGGATCTCCGCTTCCGTTGTACAAAAAGGATGCTCTTTGAGAGCTGCAAAAAATTAAAGTTTTATTGAAAACGATTATTTTGTATTCTGTTTTGATTTGTTTTATTCAAAGTCGGGTGACATATTGTTATTGTTCCAAAAGGAGTTTTCACACATGGTTTGAACAATCTTAATGAAACTTTATAGTAATGATTTTAACTAAGTGTAATTGTGTGCGCAGTATTCAAAATTTTCAAAATGGCTTTCATTTCTATCTGAACAAAAAGACTTTTTTTATTTTGCAATATTTTTTTTATTTTTAACCAGTTCCTGCTTACACTGCTTTCAACTCCAATCCTGTACCCTTGGGGTCAGTTCGGGTAACAAATGCTATTATCGCAATAGCAAAGTTTCTAGTTTAAATTTTTATTTCTTACTAAACATACAATTATTTATATATTTTAATAAGCTAGACAAGTTACCATCACAGCTCTCAGACCGTGACCGCTTTCCACGCAGAGAATATTGTCGTCTGTTGCTTGGTTCATCTCCATGGCTACTGGCAGGCGAGTATTGCAGACTGGAAAGTCTTTGTCGATTTTTATCAAAATTTGGAGAGCTGCTGATGGTTGAGCATTGACTACATCGAGAGCATGGCCTGTTTCTATCCTGTAAAAAGAAGTTTAACAGTAGAGTATATTAAGGAGTAATTAATATAAATTTGATGTTCAAGTCTTGGTACATTTTACACGTACAGAGGGGAGATTAAACAGAAACTCTGCCTGTGCACTTTTCTCTGAGCTGTACGAGGCCGGGGTTGGACTTATGGAATGACTGGTCTGTCGACTTAACGAGGACGCTGAATGCAGAAAATCCTTCTCTTTCTTCAGGATGAACACTTTCTTTTCGAGTCTGAAATGAGTTTACTTATAAATGATTTCTTTTCACTTGTTAATAGTTATGAAAATCATGAGGAGTACTATTTTGGGCCTTTGTTCTTTACCTTCTTTTGGCTCGCAGAAGATTGGCCACGTCAGCACAGAGAGGGACTATTCCCTTCCTGGTGCTATTGACAACAAAGGCCACTGCACGTGCCGCTATTTCCTTATCTTCCACCAGGTTGCCAAGTTCAACACTGCCCTCTGGATGACGTTAAAATATTAAAACAAGATAAATCATCGGGACTTAGATCAACAGAATCAATGTTTCTGTTACTTTATTTACAATATTCCAGGTAATTCAAGGCAAAAGACCAGGCTGTTAAGTTTTCGAGAAATAAATAAAGAACCAAAACGCAAAACTCGAACATTTATAATGTTTGTGACTCATAAGTAACGATGAACACGTAATAAAAAATATGCCATGAGAGTCAAATATTTTCGAGCAAAGCTACATAATTCGGGCAAAGAATGTTTGTAATCTCGCCTCTCGTGGAATTTCTACATTGCTATTATGTAATACACAACATGGTGCGAGGTGAAACACCATTCAATGAAACCAAGAACATAGAATCATGTCAGTTTTCTTTATTGTATATGTCTTTTACAAACCTGCCCCCAAGTGTAGATCGGGTAAGGCCGTGAGCTCGTATTCACAGGACTGTACCCACGAACTGTTAGCATCCTCACTCACAGACGGGCTGTGCTCAAAACTACTGTTGTTTGTGTTCATTTTCACTCACGACGCCATTTTCTCTGTTGCAGAGGATGGGTTTATTTTTCGGCATGGGGTTCAGAACGGGGAGACGGAGTTAAGCGATGACGTCAGCGCTTCCCAATATATCTTGATATTGCTAGATGATAGATGATTTTTAAGATGTCGATCTTTAACAACCCGTTATGAGCCGGGCATATACATTGCAAAAAACGGAAGTAATGGTAACTTTCATTTTTATGAAATCACACAACACAACCCTTATTCACTTGCAGTGTAGGTTTGATAATATTATCAGAGAAATGCAAGAAATCAAACAAAGCCTTGACAATTACTCACTCGGTGAATATTTGCAAATGTACAGCATTATATGTTTAATAATTCGTTTAGAAAATATATAAGCTTTAGTATATATATGCTATTTAAATCCTTTGTCATGATATATATGCAAAAATAGTTGGGTATTGATTATACAGAGGCAAACTTACACGAATCATAATAAGTATACGTTAGTACTCTTTTCCCGAGTACCAGGAGATTTGGTGCCGAGCGAAGCGATGGACCAAGTAGAATGACGAGGGAAAAGTTAAACATAGTACTTACACACGTGTGTTCCTATCTCTTAGTACGTTTCTTATTAACCTTAAAGCTTACTGGTGCAATTTTGTGATAATTATATATACCCTCAAGGGGTATATTTATCTGACTGCAACAAGTCAGGTGACGGTCCACAGTGAGTAGTTTTCAAACATAATTATAGGTTCATATCTGCATATTTGAGATCTCTTCATCTATGTATGAAGACAGTGCATGTCTTTTGTAATGGATTTAAGACAGGGACTTATTTCCTATTCTGTTTCTATCCGAAGGGGAAGGATTCCGCATTTAACTTGCGCCATTACAGAGTTGTTTGTTCATATTCATTTTTACGCAGGGTTCCAATTCGAAATTATGTTTAAAGTCACAAATGTTCTCAATTTAGGTAAAGACAATATTTTCAATTTCCATTCTTCTTCGCAAAGCTTAAACAATTTATATATGGTTTGATTTATATCACAAATACGAAGGTAATCATAATGAGAGCAAATATCTAGTTTATATAGAATTTCCTTCACTTGTGAACACCATGTTTCATTATTTTGATAGCTCCAGATGAAAACTTTTTTGGTACCATTTGAATCGATCTATTCCACCTTCTGATCATGTATATCCAGTGTCTATGTGTCGGTGCTAACCATGCATCCAACTTCACTGTTTAATGCTATTCCGGGAGCGTATCCATGTAGTCCTAAAAAGTATCGAATAGCACGATTTTGTACAACTTCTAAAGAATGATATCTTTGAATCCCCAAATCCCAGAACAATAATCTAAAATAGGAAGCATACAAGATTGAAAAAGTTTTTCAAAGGTATTAAATCCGACACATGAATTTTTTGAAATCTCTCCCTCCCGCTTTACCAAGAGTTTCTGCCGCTATATTGAAAGTCATCTTCTCGTGAAAGATTACACCAAAATATCGATATTGATTGACACACTGTAATTCTTCTCTTGTTTTAAATTTGTATTGACTATGAGGAATATGGTATTTTCTAAAATGCATTACATTTAATTTAGCACAATTCACATTTAATCTCCACCGTTTACACCAGTTGGTAAGTCAAGATAATTTTGCTTATGAGATTCATTTTCACTGAGGATGGCAATGCCATCGGCTTATAATAAATGGCTTATCTTTTAATCATCAGTAGTATTCAGTTATGAAATTTCTACCGCTAAATCGTTGACGAAGAAGAGAGAATAAGATGGATGATAAGTTGTCTCCTTGACGTACACCGTTTGAACATTGAAACCATTTCGTGAGAAAGTCGTTTATACACACACACAAGAGAATGTTTCAGAATATAAATTGGAAGTAGCATTATATATTGGACTATAAATTACATTCAGCTGAAGTTTGTATATAAAAGATCTCTGTTCACAAAGTCAAGAGCTTTTTGAAGGTCAATGAATGTAACGAAAGTAGATTAAAGGTCTTGAATTAGGTTGGTAAGGGTAAATATGTGGTCTTCACAAGATCTGTTGCGCCGGAAACCATTCTGTGTGTCAGAGAGTATTCCATTATCTTCTAGATATTGCTGTATTCTGTTGTTTAAAACTGAACTATAGCATTTTGCAACGACTGATAATAAGCTGATTCCTCTGTAGTTCAAAGGTATTCCTGTGTCAATTGTAGCAACTTTTGGAATTGGACGTGTTAAAGCTTTCCTGTAAATAAAAGGGATTCTACCGGTTTCAAAACAGAACACAAATAACACATGTAGCACTTTAGTAACAGGGTTATTTTTGAGAACTTGATTATAGATTTGATCGTTCCAGGGCTCTTTCCGTTTTTTA
The DNA here is from genome assembly GCF_033153115.1 of Saccostrea echinata. NCBI lineage: Eukaryota > Metazoa > Mollusca > Bivalvia > Ostreida > Ostreidae > Saccostrea > Saccostrea echinata. The sequence goes on from NW_026889805.1 coordinate 8,994,796, forward strand.
AATTGTTAAAATCTAACTTTATACACAATTTTCTTTATACATGCTTAGATGCTAATCATTTATTAAAAATATAAATGTATATTAAATAATTGTAAGAGATCTAGTAATGCCAACCCCGTCAAAGATAACTAGAACTGTCCAAAAGGGACAAATACCCCCCGCTGGGTTTTTCAGAGAAGGTACCAAATCACTAATGTTTTCTAGATATGAGAGGTGTTCACAATTTGCTTAAACATTTAGAGTGAAAATTTAATTACTCATTATATTTTTTTTAATGAATGAAACTAAGATGCAGCCTAATAAAACATCAATGCTAGTAATTACAGTGTTTTTTAATTACATTGAAAAAATAGTTTGCAACTATCTGTCATCTTTGTGAGACATGACACTCTGCAAATTGATTGTTAAAAAAAAAATATCATAATTAATTATACAAAATCAAATTGATCTTAATACCTTTATATCAAACTCATTTTAAAAAATAAAAGGCTGGTTCCAGTAACTATGTATTTTGACAGACATAAATTACAATTAAGAGACTTAGACAACAGAGATCTTTATTTCTTTCTGCCCAATTCCCAGGAGATATAGATAAGACTTGCTTGATCAGAGATGCCCTAACAGCTTCCCACACTGAACTCATTAATTAATCTTTAACTGGATGCATGTCCACTCATTACTCCAAAGGGACAAATGGATTTACACTATCTGCTGTGTAACGTAAAAACTGTTTTTAATACTTTGTGATTTTTTTTAGTTCTAATGAGTAGTTTTAAGCTGTAGTTCACATTTTTGTACAGATGTTCTAGATTCTATGTCTCAAACCTTGGACATGAACCCGAAATGACCAAGTCAATAAAAATGAGAAGAAAAAAAAAACACCTGTAAAATGCAGAAAAATTATCAAATAATGTTGAAAATACCAGGAGGACATCTTCATATGGTAAATAATAAGTGTACAAATTTTCATACAAATCTATGCAATAGTCTCTGGGAACAGATCCGGACAAAACCACATAATAAAAATGAAAAAAACACCTGTAAAATGAAAAAAAAATTATCCAATTATGATGAAAATACCAGGTGCACACCTTCATATGGCGAAGAATAAGTATACAAAATTTTCAGACAAATCCTTGCAACAGTTTCCAAGAAATGGTCTGGACAAAATCTCGTCTACAGACAGACGGACAGACAGACGGACAAGCTGATTCCAATATACCCCCCCTAAACTTCGTTTGCAGGGGGTATAAAAATGGAGGGAAAATGTTGTTAAAACTAGAGGAACAGTTAGAAAGATGGAAGGAACACAACAAAGATGTACGCGTACCAAATAGACCAACGTCAGAGGAACAAATGTTGAACCAGGGGAAAACCTGAATATAAAAATAGAGGGGATAAGCAAGAAGGAAGTAACAACAGCTGATATATTTCTTTAAAAAGTGGAAGATTTAACGAAATACCAATGAGGCATTGAAGGCTGGAGGACAAAGCCTAATGGAATATATGTATAGACTATTAAACAGAATATGGATGCAGAGAGAATCCCTAAAAGGACTTACTGTTAAACTACCAAAGGAGGGAGATCTTAGTCTATGCCAAAATTGAAGAGGCATCATATTGCTATGTGTAGCAAGCAAGATATCTTTTATAGAATAAAAGAGGCAATAGATAAAGTATTGAGAGACGAACACAATTCAAATTCAGAAGCTGCACAGACCAAACAGCTACGGTACGCATTATTATATACTGAGCATCATTTTACATCAACTTCATCGATTTTGAAAAAAAACTATTTGATATCAGTTTAAAGAAACTACAAAGACATTTCAAAATCCCAGTTAACATGATAAAGACACTGTACAAAGACTTAAGTATAAACAATTTATGAAACGACACTGACGTTATCATTTGCCATAAACTGGGGTTAAACAGGGTTGCTTCCTCTCAGTTAGAATATTCTTGATAGCTTTAAACTGGGTAATAAGACAATCCTTTGATAAAAGTGCAAGAGGAATTCATTGGTCCTTTTGTTAAGAGATTAGAAGACATATAGACCTTATTGATGACTCTTAAAATTATGACAGACTAGACAAAAAAGTTGGACTAGACAGAAGATTTTTAATGAAATAATAAATTTTTACTATAATTCAAAAGAGCTCTGCTCTAACACCAAAAACCCCTGACCTAGATTTTTTGCTTTGAAAAGGTATCCTTGCTCATCATAACCATGCAATTAGTTTGTCTGCTAAATACTAAGGGGCAGAAGTGAAGATTTTCAAAGAAATAATGCATAAATTTGCATTACATGTTCAACAGACACCCCCTCCACCTGAACCCCTGACAATGGGGACACAAATATCACAATTTCGGAAGAGGCATCCATGCTCATCAGAGGAGCAGAGAAGATTTTTAAAGAATTAATGCATTTTCACAATATAATCAATAGAGCTCCTCCCTAACATCAGAACCCCTTACCCGGGGGCCATGAAATTTAAAATTTTGGAAGAGGCACCCTTGCTCATTATAACTATGTACTTAGTTTGTTTTTTCTATTACCCAGGGGCAGAGAAGAAAATTAAACAATTCTGGAAGAGGCACCCTTGATCATCATAACCATGCACCCATTGACTTACTTTATATAATCATACAAGTACAATCATGCCAACAATTTAACTGCTGATGTCCAGGAGTAAAGAAACAGATTGTTAAAGATAACACTAATTATGATGGTCTTAGCCTCATCCCTCAAGCCCCAGAGAAGAGGGACCATGAAATTCACCATTTTTGTAGCCATTAACCCATTGATACTATCTGTCACAACTGGTTGAAATTGGTTTAGTGGTTCAACAAAACTGAAAATTATTCAAAAATTTACGACCGGAGAAACAACGCACGTCGCATGACGGACGAAAACAGATAGCAATAGGACACTGAGTGACTCATGTGATCTTAAAGTCCATGTGTTCATCAACAAGTGCAACTTAGCAACCGCTAGTAATACAGCGCCGCTTAATGACGGATATTGAAAATGCAATGCTGAATGACATGAATTAATTATTGAATTATTATGTGAAATGTATGGAGATAACGAACAGTATTCAAGCTCAAAAGTCTATTAAACAATACAAATTTTGAAGCAGAGCAAACACGGACCTCTAAAACATCAGAGGTGGGATCAGGTGCCATGGAGGAGTGAGCATCCCCTGCCGACCGGTCACACCCGCCGTCTGCTCCTTGTCATGATCGGGTAATAACGGGAAAATCCGTCGACAATTCAGTGTGTAAATAATGGCCTAACAATTAGTATGAAAAACGTCAGTCAGCATTTGACTTAATGATAAATTGTATTTGCTGACAAGGTTATTGTATCGATCATAGAAGTTACGAAATGACGACTTTAAACGAGACTGCTGATATTCTTGTTTCATCAGCTTGTTCGTCAAAAACTTGCCTCGTTTAAGAAATTGTTCATACGTAGAACATTTCTTGCGTATCGAATCAACTGAGAGATAAACCCCATATGCAGGTGAAGGTATATTGCTGCATACGTGAGGGAAGTTGACGATTGAAAAGTTAAAGTCATCACATTTTTCATAAAGCTTGGTTGTAAGATTACCATTAACGTCTTTTTTTAGTAAAATATCCAAATATGATACAGATGAGTCAGACTCTGTGGTATCTTTTATTTCAGGCTCACTGGGATATATCGTATCGACATACGAATGGAATTAACCATTGTTAATTGACAGTACGTCGTCGATATATCTAAATGTCGAGTTGAAGGCCACAGCAAGTGTTTTCTTCTTTTCACGTACTAGATTTTGAACAAATTGTGCTTCATATGAATACAAAAATAGGTCTGCTTATAACGGGGCGTAACTGGTACCCATGGAAATTCCAATCGATTTTTGGAAGACCTGGTCTCCAAAAACCACATAGATATTGTCAATCAGAAACTCGAGCATTTTTTTTAAAATTCAACTATATCAACTTCAGAGTACCTGTGTGTACAATCAGAATGTTTTTAACAAAATAATTTTGCAAATGTAAGTCTAGATTGTAGACGTTAGTAAATCCTACATGTCTTAATTCTAAACATTATTACATGATTTAAGTCTACATCGTTTACGTTACTTTAATCTACAGTTCTACATTATAAACGTTACTAAAGCCTAAAAGTCTACATTGTAAACATTGCTAAAGCTATAAGTCTACATTGTAGCGGTACTTACCCTACATTGTAGACGTTACTAAAGCCTAAGTATATAATGTAGACGTTAAAAATGCCTACAAGTGTACAATGTAGATTTTATTAAGGCCTGTTAGTCTACATTGTCACTGCGATTGTAGACATCACTAAAGCCTATAAATCTAGATTATAGACACTACTAAAGCCTATAAGTCTACATTGTAGACATCCCTAAAGCCTATAAATCTAGATTATTGACGCTACTAAAGCCTACAAGTCAAAATTGAAGACGTCACTAAAGCCTATAAATCTAAATTGTAGACGCTACTAATTCCTACGAGTCAAAATTGTAGACGTCACTGAACTCTACACTGTAAACGTCACTAAAGCCTATAAATCTACATTGTAGACGTTACTAAAGTCTATGTCTAAATTGTAGACGTTACTTAGGCCATGATGCCCTATGAAAGCCTAGCAGTTTAGATATGCATAACTTATTTATATTTCTAGAGAACATCACCCTCTTTCTGTTGACAGGCATCAGTGATGAGATGCCCATCTTCTTCTGCTGGGACACATGCTTTTTTTTCCATTTGGAAATTTTTAGTGTTCTTCAATAACAAATAATTAAGACGCACATTAACCTAGAGCAGAATTTATTTCAGTTTGTATTCAATAATTTCTCTCAAAGAGAAAAGCACAAGAAATAACATGGAATGTACAAAAATGGGGTTACATATAATGAAAGGAGATATTTTCTTTATAATTACTAATCATAATAAACTAAAAATAAAGATGTTTTCAGATCATCACATGAAATGTTTAGTATACAATCTACAAACACAATATTTATCAAGCACTTTATTAACATTGCATTTGTGCTTACATAGTGAACTTTATGGTTCGAAGAATATATTCTCTTTGTACACAATGAATAACAATTATTTATAGTACCAGGGCTCAATATTCTTGTGAATCTAAGGGACACCACATGATATGATTGAAATAACATATTCACTTACAGAAATCAGCATATTGGGAAATATTACACAATCATAAAAACAGTATACAATTGTAGTGGACAATATGATAATAAACTAAAAACAAAATCATTGAATTTCAGGACAAGATCGCTCAACCTAGAATGTCAACTTACAAGAGTAAAATACACATGTACAGGTAAAATAATTAGGATAAAAAAAACCCCAACATATTTCAGATTTCAATGGAGCCATGGGAACACACATAAAAACACACACACGATGACAACAAAGATGACACATCAGCACACTTATAATACTATAGATATGTTTGGTAGGTTTCTGGTATACCTTCTAAGTATGACCAATAGGCCGAAAAAATAACATATAAAATAGAAATCTGTGTATAACAATATCTGTGGAATACATTAAAGCTATATCCTCTAGACTACCTAACAATGGCTGTTTTTTTGTGGTCCTTAATGATAAACTACATTGTAGGAAGTTTTTGGAATGTATGAACTAAGTTAAAATTAAATACTTTTCAAAACAATTAACTTTTTTACGAGCACAGTAAAACTTCAGATCCTTACTCACCGGATTAGAATTATACAAACAGCAGATCTTACAAACTGCAAACCAAAAGTCTCTTTTTTTTCTTTGCTTTTATCAGTAACATGCTCATTGTTTCTGTGAGGAAAATTTTCAAAAAACCCTGAAAATACTGTTAATTCATGTCACAACATCAATAATGCTTCATTGGTATTGCATAGCTTGAAGCCAACAGATTTAAAGTCAGTCAGGAGAAGATCAACAGAGGCCATTCGCTGCTTTGATCCGCTGGACCGAGAGTCAGAAGCAACATAAGCCATATCCACATTTGGCATCTAATATTTGATTGTAATGATTTGATTTGTGATTAATACAAGCGGTGGTTTTCACATGAAATAGCTATAAATGTAAGCACTTAATAAATCACAACACTTAACTTGTTTTCATACAAGGGCATATACATGTAATTTAATTCATGCCAGTTCTTTATACACTTTGCCCTTTATTCAATTTTCAGTGAACAACAAACTTTTTTTTTAATTAAAAAAAGGTAGAGAACTACAGGTATTTACAGGTATAAATGAAATTCAACACACTTTTTGCACTCATGATGGATGAAATGTATAAATACTTAAACACACATACAGTGCTTTTTTTGCTTTGTGGCATAATGAAAATATGTATAAATCAGAAACTAAGTCAATGAAAAAAATGTAATGATATGACTTGTATACCCACTCATATGTGCATTTAATAAAAATAACTCTATTTAAACAATGCATTAAACTCTAAACTCACAACAACATTTGTAATCAAATAAAGAAATTCTCCAATCAACACTGTCATCTGATTAATTATTAAACATCTATTAATGCATTATACCACAACAGATATTAAACAGTTTTAAACATTATTAAGTAGTCAACATTGTGTTTAACTGATATCAAAATAACTGTAAAAAATATTTTCACTCTTGTTCCAAAATAAAAGTTTGGTTAGCACCATTGTAAAAACAAAAATGCTGGATTGTCAATTTGTGGAAGCCTTATGAGCTTTAATTAATGCATATTAAATTTTATATTTAATTTTTCTTTTCGGACAATATGATTATTTTTTATAGCCTGTATCTGTGATAAATTTCCAAATGAAGAAGTTTTTCTTTTAAATGACCTCAAACACAGGAATAAATTATAATTCAATTTCCTTCCTCAGGAAGATTTGTAAACATGTCACTAGGACTCCTGTCTGTTCACAAACCATGAAAAAAGGATAAAATAAAAAATGGAGATTATTTTCCCTGATGATTAAAATTCACAACCTACAAAACAATCATGTCACATTGCAATCAATTTTTCTTTGTAATGCAATTAACATTACTTAAAGAAATCTTTGGCAAAGTCAATTTTTCTCACGTAAATCTCAACAGCAAACAGCAAACTGTGCTAGGCATTTCTATGACAGCTTTCTCTCTTATGGGAGAGTCCAAATCTATGAAGTTATAAGCATTTGTCACATGCAGCACCATTCACTTTTTGCCCCCTTTGCCCTTATTTTTGTCTTTTTTACGATATATCCGCAGATTGCCGTTGCCCTCAATAATATTGTTTTCTTGATCACTCTCCTTTGGTAGCAGTACATCTGTACTCTCTGCTTGGTAAAGGCGGTGGTCATACATAGGATTAGCGAAATTCTCCTACAAAATAGAATACAGTAACAGTGACAGAAGACATGCCCTGCCTTCCCTCTAGTAACAGAAGACATACCCTACCTTCCCTCTAGTAACAGAAATCATGCCCTTCCTTCCCTCTAATAACTGAAAACATGCCCTTCCTTCCCTCAAGTAACAGTAGACATGCCCTACCTTCCCTCTAGTAACAGAAGACATGCCCTTCCTTCCCTCTAGTAACAGTGGACATGCCCTACCTTCCCTCTAGTAACAGAAGACATGCCTTTCCTCTAGTAACAGAAGACACACCCTACCTTCCCTCTAGTAACAGTAGACATGCCCTCCCTTCCCTCTAGTAACAGAAGACATACCCTAACTTCCCTCTAGTAACAGTAGACATATCCTTACTTCCCTCTAGTTACAGAAGACATACCCTACCTTCCCTCTAGTAACAGTTGACATACCCTACCTTCCCTCTAGTAACAGAAGACATGCCCTACCTTCCCTCTAGTAACAGTAGACATGCCCTACCTTCCCTCTAGTAACTATAGACATGTCCTACCTTCCCTCTAGTAAAAGAGGACATGCCTTACCTTCCCTCTAGTAACAGTAGACATATCCTCACTTCCCTCTAGTAACAGAAGACATGCCCTTCCTTCCCTCTAGTAACAGAGAACATGCCCTACCTTCCCTTTAGTAACAGAAATCATGCCCTCCTTCCCTCTAGTATTAGAAGACATGCCCTACCTTCCCTCTAGTAACAGAAGACATGCCCTACCTTCCCTCCAGTAACAGTAGATATGCCATACCTTCCCTCTAGTAACAGCAGGCATCCCCTACCTTCCCTCAAGTAACTATAGACATGCCCTACCTTCCCTCTAGTAACAGAAGACATGCCCTACCTTCCCTCTAACTCCATAAGTAATTCCAGGTGACCTCATAATCAGAATAATCTATAGAGCATAATATAAACAACTTAATCCAAACATTCTCAGGTTATTGCACAATTGTATAACGTAAAGGAGGAAATTTATGGCTGGACTGGTAATTGAACCAAGTGCCCCTGCACTACTAGTTAGGTGCTCCAACACATTAGCTATTCAAGCTCATATCCATGTTCCATATAGCCATAACTACTATATTGCTTGCTCCAGTCAGGAGCTCTACCCAGGCTGATACATGTATCTACAGTTCATATGTGGGGATGGGTAAGCCTATATGCTCCAAATTTCAATGGTGGGGACAAGAATAAAGCAAATAATTGGACTTTGGTTACTGTAGATATCTTGAGATTTGTTTTATATACATACATGTTCCTGTAGAAAGTGAGGGTTCATTTCTCTGCCCTCCTCATCTGATTCCCGTTCCCGATACATGGGATTCGGGACATCCATCCCATTCATTCTTTGGTGTTTGAAGGGATTCCTGCTGTAAGGGAAAAAAACTACCATGCTTATCTATATTTTATCAAAAGACATTTCTATGTATGTGCAATTTCATAGTATATAAAACATGCAATAGGAAACACTGCTATCATAAAGACAAAGAAAGTACTGAGTGTCCTGATAATAACTGGAGTCTGAAGTTTCCAATCATGCTTGAATTGTGACATATCAATTTGTTAAGGAAGTGAGAGTGTTCTGTAAGATATAGTCTGATCATCTTTGTTTATATCGTTATATAAAAATTTTGTTGTGGAAAACTCTTGGTTTATACATAGATAATTTTGCCACATATATACAACTGGAAATTTTATATCATCTCGACTCTTAAAAGTTTTTTTTTTTAAAAAGGAAAGATATTTATAACCATTTTGTTTGATTTCAGTTTTAAATGAAATGGTAAGATTAATAAAAATTGTCATGCTTTGCTGTTTAAATAAGCCCTAAAATTTAATTGGGAAAGCTCATCCAAGCTTTGAGCTCAGGTGAGGTAAAAAGTCAATCTATTCGCCTGATACATATTTTCATTAAAAAGCAATTAAGAGATGATTTTTCAAGTAGATTAACTAATTAAAAATCAAGGTTGTCATAGAGGATGTCTTGAAGGTAGTGCAAAATTTTATACAGAATCATCATGAGGAATGTCAAAATTGCTGTGCAGATGGATGAAACATTCTTTGTTGCCATGCTCTTTAAGCTTGTGAATTTTGATATACAGTGCTCCCCCGTTATAATTCCCCCCGTTATAATGCCACCCCCGCCTAACGCCAAAAAAAAGTCAAGTCCCGATTTCCTCGCTATATAAAACCCCGTTTTACCGCCAACCCCCGCCTATCGCCATCCGCCAACGTATTTCAGGTACAAATCTGTCCATTACCGTTATAATCACCCCCGATAATTACCGCCAATTATATCATCGGGGAGAGAATTTCAGTGAACAGTCTTAAGCAATTATCCGCCATTAATCTTCCAGCTATCAAAGTTTGGAGTAGATAATAAGTTACATACATAATTATTTGAGTTCAAATCTTTACTCTTCTTTTTGAAGTCTGAATATGGCTGACTCGCCGAAATTAAAACGCGTTATCTTGGAATTGAAACAAAAACTGGAAATCATTAAATATCACGAAAAAAATCCAAAGCGTTCGCAGCAAGAAATTCAAATTATTTTACGGAACTATGGAAAATTGATGTGAAAAGACGGACTGTAGGTGATATTCTTCAAACATGGGGAAAAAAGAGCTAGGGAAGCTGACGATGTTTCGTCTACCCCAAGAAAACGGCATCGTTCGGCCCATCACGAAAACATGGAGGATGCTCTGTACATGTGGTTTTCGAATGCGAGGGCTAAAAATATTCCAGTGACTGACGACATCTTAAAATTAAAAGCAAAAAAATTTGGTGATGATCTTGGTGTTCGCGATTTCAAATATTCAAATGGGTGGCTTAATAGGTTTAAAACCAGACATGGAATTTCCTGCCATGTTATATCTGGTGAAAGTGCAGGAATTCATCCAGATCTCATTTTTGACGGACGAGTGAAAGCTAGAGAAGCAATGTCCAACTGTGATTTAAAAAACATCTTTAACATTGACGAAACTGGCCTTTTTTATAGAATCTTACCAGACAGGTCTTTGACAACAGCGGATGCTACTAAGGGTGTTAAAAAATCCAAGGACAGAATTACTGTAGCACTTGTATGTAACGCGGACGGTAGTGAAAAAATGAAGCCCTTTGTAATTGGAAAATATTTAAAGCCAAGGTGCTTTAAAAACTTTAATCATGAACTCTTTGTTGAATATACCGCTAATAAAAAAAGCGTGGATGACCTCATTAATTTTCAAAGAATTCCTTCTGAAATTGGACAGAAAAATGCGTGTGCAAAATAGAAACGTTTTACTTATAATGGACAATGCCCCGAGTCATGCTATTCCAAAATTGACAAACGTAAAAATTCACTTTCTCCCCCTTACCACCACGAGTCATTTACAACCATTAGACGCTGGAATTATTCAGGCATTTAAAGCACATTATCGAAAACTACAATTGCACTATTTAGTGGATTGTTTTGACAAAAATAATGCACCGAAAGTATTATTAAGTGAAGGTATTCGCTTTATTAAACAAGCATGGGAAAGTGTAACGCCCGACACGATTAGAAATTGTTGGATCCACAGCGGGTTAGTCACGGATGAAAATCGATCTATAAATAGCACACCTGTCGACGATTATGACCTTACGGTGTCTTTGTCACAAGTTCAAGACTCGCTAGATTTGGATCCAGACATGAGGTTGACCGTCCGAGAATTTTTGAATTTGGACAAAAATGCCGAGTCCTCTCAATCACTTACTGATGACGAAATATCGTCAACCGTGGCGCACCGTGACGATAATACAAACCAGGTAGAGGACGATAGTGAAGAAGAAGCTCCGCGTGTTCCTACATACGTAGAGGCCAGACAGGGACTTGAATGTTTGTTACGGCATTTAGAATCAAAAGAATCAACAACTGAATCTGAAATAAACTTTTTACTGCGATTAGCTATTAAAATAAAACCATCAAAACAATCAACAATTGATATGTTTTTCAAAAAAAAAGTGATTTTCTGACAAGCATACGTAAGCTTTTATATTTGTTTATTTGATATAAAGGCATTAAAATCTTGAAATACATGTAGTACATTGATAATAATTTTTTTTTCATTTATTTGTGCACGTCATTTCTCTCCCCCCGATATAACGCCACCCCCGTTATAATGCCAAAATGACCAAGGTACAAATGTTGGCGTTATAACGGGGGATCACTGTAGCCACATACAGAAGCTCATTACTTTCAATCAAAATCTGACCATTAATTTGTACTACAGAGCTATCTTGACCATTCTATGTGAAGAATGCTTTAGCTTTACTAGAAAACAACAGTTAACAATAGCAACAACAATAAATTCAGGTCAAAAAAACTAAACTGAGCACTTCTAGCTCATTTAAGCTTTCCACCTTTACTGAGAAGCTTATGAGTGTTTGTAGTTGCAGCTCATCCAAGATGTACAGCTTTCTTTCCAAGCTTATGAATACTGATAGTTCAATTAAGCTATTCAGCTAAATTTTATTCTAAATCCAACCCATTTTTCAGCTTTCCATGCATATACTATACACACCACAGCTAACAAGTTCCATGCTTGACAAAAAATCTTTGATAACATTAATAACTGAACTCATTTTCCTAAAATATTGAGGACAGCAAGTTTATACTAGTATTCTTTTAGCTGGGACTAACTACCATTTAGCCAGTTTCAATATCAAAAAAAAAAAAAGAAAAAAAAGAAAAAAAAAGAAATAGTTATACAAAATAGGATAAAATTTTGCTGTAAAGCTATAATATATATGCATATTAATGAAAATTACACTGAACACTTATATATATATCTGTGTCTTTCCATCATGAAGAAATATTCATTTTTGAAGAGAAATGCCAAAATACACTATTTCATCATAGTAATAAGTCCCATGCTTTTGAAGAAATAAGGCAAATAAATCTAAATACAATATTGAGGAATAGGTAAAACACTGAGAAGTAGCCGCTTGTGCAGAGGGTACTGTTACCTTTTAGGTTTTCTGGGTCTTTGTAGAACAAATAAATAAAATAAATATGATATGCTATCATCACTGAATGTACAATACTATTTATATATTTAATCAACCTTTTTTTTAAACAAATGTATTCATTAAATCTATACATACACAATTTTCAGGAATAATAATGCATGGTTTAGAACAGTACAGTAGGTAATGTTTTACTGCTTTCACTTTTTCCCTACCTTTTTCTCTTGACAATGATGACAATAATGATCAGGATGACAGCAATGATAAGGATGATTGCGACGACAACACCGATGACAATGCCCGTGGAATCAGAAGATTGTGACATGGGTCTTTCCTCAGCTTTATGTTCACACAATTGTCCAGTGAAAGTTAAAGGACAGCTGTTGAAATTAAAGTACATATTCAAAAATTGAAACTTTGGAACAACAAAAAAAGATTTTGATAAACATGGTGCCCCTAAGTGTCAGTTTCTTTATTGTGCTCTTCTCAATGAAAAATGTTGCCTTGTATTGTGGATATAATACCTCAGTACAAAGTCAATTTACATGATTTGGATGAAGAACAAAATGTATTAATTTCTATATTTCCTTAATAGTACCGTTCACGGTAGCTCAGTCGGTAGAGCGCTCGCTTCGTGATCGGGAGGTCGTGAGTTCGAATCTCGGCCGCGACAGACCTAAGTCGATAAAAAATAGGTAGCAACTGTTCCTTCGCCATGCGCTCGGCACTTTGAAGTGAAAGTTGCGGGTCTTTCGGATGAGACCTTAAAAACCGAGGCCCCGTGTCACGGCAGGCATTGGCACGATAAAGATCCCTCACTGCTCAATGGCCCTGAGTGCCGAGTAAAGGTCAAAATTTGAAGCCCTTCACCGGTATATGGTGACGTCTCTATATGAGTGAAAAATTCTCGAATGGGACGTAAAACAATATACAATCAATCAATCCCTTAATAGTATATAAAACACTTTAAGAGAATTTCTACTCCAGTCTTACTAAGAGAAAACTTTTTTTTACGTTACCAATCTCCCTGTCTTTATGCCATACCTGCATGAAGTTTTTCCATTTTTCTCTAAACATTTTCCTCCATTTAAGCAAGTACAATTGTCACACCTACTACCGGAGTAGAATATCGTACAATTACACTTTGCATTCCCTTCTGCATCTATTAAGAAAAAGAAGTTTTTATCATGTCCAGCACAGTATCTCTTCTCTCTTAATTATTCTTACTTAACATACCTGTCATTCCCTCTTCTATGAAAAATAACTAACAAGAGGCCCATGGGCCACATCGCTCACCTAAGTAACTTTGGCCATGCTGTTCTTTACCAGATCCCCCCCCTCCTTGTAATACCTATTGTGGCCCCGCCCTACCCCGGGGGGTCCTGTTTGAACAATTTAGAATCTACACTACCCAAGGATGCTTCCACATAAGTTTCAGCTTTTCTGGTCCAGTGGTTCTTGAGAAGAAGATTTTTCAAGATTTTTCCTATATATTTCAATGTAAAACTTGAATTCCCTATTGTGGCCCCGCCCTACCCCCGGGGGTCATGATTTTAACAATTTAGAATCTACACTACCCAAGGATGCTTCCATATAAGTTTCAGCTTTTCTGGTCCAGTGGTTCTTGAGAAGAAGACTTTTCAAGATTTTTCCTATATATTTCAATGTAAAACTTGGATTCCCTATTGTGGCCCCGCCCTACCCCCGGGTGTCATGATTTTAATAATTTAGAATCTACACTACCCAAGGATGCTTCCACATAAGTTTCAGCTTTTCTGGCCCAGTGGTTCTTGAGAAGAAGATTTTTCAAGATTTTTCCTATATATTTCAAGGTAAAACTTGGATTCCCTATTGTGGCACCGCACTACCCCCGGGTGTCATGATTTTAACAATTTAGAATCTACACTACCCAAGGATGCTTCCACATAAGTTTCAGCTTTTCTGGCCCAGTGGTTCTTGAGAAGAAGATTTTTCAAGATTTTTCCTATATATTTCAAGGTAAAACTTGGATTCCCTATTGTGGCCCCGCCCTACCCCCGGGGGTCATGATTTTAACAATTTAGAATCTACACTACCCAAGGATGCTTCCACATAAGTTTCAGCGTTTCTGGTCCAGTGGTTCTTGAGAAGAAGATTTTTCAAGATTTTTCCTATATATTTCAATGTAAAACTTGAATTCCCTATTGTGGCCCCGCCCTACCCCCGGGGGTCATGATTTTAACAATTTAGAATCTACACTACCCAAGGATGCTTCCACATAAGTTTCAGCTTTTCTGGTCCAGTGGTTCTTGAGAAGAAGATTTTTCAAGATTTTTCCTATATATTTCAATGTAAAACTTGGATTCCCTATTGTGGCCCCGCCCTACCCCCGGGTGTCATGATTTTAACAATTTAGAATCTACACTACCCAAGGATGCTTCCACATAAGTTTCAGCTTTTCTGGTCCAGTGGTTCTTGAGAAGAAGATTTTTCAAGATTTTTCCTATATATTTCAAGGTAAAACTTGGATTCCCTATTGTGGCACCGCCCTACCCCCGGGTGTCATGATTTTAACAATTTAGAATCTACACTACCCAAGGATGCTTCCACATAAGTTTCAGCTTTTCTGGCCCAGTGGTTCTTGAGAAGAAGATTTTTCAAGATTTTTCCTATATATTTCAAGGTAAAACTTGGATTCCCTATTGTGGCCCCGCCCTACCCCCAGGGGTCATGATTTTAACAATTTCGAATCTACACTATCCAAGGATGCTTCCACATAAGTTTCAGCTTTTCTGGTCCAGTGGTTCTTGAGAAGAAGATTTTTCAAGATTTTTCCTATATATTTCAATGTAAAACTTGGATTCCCTATTGTGGCCCCGCCCTACCCCCGGGGGTCATGATTTTAACAATTTAGAATCTACACTACCCAAGTATGCTTCCACATAAGTTTCAGCTTTTCTGGTCCAGTGGTTCTTGAGGAGAAGATTTTTCCTATATATTTCAAGGTAAAACTTGGATTCCCTATTGTGGCCCCGCCCTACCCCCGGGTGTCATGATTTTAACAATTTAGAATCTACACTACCCAAGGATGCTTCCACATAAGTTTCAGCTTTTCTGGCCCAGTGGTTCTTGAGAAGAAGATTTTTCAAGATTTTTCCTATATATTTCAAGGTAAAACTTGGATTCCCTATTGTGGCCCCGCCCTACCCCCGGGGGTCATGATTTTAACAATTTAGAATCTACACTACCCAAGGATGCTCCCACATAAGTTTCAGCTTTTCTGGTCCAGTGGTTCTTGAGAAGAAGATTTTTCAAGATTTCAGCTTTCAGCTCAGGTGAGCTAAAAATCACTGTATCCTTAAGAACAAGTACATGCATGTATTGATTTTAATGATGGATTAAAAGAAGACAGAAAAACTTTTCTTGATTTGCAAGGCTTGCAAAGAAAATCTCTTCCTCAACTTTTAGGACAGTGAAGCAAAATGTTTTACTGAAATTGTGACAAATTATTTTGGGCAACTTTAAAGTGTAAAGGAAAACAATTGAAACAATGGTTAATTTTTGCTAAATTACATTCATTCCATATTTTATCACGCTATGATTGGAAGTGAACTTTAGGGTCCAATGAACAAGGTTTGATTTTATTTATTACGATGAAGTGTAATATATTATAAAATTAAAATTATACTGTTATTCTTCTTTACAATTCTCTTACTTAAATACTCTCAGGCATTATCTTCATCATAAACTAAGTCTGCATATTTTACACCCAGGCATCATGTTTGACTAAAATGTAACCCCCAGCATAAACAACAGTTTTTCCACAATGTGTATTCTTTACTTATTTTAGTCTTAATTATCTTACCGATTACACATGTTCCTTCACTACCACACTTCCAGTTATCACAAACACTCCTCTCACAAGTCTGTCCATTATAACCAAGCAGACAGTCACACAAGGGTGATGATCCTTGTAAATTATTGTCACTTAATTTACATTTTCCTGGAAATACAGAAATACACCATGTAGATATGAGACTTTTGGGGATATACTATAGCAGAAAAATAAACAGCAGTAGATAGAAGGTTGAACATTTTTACCTCCATTCTTGCAGTAGTTTGCACATGGTGATGAAGGCTTGTGTTCACAATGAGCTCCTACAACAAGGAATAATAGCATTCAGATGTGTTCACAGTGATCTCTTACTAGAACTAATATCATTATTTTTAATATACAGATTATTTTAAGCTTTATATGCCCTCCCAATAATTTTGCTGATATATAGATTACTATAGTAAACATAGATATTATATGCTTGTGCCCCCTCAATAAAAATGTCTGATGACCTTTTTTTTTTTTTTTGCTTGTCAAGGTATTTTTGGTAGTTGACTGACTTTTTTTTTTTTTTTGCTTGTCAGGAAACTTTTGGTAGTGCCCCCTCAACTGTCAACTGAAAAATGTTTGGCTGTGCCCCCCCAAACTGAAATTGCTTCCTACAGGCCTGAATAACTACAGCTGAACTTTGATATCTCAAACACTGATATCTCGAATACCATGGATATGTTGAAGGGTGATTGGGAAGTCCTAACCACATATTTCTTAAGTATTTTACCCTCGATATCACGAACCCTTGGATATCTGCAAGTTTTTTCTTGTCCCGTCGAGTTCGAGATACCAAGGTTTGACTGTAATTGTAACCCAGTTCTTGAGAATTAGATTTTCTTACATACCAATGTCAAACTTTGAACTGTAGTCCAACCAGGTCATGGGACAAAATTTCAGAAAACTCAAATCTTCACCACATAGGAAAGAAGCTTTTTAAAGATTTTTCCCATATAATCTAATGTAAAAACGGATCCCTTTGTATGCTCTAGCTATTCCAGCAATAGAGGGTTGTGATTGAAATAAATTTGAATTGGGGTTCAAAAAGGAAAATTTTAAACTTCTAATTAAATTTCATCTTTTTATGGTTCAGTGGTTTTTCAGATTTCTTAATTGACCCCATCCTACTTTAGCTATTTCTTAATTATCTCTCTTTGAAATGAGGTGTGGTCATAATTTGAGGAAACTTGAATTCCCATCTCCCTAAAATTCTTTATTGTTTGGTTGAAATTGGTCCTGTGCTTCTGAGGAAGAAGTTGAACAAGAGGCCCATGGGCCTCAACGCTCACCTGAGTAACTTTGGCCTTGCTGTTTTTCACCTGATTTCTCTCCTCCCTCCTTTGTAGTACTTATTGTGGCCCTGCCCTTCCCCCAGGGGTCATGTTTTGAACAATTAGAATTAACTCCACCCCAGGATGCCTCCACATAAGTTTCAGCTTTTCTGGCCCAGTGGTTCTTGAGAAGAAGATTTTTAAAGATTTTTACTACATATTTCAATGTAAAACTTGAATTCCCTATTGTGGCCCCGCCCTACCCCCAGGGGGTCATGATTTGAACAATTAGAATTTACACTACCCAAGGATGCTTCCATGTAAACTTCAGCCTTTCTGGCCCAGAGGTTCTTGAGAAGAAGATTTTTAAAGATTTTTACTACATATTTCAATGTAAAACTTGGATTCCCTATTGTGGCCCAACCCTACCCCCATGGGAGTCATGATTTGAACAATTTAGAATCTACACTACCCCAGGATGCTTCCACATAAGTTTCAGCTTTTCTGGCCCACTGGTTCTTGAGAAGGTTTTTAAAGATTTTTACTACATATTTCAATGTAAAACTTGAATTCCCTACTGTGGCCCCGCCCTCTCCCCAGGGGTCATATTTGAACAATTTAGAATCTACACTACCCAAGTACGCTTCCATGTAAGTTTTAGCTTTTCTGGCCCAGTGGTTCTTGAGAAGAAGATTTTTTTAAATGACCCCACTCAATTTTTGTATTTTCTTGACTATCTCCCCTTTTAAGGGAACTTGGCCCTTCATTTTAACAATTTAAACTCCCCTTCATCCAAGGATGTTTGTACCAAGTTTGGTTAAAATTGGCCCAGTGGTTCTTGAGAAGAAGTTGAAAATGTGAAAAGTTTACAGACGGATGGACGGACAATGGGTGATCAGAAAAGCTCACTTGAGCTTTCAGCTCAGGTGAGCTAAAAAGTGAAAAGTTTACAGTTCACATAGACCAGACAGATAAAAGAACACCAACTTAGTGACTGCATGACTTAAGTCAGACACTCTTTGGTCAGGAAAGATCACTTGAGTCCTTGACTCAGGTGAGTTTATATGCTGTAAGTTCATAATTATAACCCTTTTACATCTTAGCATAGACATTTAGTCAAGTCATTTTACATAGTTATAATAATATAAAGGTAAAGGTTTATACATATGTTGCTTAATGATCTTTTGAATTGGAACACTGAGCCCTATACTTTTTTTTATTGTCCTACTTCACACTTTCCATCATTGATAAATCACCAATTTGCCCACTTCTGTCAACAGAGAGTGGATCAAGATTAGAAAGCTTTTCTAGCATATAAAACCAAGGAAAGATTTGCCATTCTCATGTATTTAAGAGAGGAGATTATTCTTACCAGTGAAGCCATTTGTACAATTACACTTCTTATAATGGAAGCGGTCTAATACACACTTTCCACCATTCTGACATTGGTTGTCACATACTTCTGTTAGACATTGTTCCCCTGTGTAGTTTTCTGGACAACTGAAAGGCATTATGTGTGATATAAATATAAAAAAAGTTTATCAAATGAGCAAATAGCAAATCCATACAATATTCTGAGCTCCCCACAGCATACAAAAATAATGAAAATTGTTAAGTATAACATAATTGAAATATGTTTGGAACGAACAAACTTATCTCTGTTTAATTTCATATCCCTGTACATTTTTGAAAAAAAATCTGTCTTAATTTTAAGGTTTCAAAAAAAAATACTTAATGGATGTAAAATGTTGTTTTTTTTTCTTCTTCAGATAATTGTGGGATTAAACTCAAATATAAACTATGTCTTTAATGACCCTTAAACATAAAATATTCTATGAACAATTTTATGAGACCAAACAAATACTGTGTGTTATTTTCCACCATACATTATTTCTTTATCTCTCATCTTATTTCATTCAAACTTGAATTCATTTACAATCTGACAGCCCTCTGACTACAGTAACAATCTGAGAGCACCTCTGACTACAGTAACAATCTGAGAGCACCTCAGACTACAGTAACAATCTGAGAGCACCTCTGACTACAGTACCTCTGACTACAGTAACAATCAGAGAGCACCTCTGACTACAGTAACAATCAGAGAGCACCTCTGACAACAGTAACAATCAGAGAGTACCTCTGACTACAGTAACAATCAGAGAGCACCTCTGACTACAGTAACAATCAGAGAGTACCTCTGACTACAGTAACAATCAGAGAGCACCTCTGACTACAGTAACAATCTGAGATGAGCACATCTGACCACAGTAACAATCTGAGATGAGCACATCTGACTACAGTAACAATCTGAGATGAGCACATCTGACTACAGTAACAATCTGAGATGAGCACATCTGACCACAGTAACAATCTGAGACGAGCACATCTGACTACAGTAACAATCTGAAATGAGCACATCTGACTACAGTAACAATCTGAGATGAGCACATCTGACTACAGTAATAATCTGAGAGTAACACTAAATAACAATCTGTTAATTACTCTAATTTCAGTAAAAATCTGAGAGTCACTTCTATTACAATATCAATCTGAGAGAACCTCTGATAACAATAATAATCTTAGTCATTTTAATTACAATAACAACTTGGGAGCCCTTCAGACAACAGTAACAATCTTAAAACCCTCAAGACTACTTCATTTTGAAATATACCTGCAAGCAGTATTTCCTTTGCTATCTGTTGTACAATTTCCTCCATTTTTACAATATTCTGAACACAGATTTTCACACCTTTTCCCAATGTAGCCATCCTGACATCTGTGTTAAAAGAGAAGGATAATATTAATGGATAGTGTCATTTAACTCAGTCAAAAGTTTTAATTTATAACATGAATTGAACAATAAATAAACTAGAAAAAAGAAATTGCACAGTGAGCATTAGTTCCAGTGATGAGCTAAAGCTAAATGATGACAGTACTAAGTGATTGAAGTTAGTGTCTTACCGACAGCCAATGTTTTTATTCTGGTCAACAAAACACTCTTTGTTTAATTCACAGGGGTGGTCTTTACACAAGTCATGTTCACATAGTGCACCAGTGAATCTCAGAGGACAGCTACAGTGAAATGTACAAATGACAAAGAGAAAGCAGTGCATAAACGCAAGCAAGAAAACTAAAAATATGTCCGTAGGACATGAATGCCCCATCCAGGGTTCATTAGTACTGCAACTTGAAAATTTGTATAAGTGTGTGAAATTTGATGAAAATATCTTGAATAGTTTCTTTAAAACTGAGTTTTACACATAATAAATAGTTAAGTAAAAGGTCATTTATAAGATCAAGGTAAAAAAATCAGACACAGTTGATTGTCACTAAATTATATACCAGTGCATAAGCTTACCTAAAAAATAAAAATATCTTGAATTGTTTCTTTGAAACTAAGATAAACACAGATTAAGTGAGGTCAAGGTCAAAAAAGATTGATGAAGTTGAATAGCTCTTATAAATATGTATCAGCATATAGGGTTTGACAAAAATATTTTGAACAGTTTCTTTGAATCTGACCTAAAAGCAAATTTTTGAAAAGTGAAGTCAAGGTCAAAGGAAAGGTTAAGGTCAAAAATGTTTTTGCAGTTGAAAACTCTCATCAATATTTTGAATAGTTTCTTTGAACGTTAATGAAGTTGAATAGCTCTCATTAATATGTATCAGCATATGAAGATTGATATACATATCTTGAATAGTTTCTTTGAAACGCATAATGTGAGAGAACAGAAGGATGGAAGAACAGAAGACGGACATGACAAACACTATATGATATGGCCATATTCATGGCCAGGCATAAACATGATTGTGATTCATTATCAAAAATAAAGCAGACATTCATTGCTAGTGACAGAAGTGTGAGACATTAGTTGAGGAAAATTGGAATGTTGTCAAAAAATTACTGGAGCATTTAAAAATTTTTTTAAACTTAACAATTTTCAGTTTTATAAATATACCCCCCCCCCCCAATAGCTAGCATGGTAGTGTGCAACAGAAACCACATAAAAATATCAGGGAAAAGTTGTTTTTTTCTTAGGCATTTATTTACAGATATAACTGACCCAATATTTGTTGGAACTAGCAAGGAAGCTTGCCAACAAGCTTTTAGCCAAAGCAATATGCAATACTGTATACAGGGTTATTTTTGCCCCATGTTATTTTTGCCCTTTCACACTGGTAAACAATTTTGCCCCATTTTAATCCACCCAGTTTTGTTTAAGAAATTATGTTCTTTTAATTCGCCCCATTTTAAATCTGCCCACAAGTGAGTAGGGTGAAAGGGGCGAAAAATTCCCTGTATATACAGGATACAAGTTTCTAGTTTTCACAACATTTAAGCTTTTAAGCTTATTTATGAACATGTTACACATCATGAAAGCCTGCCACCACATTAAAAAAATGGCAAGTACAAGAAATTTAATGATACCAGGAAACAATGACTGCCAATCAAGATTAATTTCCTCAAATTTTCAGTCCAGGTAGCATACTACTTGTCTGTTCTTCATAACTTAGTCTACCTCTTTATTTAATTAACTAGTCATAAATTTCATGCTATCATTTTAGAGTTATCAAGTCATCATCTTATTTGAGTCATCAAAATGTCCTAAAAAATTTATTTCCAGAATATCAACAGAAATTTGTTTTTGTATTTTCATTTTGACATGAACCCTGATCTTAACATGGTTAAATGTTTCCTAGAATCAAGTCTCGAGATAAACGATGGTCATCCTGTTTATCTTCCCCCTGATCTTTTGATGATTTTTACGGTTCGGTATACTTACACACACTGTTTAGTGGTGGGATTGCGATTTCCATTGACACAGTCCTTATAGAAGACACACTCGCCCTGATCCTCATTGTAATGCGAATCATCATTACACACACACTTAAACTTTGCGCCAATGGACAGGGGCATGTTGATACACCAGCCACGCTTGCAAGGGGAGGATGCACAGTTATTTTCTAAAAATATCATTTGCATTCTATGATAAACAGTGGTTATTAGGCTTTTTTTACCTATATTGTACAATCTGTATACAATATTATCAAAAGGTTAACAGAAACACATTAAATGAAAACAGAATCACACCTAGAGATACAGTTATTCAAATACATGAAATACACTGAAAATGTCAATGCTGAATTTTTCACTGTCTATAAACCATGATGCATGGAACTTTATTATATGTATGTACTTACATCTACTAAACAGGGTTGCAAATAAACACTTGCCATCTTGCAAATGTAATTCGTCTGTGGGCAACCAACTTTCGAGGATGTTATCAGCCACATGGCAAGTAAGAATTTTATCAGAATGATTAAAGAACCTGACTATGGTTTGTTTCTACTATTAAATGCACTTTAACTGTTCACTGTTTTTCACTGTTTCCACTTACAAAATGTTTTCTAATTAAAACCTGAGTCATGTCTACATTTACACTACTTGAGGTCTCAAACTGAAAACATGGAATTTCATACAAGTGGTGTCCTAATCCGCAGGAAAAGTAAAAAACTGTGGACAGCAAAAGTTCTCTAAAACTATGACATGAAAAAGATTGAGAAATTTTTTTCACTGTGTGGACAGAAAATTGTGAGCCCCAAAATATAAATAAGGGCTAGTAAAACATCTTAAGTTGGCCCCTAAGGTTTTAAATGTTATTTGCAACCCAGGCTACAATTTCATTGTAACAGACTTATCCTAAAGAATTTACTCACGGATTTGTTTTTGCTTGCTAGGATGTGTAACCACAATATCACCAACATATTTCAGGTTTTTAAACATGACTCTATCTTTGACAAAGGAGTTGTTAAACTTGTGGATCAGTGTCACATTATGGCTTTTGTAAAACGTAACGTACAGGAAATCTTCAAACACATCTAGCATATAAGGTGGGTCTTTGGCTGTCTCTATCAAAGAAGTGGTACACTCATTTATATTTCTGATTTACATGTAAAGTCATATACACATATTTAATGACTGAAGCATTTTTACTGATATCTAAAAAATTCTGGCTACGCACTGTTAAACTGTCGGACTACATGTCTGTCTTTTCCTTCCATATCAGCAGTTTCTATGGTCTGCTTTTTGGAATCCACCCAGTAAATTCGACTGTTAGGGTAATCTACAGTGATTCCATTTGGCCAGATCATGTTATCTTTAACAAGCACCTTGCGACCACTTCCATCTAGGTTAGCACTCTCAATCTTTGGTGGGTATCCACGATCAGTCCAGTAAATTTTCCTGTAGACAAAAATGATAATGGTTCTAGCTTATCAAATATGTGGTTCTTAGTTGGTCAAATCAAATATTACTCCATTTCAAATAAAAATTCGACCCATTCTCTGGTTCTTTCATGTGGTAAATATTCAAGACCTGCTCAAAGACTGATCAATTGCTACATAGGTGCATCATGAAATGTAAACTTCAGCAAAAATATTGAACAAGAGGCCCAAGGTTCTTGATGGTCTCCTGAGTATGTGAATTAAACCCTGTAAAGGATCCACAGAAGTATATAATAAAACAAAATTAAGATGTAAGAAGACATGTTACCCTAAAACAAGAAATCAACAACATAGTTAGTCTAGTATTTAGCAACAACTCAAAATAGATCTAGTTACTTGCCTGTACTTGTCAGTGCTAATACACTCCTGACCCATTTTTACTATCACAGACAAAACAACACAGAAGTGCATGAGCACAAAAAAGTATACACAAAGTACACATGGCCTCTCCTGGTCTTTGAATAATGTTTAATGTACAAATATAAGATATTCTTGCCTCATTTTCAATTATCTATCAATTACTATTTTATGACAGATGAACGACTAATGGCGACAGACAAAATCAGATAGCAATAAGTCACCTCAGTGACTCAGGTGACCTAACAACTGTGGATACCTTTACATAGTTAAATCTCAACTGAAAGAAATCACACAAAACCTGCACTACAATAGTATTATGATTGAAAAACACCAAGTGTTGTTCTGAATCATCAAAGTTAGTTTACCTACAACACAAAGTGATATAATACAAAGTAAATCATATCAAATGGTGAGTTGTTTCCCTTACCCAAGTTCAGGATTGACAGCTATTGAATGGGGTTGGTGTAGATTGGTAACAACTGTTCTCTTCTTTCCTCCACTGTATGTTGCCATCTGTATTTTATGTATCTGAGCATCTGTCCAGTATATATTCTTCCCCACCCAGTCTACAGCCAGACCATGAGGTTCAGCCAGCTCAGAAATCACCTGTGAAAAAAAAGTACATTTAAAATATCTATTTACTTAGCATAGAGAACACTGGAAAATTAAGAAAAAGACTGAATAAAGTAATAATTTGTTATTAAAAATTAATAATAAAAGAATAATAAATCTACAATTCAAAAACTCAGTTTATTTCTATAAATATCATAAGCATGATAGCTTCAACAAAAACCAATAAACTGGTAGATGTATTGCATGGGGAATAAAAACTGTGGTGGTAATTTTCACTTCATTTGTGCCCTGAATGAAGTTCAGTTTCTATCTATATACATCATAAGCATGGTAGCTTAGAGAACTAAAATAAGAGGCCCTTGGACCACAATACTCACCTGAGTCACTAAGGTCATGCTGTTCTTCATCAGAATATTTTCCCCCTATATACACCAAAGTAAAACTTTGATCACCTATTGTGGCCCCACCCTACCCCTTGGGTCATCATTTGAACAAAATTGAATCTTCACTGTTGGAGGATGCTTCCAAATAAATATGACCAATCACGGCTTTGCTGTTATTGAGAAGAAGATTTTTAAAGATTTTTTTCCTATATATTCCCATGTAAAACTTCAATCACCCACTAAGGCCTCATCCTACCCCAATGGGCTATGATTTGAAAAAAAAACTTGATTCTTCACTATCTGATGATGCTTTCTTATAAATATGACTAAACATGGCTTTGGTGTTCTTGAGAAAATTTAAAAAAAAAAAAATTCCAATATATTACTATGCAAAACTTTGATCTATTTTTGCCTCACACTACCCCAAGCTTGAATCTTTGCTACCAAAGGATGCTTCAATATGACTAATTATAGCTCTGATGTTCTTGAGTAGAAAATTTTCAAAGACTTTTTCCCATATATTCCTAGAAGAAACTCTGATTGCCCACTGTGGCCCAACCTTAGGGGGGTCAAGATTTGAAGATATTTGAATTTACACAACTTGAAGATACTTCCATATAAATATGACTAATCATAGCTTTGCTGTTCTCAAGAAGATTTTTCCTATATAATCTTGAGCATAACTTTCATCCCCTGTTGTGACCCCTCCTAGCTCAGGGGGGTCCTGATTTGAACAAGCTTGACTCTACACTAGGTAATCAAGCTTTCAAATGTTTGATCTTTTCTGGTCTATTGGTTCTAGAGAAGAAGATTTCAAAAGATGATGTTAAATTTTTGCTTAAGAAAATTATCAAGAGGGTGTTGCCTTTCATTTGAACAAATCTGAATCCCTTTCACCAAAGGATGCTTTGTGCCAAATTTGGTTGGAATTGGTCCAGTGATTCTTGAAAAGAAGTCGAAAATGTGAAAAGTTTATGGTGACAATGATGACGACAATGATGCTATTGACAACATACAACAGACTTTGACTCAGATGAGCCAATAAACCAAAAGCAACGGACTGGCAGATGTAATTACAGGGTAGTAACGACAGGTGTTAATTTTCACTACATTTGTGCCCTAAATAAAGTCATAAAATAATATTTATGTTAAAAATTTATAAATATACCTTGACGACAAACATCATTAATTATGTGGCAAAGACAAAATGTCAGTAAGTGCTCCTTGACGGTACATGGTGCAGAATTGATTCACTGCAATATATGCTTTTGAATGTCCCTTTCCCTTCTTGAATATTTACTCTCTATTCTACAAGCACATCATGTACCCCCCTGACATATTTAAAACCTTTCTTACAACTTTATTACAATTAAACATGTATAAATGTGAACTACATGCATCTGAAATGCAAAATGAAATTTGGTGTAGTGTTTAATATTTCAAAAATGAAGACATGCCTCTGACCCCAAATGCAATACCAGCCAAGCACTTTATCGGATCACCAAATGGTGGTGGTACTTTTAATAACAGAAATCATGTACGTAAAAATTCTGAACCAACCTCTTTTTCACATCCACCCATGGTACAAATACCTACCAACAAAACCAAAGCAGGACAGATGGATGGAAGGACAGAGTAACAGACATGGGTAGCCATATATCCCCCTTCCTCCCATTTACACATTTTGAAAGACATTTTTCAAATTACCTTAGTTGGAATTTGTCTTTTTCTTCTGGATGATTTATTTATTTCATAACGATACAGAGTTGAGCGGTTTTTTGAACTGGTCTGTAGAGTAAATAGGATGAGCTCTCCATTTGTGTCTGTGGCATCTATATCCATAGACAGAATCTTCTCCTGAGAATGCTGTGAGCAAGAATTTCAAACAATTTATCATTCCTTAATGCCAAGATTTTGAAACAAATATTACAAGCATTGAAATGAAATGAAGATTATTTCTGTATTTCATATTTTTCAAAATCATTAATGTACAATGTATTTTTAGCTCTAGTCTTGCCATGTGTACATGTCTGTGTACATGTAGGACTTGTCACTTTGTCATAAGTAAAACTTTTCAGGTAAGATTCACCTATACTTACTACAATATGAGTGAAATTTTTTGGAATTATTTCCTTTCATGAGAGGCAATTTTTAAGATTTTAATATTGCCATGAAAAATGTCTTATCTCAAATGCTGTATGAACTATTCGCGATCTTCAATTTTAGTGACCTCAACATTCTTGCTAAATATACCAAAATTGAATACTTGCCAAATTAAGATTCACTGAGATTTCCGCAACTCTCCTTTGTTCGAGGATTATTTATGATAAAAGATCACTAACCTCATTCACACTGAGTGGCTTTTCATCTCCACCTTTCCCGACACCAGCTCTGATGATTTCAGTTTCATGTGCTAAAAGAATGTCCGGCTTTGGTCCTGCAATTTAAGTTCACATATGAAAAATGATCTACTTGATATTTACACAAGACTAAAATATAGATATTTCATCTCAATAAAACCTGACTAAGTGAAGCATTTCAAAATCATACGAAAGAAAAGTTTTGGAATCTAGAGGAAACAAGAGGCCCAAGGGCCTTAATGGTCACCTGAGTGTGATATATCACTGTAAAGGATCCAGAGAAGTATAAAATAAAACAAAACTGATAGATGAAGATATGTTGCCTATAAGTTAGAGAAATAGTATGATCAGGGATCAACAAAATAGTTTGTCTAGTATTCATCATCTTCGCTAGCCAAGGGTTTCTGATACGCTACTATCCTCATAAGCCCTTGGCACACAGTGTTAAAAAAAGTTGGGATTTTTTTCTCAAGTTGTGATTGGAGTTGATTGACATCATGCGACCAATCAGCAATTGTTTTTTGTAAATGACGATATTTGAGTTCGGGATATATCTTGACTCTTTAATATCGGGAATGAAAAACGCAAGTAAACAACGATCCGTAAGATAACATGCCATTCTAAGTATAGCTATATGGTGTCATCCAATATCTTAAGCTACGTGCAAAATATGTGATTAAGAATCTATACTGAAGATGTAGATTTGCATTTTAACATGTTTAAATAACAAATTAACATAACTCAATACCTTCTTGTTAATTATTCTTAAAAAACATTAATTTTTTTAATACACTTTTTATTTCTGTCGATGACGCAATCTGTGTGCACCTGGCAAGAATCGTGATCATGTGATGAAAACATCCTGTCTTTTGTCAGCACCGTATGCCAAAGGTTTATGAGGAGAGCAGCGTCTCAGAAACCCTTGGCTAGCGAAGATGAGTATTCAGTAACAAATCATAAAGTAGACTATATACTTGCCTGTACTTGCCAGTTCTAATACACTCCTAATTGTAACTATCATCATGCAGACTAAACAAAACAACAGTGCCTGAGCTTTTACATTGTATAATATACTATAATAAGCACACTTGAGTCTTTAAAAGGACAAGTACTAGTTTCAATCATGTACATGAATTGAGGTAGCAGTGTAAAAGGCACTAAACTGTGATAAACCCTAAAACAAGTATGTTTACAATATTTGTAGATGTCCATTTACAACTGTTAACAATTTTTCAAAAGTTGAACGATTTGGGACAACTTATCTCAAGGAACATAAAGATTTTGTAGATCATCTTGACAGATATCTGGCAGGTAAAAATCAAGTTCTTTTACCATAGTTGTATATACATGCAGGTATTCATATTTTTACATAAGCACTTTATGAAGCTTAGTCAAGCATAAAATTCTACAGGTTCCATGCTGCTTACACAATTCCTGGTCGTTAGATAAGAGTTTTTTTTACAAGATCAGCTCTGTTTCTTACCTTTGGCATAACATGTACGAATATTTGTCCCCATCAGATAACCTGACATGAAGTTGACATCACACGAACACGCGGGTCTCTGCACATCGTATTGTTTGACAACTTTACACTGTTGTGGGCATATTCCCCAGGACTTACACTGGTCAATTTCTGGAACAAAGGTAAACACTGTTTTCAGTTTTAATTAAGATTAACATGTAGTTCGAAATATTATATAATAATACTTGGGCTCGGTGAATATTGTACTCCTCAGGTGGCTTAATCATTGTATTGACCTCAAAAACAGCACTAATTGTTTTATTAAATGATTCAATGATCAAATGATACAAACCCATTAAGCAGTTCATGCCATCTTACTTGTTTACATTGCTGAAGTCATAGCAAATGCAATGAGAGAAGCAGTGTTAAATAAATATTACCAGTCATACTAATTTGAATTTTTTTTTCTACTTAAGTTGCTATGAAAAACAAAAACTTCAATAAGATTGATTTTGAAAAAGGGGGGGGGGGGTATTATCAGGGAAAACTGACAGCTGAAAAAAAAAACCCATAAAAAAAAGAATTCTCTTAACTTCAAAATTAATTTTGTTTTGGGGTTAGTGGTGAGGG
The DNA here is from genome assembly GCF_033153115.1 of Saccostrea echinata. Taxonomy (NCBI): domain Eukaryota; kingdom Metazoa; phylum Mollusca; class Bivalvia; order Ostreida; family Ostreidae; genus Saccostrea; species Saccostrea echinata. Next base: position 9,024,417 of record NW_026889805.1, read on the forward strand.
ATTTGGGTCACCTGCAGGTGAATATAATGTTGTATTTTTTCTACATTGTGGGATCTCAGCCAACCAGAGAGATAAGAATTATTAAATCATATACTAATGAAATTTACTTTTGTTTAAATAAAATGTTATTTAAACTGCAAAAAAAAAAAATGTATGCACCTTTTACATTCACTATTACTTAAAGTATGTTAATACTTATAATGCAGGTGGTCAGTCAGAAAACTGCCGAGTTGTATACTTACCAACACATGAGAAGCCATCATCTTGTAGAGCAAAGCCCTGTTTACATGTGCACTTGTATTTGTCCAGAGAGGGATAATAAGAACACAAATGCTGGCAAGGGTTTGTAGAGCAATGTCTTTCAGATTCTGGAAACAAAGAATAGGTTTTTACTTCAACAGAAGTAAGTTGTGAGATTATATATGATTACACAGGTGAAACATATGAACTGATCCTTAGAGTCAAAAGCATAGTGCACCTTAATACATCGTAATCATTATAAGGCCACAGAAAATTATTAATAGTTTCTCAGGCCAAAAATTACAAAATTCAATGCGACAGGCAGCTTCTTTTTTCTTTTTTGGAAGCAGGTGTTATACCTTTTTCCAAGTCAGTCGTTCAACAAAATATTAACTGATTCTTACTTTTTTGTTCTCATACATTAATTATTATATGTTTTCAACTTTAAATAATGTTATTCCAAACAAAGTTAATTCATAAAATACCATATTAACAAGAAATATATTGTTTATCTAATAAAAAATGTCTATATACTAGCAATTATGAATAGGGGAATACCTAGATTTTATTTTTCAACTCGGAAAAATAGAAAATTGAGTTACTTCGCTTTTCGATCAATATGTCAATAAAATTGATCAATGCGGCAGTGTTTGACCTGACGCTGCGGTGCCTGAGAAACTAATGATTATTTTTTTTGGCCTAAATTATAATAATTTTGACAGACATATAAACTATATTATTAGAGGAATTGTACTGTAGTAAATCTTTAACAATTTATCTAACTTGACCTACTGTATCTTTGATTTACTTACGACACAAAGTAGGGCTTTCATCATCTTTAACAAAGCAGTCATTTTTTCTATCACAAACTTTTGACATGGGTATACACTCCGATGTGTTCCTGCACATAAACTCATCTAGAGAACATCGCTCATGTTTACCTACAACACATAAACTCATCTAGAGAACATCGCTCATGTTTACCTACAACACATAAACTCATCTAGAGAACATCTCTCATGTTTACCTACAACACATAAACTCATCTAGAGAACATCTCTCATGTTTATCTACAACACATAGCCTCATCTAGAGAACATCGTTCATGTTTACCTACAACACATAAACTCATCTAGAGAACATTGTTCATGTTTACCTACAACACATAAACTCATCTAGAGAATAGCCTGGTTCCCCATCCCTGCTATGCTTCGTATACTCCACAATACTAGGGCCTACAATGGCCAAAGACTACAATGACTCCAAAGACTACAATGGATTCAGGGCATATCTGCCCTGAATCTGAGCCCATTGTAAAGTCATATTTAGCTGTGCTTCTGGTGTAGAAGGTCATTGTGATGTCATATTTTTCTACGCCATCGATGCAATGTATCATTGGATAATATTTTTTTCTGTGGTTCATGGCAACGGCCACAATTTAGTGCATAATTGTTCTGACCAATCAATGGACAGCATTGATTGTAATCCACCTGGCTCTCCTGCTTTGGCAAGGATGAGCCAGGGAACCAGGCTAATCTAGAGAACATCTCTCATGTTTACCTACAACACACAATTACATTTCCATCCTTCTCTATTCAGGGTCTAAGTTACATGTATTTTATTCTTTTTTTTTGATAAAGAAATATCAGAGCCTGATATTCCAATTAAACTTACACCAGCGTTCATCTGAGCCATCTCCGCAGTTGTCAATGCCATCACAGCGCTGATTGGCAAATATACAGATGTGGGTGTGGCATTTGAATCGGTCTTCTCCGCATGAAAAATTCTCTGAAAATAAACATGCCATCAGAGAAAGCCAAGGAATTACATCTGAATGCTGGAAAAGTTTACCATCATAATATGTTTATTATCCCTTTCAACTGGGGATGTCAATCAGTATTTGAATACTATACTATCACTCGGTCACACCGATTGTTAACAACTGAATACCAACCTTTATTCTTGTGCAAGAAATAATTGCGAGTTTTGCAACCTTCTTAAACTGCAAATATTTCTTGTCGCAAATTACTACTTTAATTGTGTATTTATGTTGAACATTTCCTTGGTCGCAAATATTAATAGTCGCAGATAGATTTCCCAACGAAGAATTGCAAATAAATTGCAAAAATTTTCATGAATAATTGTTGGTTTAAAGTAAGTAATTTTTACTCAGAAACTCGTTAAAAAATGTGCTACTTATAGTAGTAATTTTTTTTTAAATGAAAAGCTTTTTTAGCTGTTGTTTCCAAGCTTAGATTCCCCCATGATTATATGTTTGTGTATCAAAATATCTTTTTAATAAGAATGAAAACATACTTGTGCATTCATGTAATTAATGAGTCTGATCTAAACATATTTAACATATAATGTCAATTAATATAAAAATTGAATTTGTTGTTTGTACAAAATTTCATATCTTCCCTAGGCAAGGGTTTTCGGTCCACTAAGCTCCCCATTTATGGGGAGCGGAAACCCTTGGCTAGTGAAGATGAAAATTTCATAACTGAACTTCATAGCAAGCTTTTTATGTTTTGATAAAAAGGTAAATTTCATTGTTTAATAGCATGGGTCATTGATTTAAGGAAAATTAGAAGCATTAAATGGCCTCAAGTGATAATTGATTACACATTAACGTATTAGCATCATGAGAAAAAGAAAAGCCAGCACAGAATTTGGTAAAGCTTATTTAGATAAAATATGCAGAATTTTTTTTTTCCAATCAGATAATCAGATACATTGTGCACTTATACAGATATTTATTACTTCAAAGTAAATTTAGTTTTGGACGTAAGAAGCAATTTCAGTAGAGGGAGTGGGGATGGGGGCACTATCTGAGAGAAATTCCTTGATAGTAAGAAAAAAAAAGATTGGTCTTCATATGTAATATTTAAAATGCACAATTTTAAATTAGCTTTGTTAACTATTGTACATGTATAATGTATATTGGCAAAATTAATGGAAAATCTCCAATGCATCAGTTCCTTCTGACATGGCTTAAATATTTTAAAAGCAATTTGAAAGCATATAAAGTGAAACTGCCATGAGAAAAATTATTTTAATAAGTACTCGACTATCCCTTGACTAAAGCCCCCTGATTATTCGTTTAAGTTATGCAAGTGACATTGACACATCCTTACTTTGAACCTAATCCTCTAAATTGAATTAAACATAGGTAATCAGAGATTACAGAGCTCACCTCAACGAATGTTGTCTTTAAGTAAGGCAAAGTCCCACACTAAACTAATAATCTAGGAGTGTGCATCCCTAGAAGCAACATTTATGCAATTTTGGTCTGATAGGGCTTGCAGTTACTTGGGAATAGACTTATCTGAAAACTTAAAACTAGTCACTCATTCAGAAAATGTAAGTCAAATCCAGCATCCGAAGCAAGTTTTGAGATTGCTCGTCCCTTGATGCATCATCCATGCAAGTTTGGTTCAGATAGGCCTTTTAGTTACTTGGAAATGAGATCTGCTCCAAAAACTTTAATCTGGTTACTCATCCGGAAAATATAGGTCAGATCCAGCATCTGAAGCAAGTTCAGTAGTGTGCATCCTTAGATGTATCATCCATGCAAGTTTGGTCAATATAGGGCTAATAGTTACTTGGAAATGAGACCTGCTCCAAAAACTTTAACCTGCTCCAAAAAACATTAATCTGGTCATTCTTTAGCTGAAATTGCAGCATCTGAAACCTTGACTGGTACAATGAAACACACTAGAAGCATCCTACATGCATCTCTGACTAATATAGGCCATAGAAGTACTTGAAAAGAAAACTGCTCCAAAAACCTTAACCTGGGATGCCGACACCGACGCCGAGGGTATTACATAAGCTCCCCCAACTTCGTTGAGGTGAGCTAAAAACTGCACAAACTTACGAGATTTGTAGACAGCTCTACTGTGGAAAAATATTGAAGCTAAATATCTAACAGATAGAAGATATTTTTTTGTATGTTAAAATGAATATATTCAGATTCATTTAAATCAAATCATATTTAATATAAAGCAGGGCCAACTATAAAAAATGATTTGTTTGATGTACTCCGACCGACCCGTCAAAATCACCCCTACCCAATCATTTTTTTTCAGCATTTCCCCCTTAGTTTTCATAGAAAGAGATTGCTTCATTTCAAAGCTAAATTACATGTATATAATTTCTCTAGGATGCTTTTTTAATAGAAATAAATATTAAAATCTGTCTAGCTATCCAGTGTGTGTAACAAAAACATCAATAAATTTCTGATTCTGTGATTTTTATGACAATTATCAATTTGTTCAATACTATAAAGTAAAAAAAAAAATACCCACCTTCCTACCCACTTTGAAAGCTTTGGGTCAGAGTACATCAAGCAAAATATTCTTAATGATGGCCCAGAATGGGATTGTTTTTAATTTTAAGATATGGAGTTAATGAACTAAGATGATAGCCCCTTACTAATTGACTGAACTTACTGCAGTGAAGTGATTCCTCGTCTGACCCATCGGAGCAATCATTCTCACCATCGCACTGCCAGGAGTACGGCACACAGGCACCAGTACCACATTTAAAGCCACCGTCACATTTTTCTATAAAAAAAATCCTCAATTAAGTCCACACAGCAATTTCCAAATGTATCTGTAGTTTTATTAAGTTGTGTCTATTCCAACTAACCTATGGAACAGTTAATTTCATCCTCTCCCCCAGGACAATCTATCTCTCCATCACAGTGCCAGGATTTTTGTATACACAGATTGTTACAGGAAAACTCAGTCTCTGGATTACAGGCATGAGCTGTAAACAGAAATATACAAACTATTAGGACCTTCCAGATATCTATTACCAATTCATTCTGTTAATTGTATACTGTAAACCTACTTAGTTTAACAGCTGTTACTTGTAAACTGATAACTTACTTAGTTTACAGCTGCATACTGATAATCCTCTCAGTCTTTACAGTTGTGTACTGATAACCTACATTGTTTACAGCAGTATAAAATTACCCCCATTTGTTTATAATTGTATACTGATAACCTTCTTTGTTTGCAGCTATATACATCTACTGATAGCCTACCCATGTTTCAGCTGCATACTGAAAACCTTCTTTGTTTAGAGTCGTATACTGATAACCTACACCTGTTACAGCTGTAAACTGATAACCTACTCCTGTTACAGCTGTAACTTTGTTCTGTGTACTGATAACCTTCTTTGTTCTGTATACTGATAACCTACTCATGTTACAGCTGTGAACTATTAACCTTCTTTGTTTACAGCTGTATACTGATAACCTTCTCCTCTTACAGTTGTATACTGATAACCTACTCATGTTACAGCTTTATACTAATAACCTTCTTTGTTCTGTACACTGATAACCTTCTTTGTTTACAGTTGTATACTGATAACCTTCTTTTTTTACAGTTGTATACTGATAACCTACTCATGTTACAGTTGTATACTGATAACCTTCTTTGTTTACAGTTGTATACTGATAACCTTCTTTGTTTACAGTTGTATACTGATAACCTACTCATGTTACAGTTGGCTTCATCACTGCTGTCTTCACAGTTGTACTCTCCATCACATCTGTATGACTTGTGTATACAGCGTCTATTGGCACAACGGAACTCTGCCTCAGAACAGTTTCGATAATCATCTGAAACACATAAAATCAACAATCCCCTAAATAGTTTTTTTTTCTATGAAAACCAATTAAGAAATAATATATCATTTTAAAAGTTTTATCGGGATGTAAATACGGGTTGGTCATGTGATCAAATCCCATAAAGCCCGAAGGGCTTTATGGTAGATTTGATCACATGCCAACCCGTATTTACATCCCGATAAAACTTTTAAAATGATACCTTATTACTTATATTTACATTTGTGACTGATTTATTACAAATAGTAAGGTACTAAAGATTAAACCCATAAATGATTTATTTTTTTCAAAACTCAACGGTATAAATTGAATGTGTTGAACATGTCGATCACTTATGACGTCACTATGAAATTACGTAGATCGTTTTTGACTAAACAATTAATATAATGGTCACAAGACGAACTTGTTTTAAACAGGTGTAAAAACGCCTTGTTCAAATACTGTTATATAAGAAAAAAAATTGCAAATGTAAATATTTGCTGTTATCAATCCATTAACTAGTTAACAGCTAGTTAGAACTGGTTTTATAAAGCCACTTGTTTGAAGATTTCTTAAGAAGTAGGCTCTTCCATTAATGAAACACACAGGCCAATAAAATATTTTACCTACTTTCACCTACTTTATATGAATAATTTATTGTTTAAGTTAGCTACTGTACCTAAAAATAAATGTAAATTTCACTTTTTGAATGTGTACACTTCAAGTAAAACCCATCCTCGTAAGCCAGGGGTCCCGAGTCAACACGTTGCCGTTGGACCCCTGGCATATTTCATTCAATATTCGTGGGCTTGCTTCTCTCATTGAGAAGCACCAATCAAATTAAAGCTTTCATAAATAGTTAGATAAGGATTCAGTTGACACCTCAAATGCACGTGTTACAAGTTGTTTATCATAGAATGGCTTAATGTGATTGGTTGAGAGATGAGAAAAACAATCAAGATTTGTAATTTTTCCGAAAGACGTCGCCACAGTCAGCCCACAAATATTGAATGAAATATGCCAGGGGTCCAACGGCAACGTGTTGACTCAGGACCCCTGGCTTGCGAGGATGAGTTAAACCTTGATGAAACATGTATTTTGTTGAAATGTAAAACTGCATGATGACTATACATTTAACAAAACCATAAAAAGAAAAATCTAACAAATATTTTTGTATTTACCAGTAGCTGTGTAAGCCAAATAGATAATGTAAAAAAATAAGATGTTCATTGCAATCTTCACTGTTGTAAAATATTCTCAGTACATGTGTACTCACCGCCTTTACAGTACTTTTCATCTGAGCCATCATGACAGTCTTTGTCAAAGTCACAATGCCAGACTTTAGAGATACACTGGCCACTCTCACACTGCCATTGAGTCTCATTGTCACATTTCCTGTCTGTAAAAAAAAGACGTAGGTTACTGTAGCTCACCAATTTTTCGGGATACCTTATTTTTGCAAGAAATTTATTTGGTAGTTTTTTACTCAAATTTTAGTTTATTTATCGTTATATTTTATCTTTGATAATAAAAATAAATGTGAGAATAAAATTTTCACAAACAGAGGGTCTCGCATAATTACAAGAAAATAAAGTTCTCGTGAAAAAAGTGTGACTAAGAGTACTTATCACAGTTAATAACTCAAGAATAATAAGAAAATGATCACATCTCTTTTTTCCTCTAATTCAAGAGGCCCAGGGGCCACATCGCTCACCTGAGCACTGTGGCTAGGAAAAAAGGAAAAAATCAGTTTAGTATTGAAAAGCTTAAATGCATATGTTGTCCCATCCTACCCCTAAAAGGGAGTGGGGGGTATGATTTGAACAAAATTAAATCTACACTAACTAAGGATGCTTACATAATTTTTTGACTAACAGTGACTTTTTTCTCTACAAGTTTGAACTTTCATTGTGGCCCCATCCTACCCCTGGAGGTCATGATTTGAACAAACTTGAATCTACACTATCTGAGAATGCTTCCGTATAAATATGACAAACCATGGCTTTGCTGTTCTTGAGAAGATTTTTAAAGATTTTTCCTATATATTCCTATGTAAAACTTTGATCGTTCATTGTGGCCCCACCCTACCCCTGGGGGTCATGATTTGAACAAACTTGAATCTACACCACCCGAGGATGCTTCCACATAAATATGACCAATCAAAGCTTTGCTGTTCTTGAGAGGAAGATTTTTGACGATTTTTCCTATGTACACCTATGTTAAAATTTGATCGTCCATTGTGGCCCCACCCTACCCCTGGGGGTCATGATTTGAACAAACTTGAATCTACACCATCTGAGGATGCTTCTATATAAATATGACCAATCATTGCTTTGCTGTTCTTGAGAAGATTTTTGAAGATTTTTCTATATATTCCTATGTAAAACTTTGATCATCCATTGTGGCCCCACCCTAACCCCGGGGGTCATGATTTGAACAAACTTGAACCCACAATGCCTGAGGATGCTTCCATATAAATATGACCAATCATAGATTTTTAAGATTTTTTCTATATATTCCTACGTAAAACTTTGATCATCCATTGTGGCCCCACCCTACCCCTGGGGGTCATGATTTGACCTGCATAATCCTATGACGTATCCATATGTCAAATTTGAGTTGAATGTGTGGAACTGTTGCAGAGAAAATGAACAGAAAGTGAATGATGGAATGACAGAATAATGGAATGACGGAACAGGGTAACACTATATGCTCTGGCCATTTCATGGTGGGGGCATATTTTTTTAAAGAATTTCAAAAATAGTCCCATGTAAATCATTGTTGCCCTACACTGACCCTAAGAGATATGTCTCAAGTGAACTTGAATCTGCATTAGACAGTGATGCTTGTATATCTATTTGATAACAGGAAGTTTTGCTGTTCTTCAACAGAGTTATTCTGAAGGTACTATGCAATTCTACAAAGACACCTACCACACACATCTGGGCTCTCATCAGAACCATCCGGGCCACAATCAGCATCCCCATCACACTGCCACGACTCGGGGTAACAACGACCGGTCTCGTTGCACTTCACAAAGCCTGCCTTACAGTCCTCCAGCGTACAGTTAACCGCTTCATCTGAACCATCATGACAGTCCTGGTCACCATCACACCACCACACGTACGAAATACACTGACCATTGGCACATCTAAACATGTTTGAGTCACATTTTTGATTGGCTGAAACAGATAAGTCAGTATAAGGCAAATTGTCTATGATTGTATTAAGTAGAGAATAAAAAAATAACTCCTATGCATTTCAAAATCAATATTAACTTAGTCGATTTGCTTGTCAGTGCATGTACAATTAAAACGCTTTCTATGAAATGAAATTCTGATGACGGAGTAGTTGAGGATGAATACTTTAACACTTACTACACTTGACACTGTGCAGCTCAGGATTACAGCTGGGCATCTCACACAGATCAGGGCTGGGGATACACTTAGACTCATTTACACATTTAGTAAAACCAGGAAGACAAGTGAAATTTTCTGAAACAGGGAATGTGGATGTCACCAAAACAGTGCATAAAAAGTCAAAAACAGACTATATTCTTTTTTTTCTACATGTTGGTAGATTAGTACTACATGTAATTGGTTGACAAATGAGACAATTTTAGGAGAAAAGTTATTTCATAATAAGAATTCACTCATCAAAAGATGTCAGGTTAAATAAAAGTAGTTACAGAGAGAGAAGTGTTTCAAACACAATACAAATTATTTGTCTTTGTGCTCTTTACTTACGGCAGACAAACTGGTCTTCGTCCCAGCCATTGTCACATTGGGGGGTTCCATCACAGATCTCCACTGGATTGACACAGTCCTTAGCATCCTTACTGCCACTGTGTGCACACTTAAACTCTCCAGGTACAGAACAAGGGTATTCATCTGTCAAAACAAATAATCCAGTAACTCTGGCAAAGAACAACTAGGCAATACCCTTCACAATTACTCAGATTCTTTATAATAAGAATTCTTTTGGGGTCAGCCAAAGAAGCAAAAAACTTCAAGTTAAATGGATAAAATATTACCTTTTTTTTTTTTATCCCAGAGCATAACAATTCTCTATTACAAAAACTAGATTGAAGAGATAAATAAACTTTCTATATACATTTTTTGTATGTAGCTTTGTAATAAAATAATGAATATAAAAGTTTTACATCAAATGATATTAGAGATAGAACCAAGACATAAATATCAAATATATGCACCTTAATGCACATTATCATATACATTGAAATAATTTGAAGATAACGAATGGTATTCAAGCTCATAGTCCATTCAAACAATACAAATTGGGGAGCAGAGCAAACATAGACCTCTAAAAGCATCAGAGGTGGGATTAGGTGCCATGGAGGAGTAAGCATCCCCTGTCGACCAGACACACCCACCGTGTGCTCCTTGTCATGGTCAAGTAAAATCGAAAAAATCAATAGTCTATTTAAAATGTAGTCCCTATATAATCTATACAAATGCAATCATTTCATAAAATTACATTTTCTCAGGATTTGAGGCCATATTCACCAAAGGGTCAGTGAGCATGCAACTGCAATTGTGACATCACAAATGACACCTAATGTTGTAAAGGCTTCGATGTTTGAAGCCAGCTGAGTACCTGAGCAGGAAAAATGTTTTGCAAGCCCATCCCTGGGTTATTGTCAAAGCAATATTTCCATTTATATTTGTTTTCTCTGTGATAACTCTTTGAAAGTTAGGAGAGTTGATTTCTTGATCATTCCACCGGAATGCAGATTTCGCCAAGCGAAAGGTCAGGAGCTAAGAAGGCCTAATATGCATGTATATTCTTGCGCGGCTGTCTTTGTGTCTGACTCTAAGGAGGCCTAATATGCATGTAATTCTCGTGCGGCTGTCTTTGTGTTTGACGTCAGTGGGCGGGGACTATTGAAATTGACATGTGAGGCCTTGTGTAATTTAAATCTGTTAGTCTACATTTTTAAAATCTAAATTTACAATTTTATTTCACTATGAAATGGAAATATAAGAAACCGCTGTCTAGTTAGTAGAGTATGCCAGGGACATCAACGATAGTTGGAAACGTGGGATAATTTATGCATAACGGTCTTCGCCCGTTATGCAAATTATCCCACGTTTCCAACTATCGTTGATGCCCCAGCATACTCTACTAACTAGACAGTGATTCCAGAAATGATGTTTTACACTAGTAAAGGAAAACACAAAAGCCATAACTTGTGACCTGGACAATTTTTTAATCTTTCTGCAATGGAAGTTTGTCAGGTGCACTCTTCATTATTTTGTTCATTCAATACAGAACTTCATAATAAAACAATTATGGACTCTTTGTTCTTTTTCTGGTAAATATCAAACCACATTAAGCACCTAGAGTTCCTGTTTGTATAATCCTTATTATAGTTTTACAACAAATGATATAGAAGCTCCAAGAACTTACCATAATCAAGTGGCTAAGAGCTCAAAGAACTTACCACAATCACGTGGCTCAGAGCTCCCAGAACTTACCACAATCATGTGGCGAAGAGCTCCAAGAATGTACTACAATCATGTGGCTCAGAGCTCCCAGAACTTCCCACAATCATGTGGCTAAGAGCTCAAGAACTTACCACAATCACATGGCTCAGAGCTCAAAGAACTTACCACAATCATGTGGCTAAAAGCTCCCAGAACTTACCACAATCATGTGGCTAAGAGCTCCAAGAATGTACTACAATCACCTGGCTCAGAGCTCCCAGAACTTACCACAATCATGTGGCTCAGAGCTCCCAGAACTTACCATAATCAAGTGGCTCAGAGCTCTCAGAACTTACCACAATCATGTGGCTCAGAGCTCTCAGAACTTACCAAATCAAGTGGCTCAGAGCTCCCAGAACTTACCACAGTCATGTGGCTAAGAGCTCAAAGCACTTACCACAATCATGTGGCTAAGAGCTCCAAGAATGTACTACATATCACGTGGCTCAGAGCTCCAAGAACTTACCACAATCATGTGGCTAAGAGCTCCAAGAATGTACTACAATCACGTGGCTCAGAGCTCCCAGAACTTACCACAATCAAGTGGCTCAGAGCTCCTAGAACTTACCACAATCATATGGCTCAGAGCTCCCAGAACTTGCCACAATCAAGTGGCTCAGAGCTCCCAGAACTTACCACAATCAAGTGGCTCAGAGCTCCTAGAACTTACCACAATCATATGGCTCAGAGCTCCCAGAACTTGCCACAATCAAGTGGCTCAGAGCTCCCAGAATTTACCATTATCAAGTGGCTCAGAGCTCCCAGACTTACCACAATCACGTGGCTCATCAGAGCCATCCTCACAGTCATTTACTCCATCACACTTCCACCAGAAAGGGATACATTTCGAACTCCTCTTACAGTAAAACTGGGAACTACAACAAGAACATCAAATTTCACAGATTCTATTTTACTGCTTCGTATCAAAATTTCCAAATCAAAAGAATTGTTAGAACCATTAATTATACACTCTTGATACTGACCTGGTACAGTTCATGATGCATGAGCGATTATCACTGGCCAGGTAATGGTTCTCAGGACAGGCACAAACTTTGGTCAACCCCAGCCTGCTGGGCTTCAGTAAACAAAGATGCTCACACCCTCCATTCTTATAACAGGGGTTAGCTCCCTTAGCTGCAAAAATTTACATAACATTATCATATGAAACATCAAAAATACATATAGGAAAAGGAAAAATAATTCACTTAATTACAACTTTGTACTCAAGCTGATAGAAACCAGAAAGTTTATACCTGTCTGTTTCATCTGATGAAACACATGGATTCCCATTGGTCGATGAATCACAGTAGCCACTGGTTTTCTGTCTGACCCTGAGAATTTGTGAGCAGTCTCTATCTTCATTCTCTCCCAGTCTGTCCAGAACAGATGGTCCATAAAAGTGGTCATGTCAAACACATGGGGAACATTGGAATCTATAACAACATGTCGATTACTACCATCAAGGTCTGCCATGGCAATGTAATCTAGGTTAGCATCTGCCCAGAAGATTTTCTCAGTGACATAATCAATAGTCAGGGCATTGGGCCAGGAGAGGTCTCTGTGGATGATCCGCTTGACATTAGTGCCATCCATGTGGGCAGAGGAAATGTGGGCTTCATTTCCCCAGTCAGTGTAGAACATCAAACCTTTAGCTGGGAAAACTTCTAAAGCTCTAGGCTCCTGTGATAAAGGTTTTAAAGTATTAAAAATCAAAGTAACCTTTGAAAAAGAATACTAACAATCAAAGTAACATACAAGTATAAAAACCAACAAGGACGCATCCCCTCACAAAAGTGTTTATAGATCCTCATATAAATTATTACTTGCGTAACTTCCATTTTGCATGCATTCACTCACTCACACACACATAAAAACATTACTATATCCTCTCCAGCTGCATTGCAAGGGGATAAAAAAATTATTTGGTAGACAGAGTCCCACTGAAGGATAAACATATATCTATGTTAACGGTAATGGTCCAGGTCATGATTGTGATAATTAATGGTTATTGTCAGAAAAAATGAAAATCTAAGAAAAGAACTAATAGTCCTGTGGAACAATAAAGGTAATTATCAAGTTTAAAGATACCTGTAAAAATGTCCATGCAAAAAATAAATAATATCATTGTTGTTCTACATTCTTTAGAAACATATCTTACCTATATGCATATTTTAATCAACTGAAACTAAAACAGTTGTCCTCAAACTACACAAATTACACAAACAAAAAATAATCAATATTTCGATTTAGGGTATTTTTATTAACAAATTGGGAAAAATTTAGCCTATTTTCCATTAAGATTGAGGCCGAATATTGGTCCCTCAGAAGGTACTGATAAACCCCTGACTTGTCATCTTCTGAGGCAGGCAAGCTAATTAATACTAGGGTTAGTGAAAATTATCATCCTTGTCTACTAAAGTATTTATAAGTTTGCAATAAGCAAATTCTTTTTGCCTCTTCATGTTTATCATCAGAAACCTACCGTATATACTCGCCTATAAGTCGGTTGTATTTTTTATGGTTATTTTGGAAGGATTTGACATTGACCCGCTTATAAGTCGGTACTACTTTTTACCAGAATTGGTTGACAATATAAAGCAATGTTCTGATGTTTACCTGGTTTCAATTAAGATTTTTTTTTAAAAATGATGCCAATATTTGATTTTGAATTATTAAACAAATAAGTAATACACACTTAAAATGAAATAAAATTAATAAATTTGTAAATACTTGTACTTAATGTATAATCTTAGAATGATATATTATATCCAGACTTTGTTAAACGATAAACGTCAGAAATACTTCAAAAATACTACATTTGTCATCCAGAAAAATGCCAATTTTTTATGACCTGCCTATAAGTCGGACACAGAGTTTTGGACCAAAATTTAACTCCCCAAAAACTGACTTATAAGCGAGTATATACGGTACCTCACCACACTAGACCTCATCAAGATGACAAACAGAATCAAACTTAATATCAAATGCCTTACTACTTCCTGATATAACATGCCAAATTAGAAAATTACAGGGTAATCATGAAAAAAAGATAGTTGGAAATTTGTGGTAAGACAGGCAAATGGTGATCACTTCCGGGTTTTGGTTCATGTAGATTTTTGTTGGGTTCTTATATCAGACATTCTGGTGCCCGTTTTACGAAAGAACTTACGACCAAGATCAAAATTTAATTCTGGTTCTTACTTTCTATTTTTCAGCTATTTGAAAATGGTTTTAATCTTTTTAAAACCAGAAGTCTCTGATGAGACTGTAGCTCTACTGGTCTCTTTGTATAACAAAAGAAAAGTAGCACTTGGATTTGAAACATTGCAACATGCAACAATAAATAGAATTATGTATCTTAATGTAGTCTACTTTTGTGACAAGTTATATTGAAATCAAATGAAAACTAGGAGGAGTAGCGTTTTGAAAGTATTTCACGGAAATTTCTATTTTTAGTACCGGTAACCATGACAACACCATTCACCCAAATAAAAAAAACAGAAATACATATTATGTATCGTAGTGTATTCTAACTGTGTGCCAAATTAGATTGAAATCAGACCAAAATTGTAGGAGGAGTAACGTTTTAAAGGAATTTCACAGAAATTTCTATTTTAAGTAACCATGGCAACACTGTTCATCGAATTCAAAAACCAATGCAATAAATTATGTATCTTAGTATAGTCTTCTTGTATGCCTAATTATATTAGAAGCAGACTAAAACTGTAGCAGGAGTAGTGTTTTAAAGGAATTTCACAGAAATTTCTATTTTTAGTAACCATGGCAACACCGTCCATTGAATTCAAAAACCGATGCAATAAATTATGCATCTTAGTGTAGTGTACTTGTGTGCCAAGTTATATTGAAATCGGACCAAAACTGTAGGAGGAGTAGCGTTTTAAAGGAATTTCACAGAAATTTCTATTTTTAGTAACCATGGCAACACCGTCCATCGAAATCAAAAACCGATGCACTAAATTATATATCTTAGTGTAGTCTACTTGTGTGCCAAGTTATATTGAAATCGAACCAAAACTGTAGGAGGAGTAGCGTTTTAAAGGAATTTCACAGAAATTTCTATTTTTAGTAACCATGGCAACACCTTCCATCGAAATCAAAAACCGATGCACTTAATTATGTATCTTAGTGTAGTCTACTTGTGTGCCAAGTTATATTGAAATCGGACCAAAACTGTAGGAGGAGTAGCGTTTTAAAGGAATTTCACAGAAATTTCTATTTTTAGTGACCATGGCAACACCGTCCATCGAAATCAAAAACCGATGCACTAAATTATATATCTTAGTGTAGTCTACTTGTGTGCCAAGTTATATTGAAATCGAACCAAAACTGTAGGAGGAGTAGCGTTTTAAAGGAATTTCACAGAAATTCCTATTTTTAGTAACCATGGCAACACCGTCCATCGAAATCAAAAACCGATGCACTAAATTATGTATCTTAGTGTAGTCTACTTGTGTGCCAAGTTATATTGAAATCGGACCAAAACTGTAGGAGGAGTAGCGTTTTAAAGGAATTTCACAGAAATTCCTATTTTTAGTAACCATGGCAACACCATCCATCGAAATCAAAAACCGATGCACTAAATTATGTATCTTAGTGTAGTCTACTTGTGTGCCAAGTTATATTGAAATCGGACCAAAACTGTAGGAGGAGTAGCGTTTTAAAGGAATTTCACAGAAATTTCTATTTTTAGTGACCATGGCAACACCGTCCATCGAAATCAAAAACCGATGCACTAAATTATGTATCTTAGTGTAGTCTACTTGTGTGCCAAGTTATATTGAAATTGGACCAAAACTGTAGGAGGAGTAGCGTTTTAAAGGAATTTCACAGAAATTTCTATTTTTAGTAACCATGGCAACACCGTCCATCGAAATCAAAAACCGATGCACTAAATTATGTATCTTAGTGTAGTCTACTTTTGTGCCAAGTTATATTGAAATCGAACCAAAACTGTAGGAGGAGTAGCGTTTTAAAGGAATTTCACAGAAATTTCTATTTTTAGTAACCATGGCAACACCGTCCATCGAAATCAAAAACCGATGCTCTAAATTATGTATCTTAGTGTAGTCTACTTGTGTGCCAAGTTATATTGAAATCGGACCAAAACTGTAGGAGGAGTAGCGTTTTAAAGGAATTTCACAGAAATTTCTATTTTTAGTAACCATGGCAACACCGTCCATCGAAATCAAAAACCGATGCTCTAAATTATGTATCTTAGTGTAGTCTACTTGTGTGCCAAGTTATATTGAAATCGGACCAAAACTGTAGGAGGAGTAGCGTTTTAAAGGAATTTCACAGAAATTTCTATTTTTAGTAACCATGGCAACACCGTCCATCGAAATCAAAAACCGATGCTCTAAATTATGTATCTTAGTGTAGTCTACTTGTGTGCCAAGTTATATTGAAATCGGACCAAAACTGTAGGAGGAGTAGCGTTTTAAAGGAATTTCACAGAAATTTCTATTTTTAGTGACCATGGCAACACCGTCCATCGAAATCAAAAACCGATGCACTAAATTATGTATCTTAGTGTAGTCTACTTGTGTGCCAAGTTATATTGAAATCGGACCAAAACTGTAGGAGGAGTAGCGTTTTAAAGGAATTTCACAGAAATTTCTATTTTTAGTAACCATGGCAACACCGTCCATCGAAATCAAAAACCGATGCACTAAATTATGTATCTTAGTGTAGTCTACTTGTGTGCCAAGTTATATTGAAATCGGACCAAAACTGTAGGAGGAGTAGCGTTTTGAAAAATTGTTTACAGACAGACGGACAGACAGACAGACAGACAGACAGACAGACAGACAGACAGACGGACGGACGACGGACACCTTACTATCGCATAAGCTCTTCTGGTCTCTGACCAGTAGAGCTAAAAAGGAATCTAACAATATATTTTTATGCTAGTAATTTCAAACAGAATCATCAATTTTGCAAAATTTTACAATCAACTAAATTTTTTATCATAGTCGTAAGTTCTTTTGTAAAACGGGCCCCTGACACATGAATTACAAAACAGGTACTTGCAATTCTTTATCAATTTCACATGGATTACAATATCTGTAACTCCTTGTCAATAATATTCTATATTATGGATTACAATACCTGTAATTCTTTGTCAATAAGAACCTTCCTGTACCATCCATTCAGTCGCGATACCTCGATTGTATCTTTTGTTTTATCACACCAGTAAATGTTCCTGCCAACCCAATCCACAGCAATACCATCAGGGTTTCTTAGTGTGGTATTATGTATTACCTAAAACATGTACGTCAATTCAGAGCCACATGAACAAGCTGATACATATGTTCCCCATCCAACTCCTGCTTTTAACGAACTTTATGATGCAATTCATTATCATTAAGATTTTGCAAGTAAATTACCTCCATGTTGATTTAGCAATCAAGTACTGTATGTGTACATAAATTGGCGTATTCAAAATTTATTGCAATCACTGGGTTGGGAGTTGTTGGCAAAGTCATGAATTAGCGCTATAAATATCCCTGCAGTACATTGTATTTATAAATGATTTCTTAGGGGTATTCATGAATTAGCGCATCGTTATCTGCGCCAAAGCCGCTAAAATATAAAGCCCGCTTTTTTAAGTACACATACATGTATAGTAGTTTTCAAAAAAATTATTACTTGCGAAGTTTCTACAAAAACATAGTTTTCCACAAATATCTAATAAAACTGAATATGCAAATTTGACACCTACTTATAAAACTAAAAATGTGTGTAGCTAAAACAAATGCTTTATGCAGCTACATTTTCATGAATTGTACTTGTTTTGATATTGTACTCACCGTGACTTTATGGTCAGTAGTGTTCAGACGACTAATTTTACTCATGGTGGCTGTAATTTCTGACCAGTATATCATCTGATCCACGTAATCAAAGTCAATAGCCACAGCATTGTTCAGGTTATGCAGGATTAATTTCTGGGAACCAGTGAAGCTGATGTTTCTTATGTAAAAACCATTAGCCAGAATCAAATATGGTTTCACGGCTACAAAAAAAGATATATCAAGTTAACTACCATCTTAGTAAGAAAAAGTGCTCAAAAAGATCAAAAAAAATAAGCAAGATGACCGCTTACACCCAGTGACTCTGCAGGTCTTTAAGTCCTCTGCTAGTTTGAATCCCTCTGCACATCGACAATGATAGCTCCCAATGGTGTTTACACAGAAGTGTGAGCAGGGATACACAGTCTTACATTCATCCACATCTGACAAATAAACAAATCTCAATGTTTTACATGTATGTATGGAAACTTTCATGAACTTTAATCATTATACATAAAATTTTAAGTATATGTATTTAAAAAACTTCTGTTGGTAAATAATCTATTTATGTAGTACAGTGAAACCTGTCTTATCCGACATGCTGCGGGAAATAAAATCAATGTCGGATTAGACTTTGTGTCGGATTACTCAGTTTTGAATATTTCTGAGCATTATGATTAGTGTCAGATGATTCATACCAAAGAAAAATTATTTTTTATTAGGTGAAGAGTACATGTGTTTTTAATTGTCAAAGTGTGTTTCTTTGTTGTATGAAATATACCTTCAGTTATCATTTCTTTGAGACGGATTTGTGATAGCATTAGTAAACTCTGTAGTATTATAGTTACACGATGATTTTTTGAAGGGACAAAACAGATGGAACTGCAGATCACTTCAAGATGTTGCAATTTAATTTTTTGCATTTTACTTTCTGACAGTAGATATTAAAGTAAATATCTCATCTACACAGTTGTATTCTTTTTCATACACTATATTTCTCTCCGATTTTTTCTCCATTGTTTACTTCTCAACATAGACTGTGCCATTAATACGGTCATGCAACTTTTCATACAAACAGGACGTAACTCTAAAACACTGTGATTGCGAACAAATTTTAATCAAACAGACGTAAAACACTGTGATTGCAATTGAAGTTTAATCAAACAGACGCAACATTTTAAAATTTAATGGGCAACTTAAAGCGGTACTTTTTTTTCTTCCGGCAAATCTTCTATGTGCACAGCCTCACTAAATTCAGTGTATATTAACCCGGAGATGAAATGTTTTTTATTAGACAAGGTGCTGCCTTCAAATTGTGTATTGTCTATGTTACACAGTAGTTCGCCATACTCATTTTTGTTTAGCGACATGGCTTTATAAAGGACTCTGACTGCATTCTTGATTTTAATTTCAAGCAAAAAAATCTTAATATTTATTCTGTAAGGTAAAAGCGATCTAAATATCATGCACTCTTTTAATTTTCTATCGCTTGGATGCTATTTTGTCAATGCGAGAATAAAATTGAGAGAATTGATTGCCTAATTTTTAAATTCAAGAACTGTTCATTTATTGCTTACATAAACACTTTCATATAATTAACTACTCTCTAAGTAGACCAATTTTGTGACCAAACGGGGCATTCGTGTTACCTGGCCAGCAGCTAATTAGGGTACACCCATGTAATTATGCCGGATTACCCAGGTGAAATCATAATGTAATTATCTAGTTTTGATGATAAAAAAGCACCGGAAATCGGAATATGCAGTGGTCGGAATATACAGTGTTTTATTCTATATAAATTGTCATCAATATGTACCAGCATATGAAGTTTGATAAAAATATCTTGAGTAGTTTCTTTGAAATTGAGCTAAACACAAATTTAAGAAAAGTGGGGTTTACACTTTATGCCCAGGCGATATTAATGGTGGGGCATAGAAATATCTGGAAAATGTCACTTTTTCTTATTTTTGGTTAAGTAAGAGCTGATCAACAGAGTCAGTCAAAAATAACTAGAAATATGTCCATAGGACATGAATGCCCCGCCGAGGGTATATTAGTAATGCAACATTTTAACACAAATTGAGAAAAGTGAGGTCAAGGTCAAAGGAAAGGTCAAGGTGAAAAAATAGTGATGCAGTTGAATAGCTTACATCAGTATGTATCAGCATATGAAGTTTGACACTAATTTAAGAAAAGTGAGGTCAAGGTCAAAGGAAAGGTCAAGGTGAAAAAATAGTGATGCAGTTGAATAGCTTACATCAGTATGTATCAGCATATGAAGCTTGACACTAATTTAAGAAAAGTGAGGTCAAGGTCAAAGGAAAGGTCAAGGTCAAAAATTGCTGATGCAGTTGAAAAGGTTACATCAGTATGTATTAGCATATGAAGTTTGATAAAAATATTATAAATGGTTTCTTAAAAACTGAGCTAAACACTAATTTAAGAAAAGTGAGGTCAAGGTCAAAGGAAAAGTCAAGGTCCAAAAATAGTGATGCAGTGGAATAGCTCTCATCAGTATGTATCAGCATATGAAGTTTGACATTAATTTAAGAAAAGTGAGGTCAAGGTCAAAGGAAAGGTCAAGGTCAAAAATGTTGATGCAGTTGAATAGCTCTCATCAGTAGGTATCAGCATATGAAGTTTGATAACACTATCTTGAATGGTATCTTTAAAACTGAGCTGAACACTAATTTAAGAAAAGTGAGGTCAAGGTCAAAGGAAAGGTCAAAAAATGTTGATGCAGTTTAATAAGTTTGATTACACTATCTTGAATGGTATCTTTAAAACTGAGCTAAACACTAATTTTAAAAAAAGTGAGGTCAAGGTTAAAAGAAAGGTCACGGTCAAAAAATATTGATGCAGTTGAATAGCTCTCATCAGTATGTATCAACATATGAAGTTTGATTACACTATCTTGAATGGTATCTTTAAAACTGGGCTAAACACTAATTTTTAAAAAAGTGAGGTCAAGGTCAAAGGAAAGGTCAAGGTCAAAAAATGTCGACGCAGTTGCATAGCTCTCATCAATATCTATCAGCAAATGAAATTTGATAAAAATATCTTGGATAGTTTCTTTGAAACTGAGCTTTGAACAGAGCTTAAAGCAAAGTGTGATGGAAGGACAGACAGAAGGACGGAAGGATGGAAGACGGACATGACAAACACTATATGCCCCGGCCATATTCATGGCGGGGCATAAAAATGAAGGCCCTAGAGCCTTAATGGTTAATTAAGTAGAATACAAGCCTGTTAAGGAATTGTAATCAGTGAAACGGAAATTTAATAATTATATAATAAACAAGATGTGTTTGTGAAACACTGATGCCCCCATATGGCAGCTTATGGCGAAGGTTAAAGTTTCTCAAATGCAAGTCAAAGTCCAGGCCAAAAGATAAAAATGTTGGTACCCAAAGAAAGGTCTTGTCTCGAGGAATATACCTGTGAAATTTGAAAGCCCTAGCTGTAACTGTTCAAACGTTATAGCAAAGGTTAAAGTTTTTTAAAAGTAAGTAAAACGTCAAGGTCAATGTTGTTGGTATCCAAAGGAAGGTCTTGTCACAAGAATTATATATGTGAAGTATGAAAGCCCTAGCACCAACCATTCAAAAGTTATGGCTAAGGTTAAAGTTTTTTCAAAAGTAGGTCAAACTCCTAGGTCAAGGTCAAAAGGTCAAAGTGGTTGGTATACAAAAACAAGAGGCCCATGGGCCACAACGCTCACCTGAATAACTTTGGCCCTGCTGTTCTTCACCAGATGATCTTTTTGTAATACCTATTGTGGCCCCGCCCTACCCACGGAGATCATGATTTTAACAATTTAAAATCTACACTACCCTAGGATGTTTCCATATAAGTTTCAGCTTTACTGGCCAAGAGGTTCTTGATGAGAAAATTTTTGAAGATTTTTCCTATATATTTCAATGTAAAACTTGGATTCCCTATTGTGGCCCCGCCCTACACCCAGGGGTCAAGATTTGAATTCTTTAGAATTTACACTGCCCCAGGATGCTTCTACAAAAGTCTTAGCTTTTCTGACCAAGTGGTTCTTGAGAAGAAGATTTTTTTTTCTATATATTTCAATATAAAAATTAGATTTCCTATTGTGGCCCCGCCCTTTCCCCAGGGGTCATGATTTTAACAATTTAAAATCTACACTACCAAATAATGCTTCCACATAAGTTTCAGCTTTTATGGCCTAATGGTTCTTGAGAAGAAGATTTTTAAAGATTTTTTCTATATATTTCAATGTAAAACTTGGATTCCCTATTGTGGCCCCGCCCTTCCCCCGGGGTCATGATTTTAACAATTTAGAATTTACACTACCCCAGCATGCTTCCACATAAGTTTCAGTTTGACTGGCTAAGTGGTTCTTGAGAAGAAGATTTTTAAAGATTTTTTCTATGTATTTCAATGTAAAACTTGGATTCCCTATTGTGGCCCCGCCCTTTCCCCGGGGGTCATGATTTTAAAAATTTAAAATCTACACTACCCAAGAATGCTTCAACATAAGTTTCAGATTTTCTGGCCCAATGGTTCTTGAGAAGAAGATTTTTAAAGATTTTTTTCTATATATTTCAATGTAAAACTTGGATTCCCTATTGTGGCCCCGCCCTTCCCCCGGGGGTCATGATTTTTACAATTTAGAATTTACACTACCCCAGCATGCTTCAACATAAGTTTCAGCTTTTCTGGCCCAATGGTTCTTGAGAAGAAGATTTTTAAAGATTTTTTCTATGTATTTCAATGTAAAACTTGGATTCCCTATTGTGGCCCCGTCCTTCCCCCGGGGGTCATGATTTTAACAATTTAGAATCTACACTACCAAAGGATGCTTCAACATAAGTTTCAGCTTTTCTGGCCCAGTGGTTCTTGAGAAGAAGATTTTTTAATGACCCCACCCTATTTTTGTCTTTTCTTGATTATCTCCCCTTGTAAGGGGGTTTGGCCCTTTATTTTAACAATTTAAACTCCCCTTCACTCAAGGATGCTTTGTACCAAATTTGGTTAAAATTGGCCCAGTGGTTCTTGAGAAGAAGTTGAAAATGTGAAAAGTTTACAGACGGACGGACGGACGGACGGACGGACGACGGACAACGGGTGATCAGAAAAGCTCACTTGAGCTTTCAGCTCAGGTGAGCTAAAAAGGTCTTGTCACAAGGATTACATATGTGAAGTATGAAAGCCCTAGCACCAACCATTCAAAAGTTATGGCCAAGGTTAAGGTTTTTCAAAAGTAGATCAAACTCCTAGGTCAAGGTCAAAGGGTCAAAGATATCCAGAGGAAGGTCTTGTCACAAGGAATACACATGAGAAGTTTGAAACCCCAAGCACCAACTGTTCAAAAGTTACGACCAAGGTTAAAGTTTTTCAAAAGAAGGTCAAACTCCAAGGTCAAGGTCAAAAGGTCAAAGTTGTTGGTATCCAAAGGAAGGCCTTGTCACAAAGAATACACATGTGAAGTTTGAAACCCCAAGCACCAACTGTTCAGAAGTTATGGCCAAGGTTAAAGTCTCATAAAATTTTGCAAAAGTGGGTCAAACTCCAAGGTCAAGGTCAAAAGGTCAAATATGGTGGTACCCAAAGAGGGTACAAGGAATACACATGTGAAATATGAAAGTCATAGCTCCGACCAATCAAAAATTACAGGCAAGGTTAAAGTTGACAACAGACAGACAAACGGACAAACAGACAGACAGGACAAAAACAATACACCCCGGGATCTTTCGATCCCGGGGCATAAAAATAAAACTGATAGATGAAGATATGTTGCTCAAAGCAAGAGAAATAGGACAAATGGGGATCAACAAAATAGTCTGGTAATCAGCAACAACTCAGAAAGTAGACCTTTACTTCCCTCTATGTGCAAGTGTTAACTACACCAAAATTTTCTACACAGTAGTGCATAAACTTAAAACAGAATATTCACATAGTTAGTCCAAGCAGGATCCCTAAACCATTGGCCTCTTTTGGACTTTGAATAATTTGTCTTAGTTTTATTCATCTATTATTCAGAGTCGATCTACCTGACCATTAAAAACTATAAAAGTACCGGTACTTTTTTTATTATACATGTAAATTCTTATCTAATTCTTTTATTCAGTATACTTATCAACTACATTAGGTACAGTGTCAATTATCATATGGGAATAAAAAGAACAATAACTTCCATACATGCATGATCATAATAGAGCGCCACCCAAACTCAAGAATCCTTGGCAAAGGGGTCATGAATTTCACAAATTTGGAAGAGGCATCCTTGCCCATCATAACCATGCATTTAGTTCATCTGCTAAATACCCAGAAGCAGAGATGATTTTCAAAGAATTAATGTATTTTCACTACATGATCAATTTAAAGAGTCTCATCCTAACACCACTC
The DNA here is from genome assembly GCF_033153115.1 of Saccostrea echinata. Classification (NCBI taxonomy): domain Eukaryota; kingdom Metazoa; phylum Mollusca; class Bivalvia; order Ostreida; family Ostreidae; genus Saccostrea; species Saccostrea echinata. Next base: position 9,048,968 of record NW_026889805.1, read on the forward strand.
GGCACACCTCGACCGATCCGTACCTCATCTAACCTCAGCTGTATCATGTAAACCTCCATTGAACTGGAGCTACTTTATACGCAATATGGCTGCACCCTATAATTACACGTGCACAGTGTGCTGAATTTGATCCGTTAACAATCATGTGATTATGTAAAGAAACTAAGTGCAAGTTTCTTGGCGTTATTCTTAGTGTTGCCTAAATGCTTTTGAAAATTTTTATCGTATGTCAGATGCATGTTTATTACCATTTTTCAAAGCGTTACGTTTTCCCTAAGCGGTAAACAGGCAGCCTTATCGCAAATGTTAAGTGGAGATGCATATCAATTTCCTCGTACAGCCAAGGTTTGATGAAGGTGACGGAATCAGCCGAGGTTTGCTGAATGATCCTAACACCACAACCCCGACCCAGAGGCCACAAATTTCACAATTTTGGAAAAGGCACTGATGCTCATTAAATCTATTCACTTAGTTTTTCTGCTAAATATACAGGGGAAGAGAAGAAGATTTTTGAAGAATTTAAGCATTTTCACTATATGATCAATAGAGCCCCATCATTAGAGGTGAAACGATACACCTCCTTCACGGTTCGATACGTATTGTATAATTTTGTCTCGGTTCGGTTATTTTCGATACGATACATTTTGATAGAAGGAAACAAATTCTACGTTGTTTTATGCTTTCTTTTTCTAAATCTAGTCACATATTTTACGAATTTTATTTGCAAATTGACTAGAAGAAATTGATTAAAATTATTTGACTGTCAAAAATTATTTTACAAGCTATCAGTCATTAAAAATTTACGTTTTCTATACTTATTTATTCTGAGTAACGTGTTATACCTTATGCCAAACCCGACTGAATAACGATCCCGACCGAAAAATGAACCGAACCGAAAATTAGAGATTTTGCACCGTGTATCAAACCGAGAAAAAATACCGCGGTGCATCGATACCACGGTGAACCGTTTCACTCCTACCCATCATAACACAAGAAACCCCTGACCCTGGAGCCATGAATTTTACAATTTTGGAATAGGCACCCTTGGGCATCAAATCTTTGCACTTAAGTTTGTCTGCTTAATATAAAGGGAAAGAGAAGAAAATTTTTGAAGATTTTATGCAATTTTACTTTATGATCTATAGAAACCCACCCTAACACCAGAACCTCTGACCCTGGGGCCATGAATTTCACAATTTTGGCAGAGGGCTCAATGCTTTTTATAACAATGCCAACACTTTGACTGCTTGATGTTCTGGAAAAAAGAGGATTTTTGAAGATTGCAGTAATTTTGATGGTTTTGACCCAACTTCTTAGGCCCCAGGGAGAAAAGACCATGAAATTCACAACTTTCGTTCTTCTTTACCCATAGAATCTATAAATGTATATCAATATTGGTAGAAACTGGTTCAGCGGTTCCAATGAAACAGCAATATGTTTCCCAAGTGACTCAGGTGACTTAAAAAATGTGAAAAGTTTCAATAATTTTAGTGTAAAAGTAATAGAGGATAGTACAGAGGTGTGATATTCTGATGGCTGCGTTTGGGACATCAATGATAAGGATTGAATTTCCTGTATTACTTCACTTTTGTTAAAGTAAAACCTGATTGTTATGGCAGAACAATACTATACTTATATCATCAAAGTTTAATCCTTGATTTCTGACAGGTCTACCTTTACAATGGTGTTCATTATCCTCCAGCTCATAACCGGGATGACAGGTGCATTTATAGCCAATCTTCATCTCAGTGCAGTTATGATGACAGATTTTAAAATATGGAGAATTAGTTTGAATGCCATGCCTCTTTGCTTCCTCCATAAATTTACATTCATCAAAATCTACAAGTACAAAAAAGACACTTAAAAAAAATATCCATAAACCAAAAACAAAAAATAAAAGCAAAAAAAAAAAAAATTATCAAAAGGGAAGCCACTTAAATTTCAGAATCAGACTGGTATATATATACATATACTACTGAGTTATTATTTAATGGTTCGAGGTCAATAGATTTAAGAATCCTTCAATACTTAGCAGCCTAGAAGTAAATTATCAAGTCACTCACAATGTGGATGAGCACCACAGCTAGATTATACATTTCTACTTACTGCAGTTTGGAGCTTCATCCGAGTTATCCCCACAATCATTCTGTCCATTACACACCAAGGAATCATTCAGACATTTATTATTGTCACATAGGAAATCACACTCCACTGGTTTCTGAGGACAGTTGGGTGTATTCTCATCAGAATGATCGTAACAATCTGGAAATCCATTGCACAACAATGTCCTGTTGATACAATTGTGATGTTGCTGGCATTGAAATTCACCCACAGCACATCCTTTGGCTATTAAAACAATTTTGAGACAAAGTTTTGAGACAAAGTTCCTATTAATTGATAGTGAAATTGCTAGATAAAATGATTAGATTAACATTATATTGTACTGTAAGAAATGGCTGAATTAAAACAGGGTTCATATTCTTAAATAATGTAAATTGCCATGTGTAATCACTTTAAAAAAAAAAATGTTTTAATTGGATACTTACAACAGAATGGCGGCTCATCACTGTTATCTAAGCAGTCATTGTCTGAGTCACAGTAAAATATCTTCTTAACACATTTCCCATTTTGACATTGAAACTCGTCATCACTACAAGCCAGCGGTTCTATAAAACAGTAATTTATCACATTATAACAATCCAACGTATAGGTAATTTCACAGAAATTTCTATTATTAGTAACCACTGCAACAGTTCAAAGAAATCAAAAACCAATAACAATTACATAACCTAGTGTAGTCTGCCTTATTGAAATCAAAACAAAACTGTAAGAGGGGTATCTTTTGAAAGAATTTCATAGGCATTACTATAATCAGTAACCATGGTAACACTGTTCATCAAAATCAAAAGCCAATACAAAAATATGTGTAATGGACATTTGATGATGACAGTCATAAAAAAATTGGCTAGTATTGGTTGAATGTTTAGATATGATTCATATGGTCATCTATAGTCATATCATGTGATTAAGAAAGTTACAATTAGACATGATTCATATGGTTACTTCTAGACATATCATGTGATTAAGAAAGTTAACATTTAGACATGATTCATATGGTCACCTATAGACATGTAATTAATAAAGTTAGCATTTAGACATGATTCATATGGTCACCTATAGACATGTGTTTAATAAAGTTAGCATTTAGACATGATTCATATGGTCACCTATAGACATGTGATTAGGAGAGTTTCATTTAGACATGATTCAGAGAATAACAGACTTGTGATTCAGAGAATAACAGACTTGTGATTCAGAGAGTAACATGTAGACATGATTCAGAGTGTTACTCAGCATTTCAGGGAGAAACTTATATCAGCCCTGCCATTAATAGGTTTATTTCCTAAAATGCATTTTTAAGATTTATGTGATTTGAACAGCATAAGGTTTGAAACTATAGGCCCATGGGCCAAAACGCTCACCTGAGTCACTACGGCCATACTGTTCTTCATCAGCAGATTTTTTTCCTTTAAGTTCTTATGTAAAAATTCGATCGCCTAACTTGGCCACATCCTTTCCCCAGTAGTCCTGATTTGAACAAACTTGAATCTACACTTCCTGTGGATGCTTCCTTATCAATATGGCTAATCATGCCTTTGCTGTTTTTGAGAAGATTTTTTCCTATATATTCCAATGTAAAACATTGATCACCAACTGTAGCCCCACCCTAACTCGAGGAGTCATTATTTGAACAAAGAGCAAGAGCCACGAACCATCAAAAATGGCCCTGTGTCAAAAATTAACGGGTTTTTGTCAATTGATAGTGAAGACCTTTAGCTTTGCTTTGCCGTTTTTCTTTTTTCGATATCGATTATATTTTTTGAAAAAGAGAGTTTGAAGTATGGTGGTGTTTTAAAAGAAAAATGCTAGTAGAACGTCATTTTCTGTAACGTAACGTCGTAGGGCGGAAAAATTTCCTTGATCGATTTTGCATGTATGAATATGTGACTTTGAATTAAAACTAGTATTAATAATATAATAAACATCATAATTAATTTAAGACGATTAAAAGCATTAATTTGGAACTTGATTTTACTTGCCGTCTTTATGGTAACCTCGTGTTTAACTGATTGAATTATATAGATACATGAAGTAAAAACTAGAGGTACTGTGAGCACTGAGCTCACAAAATGATACCCCGCCTATCATATATTTATAATGGCAAAGTCCATGTTTTGCTATGGGAGACCCGAAATATGTGTCTGATCAAAAGTGAAATAGGAGGTGCACAATGTAAAAAAGATTCCGTGAAAGTATCATTAAATCACATTTTTTAATTTATTCAGGCATATAAGAGGAGTTACGGATAAGAGATGGGTACCCTAAATATTATTTAAAGAATGGCAGTGTCTATGTTTTGCTATTGGAAACCCGAAATATGTGTCTGATCAAAAAGTGAAATAGGAGGTGCACAATGGCACTATCTAACAAAGATTCTGCGAAAATATCATTAGATTTTATTGAGTGGTATAGAAGGAGTTGCGGATAAGAGATGTGTACCCCAAAGCGTAATGGACGGACGCACAGACGGACGGAAAGGACACCCCCATCACTATATACCCCCACTTTTCAAGCGGGAGTATAATAATCTGTGTGCCTGTCTTGGAATATTTTCATTCTACCTGGTCCCTAATATTAAAAAAAGGAACATTCTATTTATATCCCTTCAACACATTTTTGAGCGATGCTTCGCTCCTAGTTAAGTATTGTGTATAAATCATCATAAACAATATACGACATGCTTCAATTGCCGATAGTCTGACCAACTAAGTTTTCCGGATTTTTCCCTTCAGGCCAGCAGATATTAAGCTGATCTTTGGCATGTGCGTCCAGGCACGTAGTATCGTTTTTCAAAGTTGGGAAGGGGGCAGTCGGGAAAAAAATAATTGACAACATACCTGAAATGATCTTGAAACGAATGTTTCTGAACTGAAGAGCTAATTCTATAACTAGGTAAAAGTTTAATTGCAGAAAGTTTTGTTTAAATTGAAAGAGACTTTCAATGCAAAATTCTTAGATCCTGATAATACGAGTATTTTAACGTATAAAAGATCTAAATTATTTGGACAAGAGGAAGAAGGAAAAAGTTGGAAGGACTTGTTTCTAATCCATTCATTCATTTGTAACAATAATTTGAACGTTGTTTTCGATACAGAAACAGGGAAAATTTTTAGATTAATTGGAAAGGGATTTCGCAATTTATCAGAATGGTTTAATTAGTAAAAAGAACTCATCAAAACATTCTAGCCCTAAATGTAAATTTCTTTGGAGTAATATGGAATACAGTAGAGTACACTTCAAAAAATATTCTTAAGAAAACTAAATTTGTTAAAAAATCACTCGTCACTGTCCATTATTATATATTTAAAACAGTATTTGCTGGAACCCCCCCCCCCCCATTTTTTTGCACTTTCGATTTCATTTGCACATTATGGTTTTTATGGTTTATAAAAAGAGTAGAGCTACACTGATATTGCTGATATGTGGGTCAGTACCATAATTGAAATACATGTACAGGTGTTCATTTATTCTTGTTTTATTGTCTCACAATCAGCACAAGATTGATTTTAATCAACAAAAGCTTGCTTAAAAAGGTTTTACTCAGAGAAGCAATAAGAGTTGTCCGTACATATTTTCTTCAATTTTCTTTATGATTTTTTTTTCGTGAAAAAAGGTGCCGCCAAACCAATCCCCCCCCCCCTTCTCATTGAGGAAAAAATAAGAGGAGTAGGAAAGTCTTTAACAATTTTCAATTTCTAGATTGATTTCTATTAATTAACAATAAAGAAAGTTAAATTCAAGACAACTTAAGAGAATAAAATGAAAATAACTACATTAGATGAAAATTTTGTTGCCATTAGTTTGTAACACCCTCCCCCCCCCCTTTTGTTTCAATCTCAGCTGGAAGTCTTGGATCTACCATTCTACATATCATGATCCTAATAGTTTATACTGAGGGAGGAGGTACAAGTGTACTAACCAGAATAGGCTGAAAAAAGACTTTAAAAAAGAGTAAGAATTATTATCCAAAAAAAATCTACTTCGTTGGGTTTAAAAAAAATCTAGCTATAAACAACTTACGGCCATACGTTTTAAAGAACATATTTCCGCTTTATTGACTTGTTATTTAAAACACATTCTAAGATCTCTCTCTCTCTCCATGTGTTTTCACATCGCTGAATTCTTAGATAAAACCGTATACTAATAAAGTCGCAATGAAGAGTTTATGACGGATAAAAACTTTGGGTAAATTATATGTAGTGTACTTATTTATTTAATTTATGTTTTGTCTAAATAGACATATAATCACTACCCTTTCACTGACTGACGATCTGAAGCATAACTATACTTATTTAAATTGTGTTAGTTACAATGAAATATTTGAAGCACAGTACAAAAAATGCATAAACATTTTATACTGATGTCTAAGACATACGACATGCATTTAATGCAATTTTGCTCACTGGGGGTATATTTGAATTATGTTTCACAAAGGATGACAAGATCGGGTATATGTTATATGTATATATGCATCAATAGCCTCACTTCGATTTTAATAAAAATACAGACATATTAAAAATATACTGATATATTCTTTTGTTTTTGATCACGGGCGCGGGATCGTCATGTGCAAGTGTTTTAACGAAACCCGATATCGGTGATCACATAACTGTATACTATAACTATATATTATTTTGTATCAGCATGTATAAGCCATCGATACGATTGAATTTTGTAAATCCATTGAGATGATTCTTCTGCATGTACATAAAGATGGTGGATTTCGGTGCGGAAATGCAGATGATTATCTTAATGCGTATTTTTTTCATTCCTTTTTTTAATTTTTTTTTTAATTTTCACTTTAGACAGCAACCCATATCATTATTATTTCGCTTGTTTTAAAAAGGTATAGCGTGATATCTTTGCTACACTCTCTATTAATTTGTTTACAATTTAAGTCATGCCTGTTAACACTATCAACAACAGTATTTTGAATTATTTCAGGGAGGGGGGGGGGGGTTAGTAAAGAAAGACACCGTGGCGGGAATTTCTAAAAACTTACAATTTGATGGTATCATCCAGTTGGGTTTACATGTAATTAAATCATATACATGTAAATACATGTAGGGGCACTATCTAGAGCGTTAAAAACTTTTCAGCAACATCCCAAATAATTTACAGCCTTTATGACGTCACAACTGACGTATTACTAGTACCGTCATACATAATGACCTAGTCATAGTAAAAACCACAAAGTTTTTCCAGACATTTATTTCAGAAAATGTATGTAGTTGACTATTTTTCACATTTAGCGTTTTAAATGAACAATTTACTGATTTTCTAGCATATTTTGTGAAATTTATATTTTTTTTATTATTACATGAATTGAATGTAAACGATTGATCTACAAATTAAGGATTATTTGATCCATCAAAATTTAAATATAAAATCAAATTTCATATTGGCCACAGCCACGAACAACAACGATATTAAACATAAAGATTTGTATCGGTAATATCTATATCTATGGGAAGTATAAAAGTTGTTCTTAACTGTGGCCACATCCAACTTTGGGAAAATCTGTCGAAAAAACGGCATTTTTTAACGTTTTTATGAAACCGTCGCATTTTCCAACCGTCGCACGTGTTTAATGGCGCATTATATAACGATATAAGTTATGTATGGAAAAGAAAAATGTTGTCCTCTAATATTTAACGTATAGTACTCTTCTTGAATCGAAACTTTATTTTTGTGAAAAACACAGGGCCAAATATGATGGTTCGTGGCTTTAGCTCTTTGAATCTACACTATCTAATGAAGCTTTCACATAATTTTCAACTCTTCTGGTCTAGTGATTTTTTAAGATTTTTTACTATATATTCTTATGTAAAACTTTGATTGCCTATTGTAGCCACACCCTACCACCGAAAGTCATGATTTGAACAAACTTAAATTTATGCTAGGTAATAATGCTTTCACATAAGTTTCAACTTTTCTTGCTCAGTGACTCTTAGGAAGATTTTTGAAAGATACCACTATATTTTCACTAATTCTTAATTATTTCCCATTCAAAGAATTTGTGGTCCTTCATTTTGAACAAACTTGAATCATCTTTACCCAAGGATGCTTTGTGGCAAGTTTGGTTAAAATTGCCCCTTGGTTCTTGAGAATAAGTTGAAAATGTGAAAAGTTTACAGACAAATAGATGCAAGACAAAATGTGATCAGGAATGCTTACTTGTGGTTTCAGGTCAGGTGACCTAAAAAGTAAATAGGGCCTGTGAGATAAACAAAATGTGATAGAGAGTACCATCTAGAAATCTTTCAGATGGTTACTGCTAGACTTATGATGATGAAGTACCATGTTGACATAATTCATAGGGTACTTCAACAAGTGATACAGAGATAACCATGTACATGTAGATATGTGATTCAGGGAACAATTTAGATATATGAATCAAGGAGGGATTACGTTTCATACATACCACAACCATTCGCTACATCTTCATCCTCACTGTTAGGACAATCAGCGTCGCCGTCACAGAGCCAGTCTTTTGATATACAGCGGAAGGTGGAGAAGCACAGAAACTCATCTTGCTTACAGGTTCTGTTGACATCTAAATTAATCATTAAGAGATTTTTTTTAACAATTACTTAGTCATACAAATACTTCTGATCTTTCTCTTTCTAAATTTAATGTCTTTAATAAGAACTAGAGCGATAAAAGAGTCAGTTTTGAAAACTTTGCATTGATTACACATTTGTAAACTTAGTTGACTGGGATTAGTTGGACAAGTTCATGATCTATAGAAAAAATCAATTATGAATATGTCCATGTTCTGAACATGAATGCACTCAATTAATGCAAGATCTACTTACTACAGACATCAATGGATTCATCTGTTCCATTAAAACAGTCTGGGTGACCATCACACTCCCAAGATTTTGGTATACATGTCCCCTCAGAACATTTGGTCATACTGCTATCACAATCATCATCTAAGAGAAGTATGGTATATTTGAAAAATAATTAATTACATGTAGATCTATATAGAAAAAATATATTCTGATAATTCTCCTTTTTCTAAAGACGATACTAATTTCATCAATGCAATTTAATTTAAGGCAAAAACAAATGTAATTTTTTATGAATGTTGAGTCAAGAGTTTTTAAGACAATATATATTCACTCCTATGTAAAACTTGTCCACCACTAACACCCTCCCCCCTGGTCAATCATTGTGTGGCCCCTGCAAATAGCCTTAAGAGCTATGATTTGTACAATTGATTCATTTAAGTATCTAATTGGAAATATTGGACATTCAATATGTCATAACTCAGAGGCTGTGTTGACAAATTGAATAACACATGTTAGCTTGGTATTAAGGTTTGTTAATGCACAGCTGTCCTTCATTCGACACATTGAACATCCAAAATATACAATTAAATGCTAATATTTACATTTTTAAATTTCATGGTAGATTGATAAAGTTTCATTTATTTAAATACTAGGTTTATTATGCCTGTTTAAATTATATACATTGCACCTGAACAGCTAAATTGAAAGAGCAGCTGTTAATGTTAAATGTGTTGAGTGTAAATTTTGATTTTCACTCATGACATTGCACGGTGTTCCAACATCCAACTAAAAATCATAACTTAACCTATTGACCTCCTCATCTGTGTTATGGTGTTTTGAATGTCAAAGCTTTCCAACATTTTATAAGGAAAATACATGTGGAATGTATATACTGATTAATAAATGGAGTTTTACATCCCTGCAAGAATCTTAACTCATCCCAAGACTCCACTACAGCAAAAGATGCAATATTTGGATCCAATGAAGTTTTGATTTATCTGCATGACTGTATGGTTTTCAAAAAGATTATTTTTTCCTTACTTATTTCCCTTTCGAAAGGGGTATGACTCCTTATCTTAACAAACTTGAAAGCTCTTAACTCAAAGATTTTCTAAAGCAAGCTGGGTTGAAATTGGCCCAATAGTTCAAATATCTAGTCAAAAATGTGAGAGGTTTACAAAGATGGACAAATACGAGGGTTGACCCAGAAGTAATGTAACAGTGTCCATATCTTTTATATTTGGTGTCATATTATCAAATACAATATACCAAAATATGCACATATATAAATCTAATTAACATTGGAACTTTGGTTTAATTATGTTAAAATAAATTAATTTTACGGTTGTTTCAAACATAAGGCATATGGGGTGTCGCTGCGTCACAACAAAACGTCACTTTTGAAAGCGTATTTCTTTAGGATGAAATAGACAAACACAAAAAAGATATAAAAACGGGACTAATCGGCCAATGATTTTAAAAGACAAAATTTATGCCATTTTCTAATGATTAGTTGAAAATTAAATGATGTCATTGTTATTTTTGATTATAACCGTTGAGTTTTACTCTGATGTATTGAACAAAGGACGTGTCAAAATGGGGGAAAAAATGCCGGAGCAAGCTGTAATGCATTTTGCATTTTTACCTCAAAATGGGGAAATTACCAGTAGAGACAAGTTATGTAGATAAATCAGAGTCACAGTGAAAAGACGTAAATAAGAGTCTTGTTTATAGATGGTTTCAGGTATTTTGGGGAGGGTGATGGGTCATTGAATAATTAGCAGAGGACAGGAAGACCGAAAGATGAGAGGTCGGACGGAAACGTTTAACTGGTGTCTGTCTGATGTTGTCAAAAGACATGCATGTATAGATCTGTTATGTAAAGGGATATGAACACTTTGTCTTGTGTACTGTTCAAAGAATTTTGACAGAGGATTTAATTATGAAAAGAGTGAGTGTAAGATGGGTACCAAGAATTCTTAAAGAACAGAAATTTGTGAACGTGTTAGTGAATCTCAAATATTTTTATTGGGAAACGTTTGAATGTATGACGACGTGTATCATTTATATGACGTAATTTAGATGCGGCAACTACCAAAATCGCACTTTGTATATAATACGATATTTATAAATGTATAAATCATGTTGAATTGAAATTTTCAGATCTGATTTAAAATAAATATAGTTTCCATTATTTATAATTTTGTTGTTTTACGTCGACTAGTAACAATATAAATAGAGCTTCCATTATTTATAATTTTGTTGTTTTACGTCGACTAGTAACAATATAAATAAAGCTTCCATTATTTATAATTTTGTTGTTTTACGTCGACTAGTAGCAATATAAATATAGCTTCCATTATTTATAAGTTTGTTGTTTTACGTCGACTAGTAGCAATATAAATATAGCTTCCATCATTTATAAGTTTGTTGTTTTACGTCGACTAGTAGCAATATAAATATAGCTTCCATCATTTATAATTTTGTTGTTTTACGTCGACTAGTAGCAATATAAATATAGCTTCCATCATTTCTAATTTTGTTGTTTTACGTCGACTAGTAACAATATAAATATAGCTTCCATCATTTCTAATTTTGTTGTTTTACGTCGACTAGTAACAATATAAATATAGCTTCCATCATTTCTAATTTTGTTGTTTTACGTCGACTAGTAACAATATAAATATAGCTTCCATCATTTCTAATTTTGTTGTTTTACGTCGACTAGTAACAATATAAATATAGCTTCCATCATTTCTAATTTTGTTGTTTTACGTCGACTAGTAACAATATAAATATAGCTTCCATCATTTCTAATTTTGTTGTTTTACGTCGACTAGTAACAATATAAATATAGCTTCCATCATTTCTAATTTTGTTGTTTTACGTCGACTAGTAACAATATAAATATAGCTTCCATCATTTCTAATTTTGTTGTTTTACGTCGACTAGTAACAATATAAATATAGCTTCCATCATTTCTAATTTTGTTGTTTTACGTCGACTAGTAACAATATAAATATAGCTTCCATCATTTCTAATTTTGTTGTTTTACGTCGACTAGTAACAATATAAATATAGCTTCCATCATTTCTAATTTTGTTGTTTTACGTCGACTAGTAACAATATAAATATAGCTTCCATCATTTCTAATTTTGTTGTTTTACGTCGACTAGTAGCAATATAAATATAGCTTCCATCATTTCTAATTTTGTTGTTTTACGTCGACTAGTAACAATATAAATATAGCTTCCATCATTTCTAATTTTGTTGTTTTACGTCGACTAGTAGCAATATAAATATAGCTTCCATCATTTCTAATTTTGTTGTTTTACGTCGACTAGTAGCAATATAAATATAGCTTCCATTATTTATAATTTTGTTGTTTTACGTCGACTAGTAACAATATAAATATAGCTTCCATCATTTCTAATTTTGTTGTTTTACGTCGACTAGTAACAATATAAATATAGCTTCCATTATTTATAATTTTGTTGTTTTACGTCGACTAGTAACAATATAAATATAGCTTCCATTATTTATAATTTTGTTGTTTTACGTCGACTAGTAACAATATAAATATAGCTTCCATCATTTCTAATTTTGTTGTTTTACGTCGACTAGTAACAATATAAATATAGCTTCCATCATTTATAAGTTTGTTGTTTTACGTCGACTAGTAACAATTTTATCAAAGTTGTGACATTGCTTTTGCATCAACCCTCGTAATATTCACTAACAAACTTTATCTGATAAGTTCATTTGAGCTTTCTGCTCAGATCATCTAATAATCTCAAATCATATTTTTAACTTTAGCGAAGTGCCAGGGATGTCCTTGTGATTCGTTATAAACCTAATTTGTAAAGTTCACAATATGTTTTTAAACTACAGGGAATGAAATCCACTTGGCTCTAAGCATTAATTCATTATAAGCGTGTCCATTGTAACCATGTTTTACTGCATTTTCTTTCTTCCAATTTATCAATGAAACATCAGTAGTTTCTGTAAAGGTCGAGTTCTATTTTAACGATAAATCAGATTTAGAGATTACAGATAGACAAAAATGTGGGTAACACCTAATCAATACCACAAAATCCATACCACAAGTTAATTCATCAGATTTGTCCAAACAGTCATTGTCTAAGTCACACTTCCATGCACTGGGAATACAGCGATTGCCATCCTTACAGAGAAACATGTCTGGTCCTTTACAATCACCTTCTGTATATAAAAAATGTGATACTGAACTTCAAGCATAAATTGAAACAGTCTGTTCCTTTTAATCATCTGTTTCAATCACAGTCATATAAAAACAAAAGGCCCATGGGCCACATTGTTCACACATAAGCACTCTGGCGGGAGAAAAAGCAGAAATTGGTTCATTATTGAAAAGTTTACATATATAAGTGGTCCGAACCCCCCCCCCCCCTTTGCAGTTGTGATTTGAAACAAGAGGCCCAAGTGCCTTAATGGTCACCTGAGTATAAAGTAACACTGTAAATGTCCAAAGATTGAATATAAAATAAAACAAAATAAGCTGATAAATGAAGCTATGTTGCCTAAAAGCAAGAGAAATATGATGATCAGGGATAAGCAAAATAATTAATTTAGTGCTCAGTAACATATCTCAAAGTTGATCTATTTACTTGCCTACACTTGCCCCCATTTGTCACTATCCCCATGCAGACTAAGTAAAACAATAGTTCTTAAGCATTTTAGTAAAACGATTCCAGTCCCCCTAACACTGGCCTCACTTATCTTTGAAGAACATTTAATGTACAAATATAAGGTAGTTCTGTCCAATTTTTATTTATCTATTATTTACAAGTCTACCTGACCATTAAAAACTATGAAAGTACTTTTTGTATTAAAAATTATAAAAATTCTTGTATAGTTCTGTTATTCAACTGACCTCTCAAGTACATTATTTACAGTGATTTTAAAATCATCATAGCAAAGGTGAATAACTTCTTTCAGTAGAATACAAATTAATTAATTTGCAGAATTTTAACAATTTGGTAAAAATACCCTTGCTCATTAAAACTTTATAGACTCTGTTTGCTGCCTAAATGCCCAGGAGCAGAGAAGATTTTCAAAGAAATAATTCATTTTCACTATAGATTCAACAAAGCCCCACCCTAACACCAAAGCCTCTGACCCAGGGGTAAAAAAAATTCACACTTTCACAAGAGGCATCCTTGCTCATCATGAAAACATGCACTTAGTATGTCTGCTAATTACCCATGGGCAGAGAAGAAAATTTTCGACTTTTCTATGAAAAGTAAAGGACAACAACAAAGACGACAACATCACACAGCAGGCAAATTTTGATTACGAAAGCTCACTTTGAGCCTTTGCCCCAGGTGAGCTATAAATATTTAAATGGATTGTTTGGTATATGTATGCCTATAACCAGAAGTTGAATATAATTATAGAATATATCCTGCATTCCAAATGCTGTCTTAATCACAAATGATTTACATTTCAAACATATCTGAAGGAGACTAAGTGTATTTCTAATATTTATAAACTGCTATATACTTGTATTGGAGCAGTTCTTTTCATCTTCGGAGTCAGGACAGTCTCGTTTTCCATCACAAATCCAGGATTCCATGATACACAGAGATGTTGTGTTACAGGATACCCAGTGGGCAGTATCCTCATGATGAATTGCAGAACAGTTGAAATCTTCAAATCAAAGAAATTCAACACAATTACCAAATCTTGACAGCACAAATAAAAAGAGAAAAAATTCACCTGAATAACCATTTTGGCCTTTTTTATAGAATGCACTTTTTTACTTTTCTACAGCAAGTCTTTACATTTCATTCAACACATACTCAACTACAATAAAATATTCTTCAACTTATAACCTTGTAATCAAAATCAGTTATGATTCATCTAGCCACTCACCACATCCAATTTCATCTGAGTTATCATCACAGTCAATGTCCATGTCACAATGGTATTTCCTATTAATACACTGTTTGTTCCTACACTGGAATTCTGTATCTGGGTTACACTGACAGTCTCTCTCGTCTGAGCCATCCAAACAGTCAAACTTCCCATCACATTGTTTCCCAAAAGGAATACACTGGTAGTTGTTACATGTGAAATACTGGGAGTGGCAGTGCTCCTTATCTGTACACAATAACATGTGACATATTCTTATGATGACACACAAATGTGCAACATAAAATGAATACAATTAATTATATAGTAATGAAAAAAAAGTATCATTATGATTAAAACTCACTGCAAACAACAGCAGATTCATCACTTTCATCTAAACAGTGTGGAATTTTATCACAAGTTTGAGTGATTTTGATACATTTTTCTGCATCATGGCACAGAAAGTCTGTAACTCCACAGTTGTCTATGGTCTCATTTTCTGCAAGAATATTTGACAGAATAAGATGAAGAGGGGCAACCCAAGTGGAATTGCTATTACTACACACACTATTTAAAGGAGGTAGAAGCAGCAATTGTTTAATGTTAAAATCAAAGGTACATTCTCTTCATTACAAGTCACACACACTTTTTGCAAGTAAGTATGACAAATATAATAATTCAATCATATTTAACACCTTTTCTCCCAATGATCTTCAACTGGACAAGTGATCTTGGGTCAAGGTCATAGTACACCCATTGTATGAGCTTATTAGCTGGACAGAATTTTTTCACTTTTTCTGTCAATAGCCTTGAACACATTGAAATGACCTTGCATGAAATGTCTTACCCTTTTGTACATAGAACCTTCCTGTATGTTTGGGCTTCCAATGTTTCTCTTTTAAAAAGAATCACTTTGTTATATACATAGCACAGACCTATAAGGCTGGGGTTGGTTTTAGTCTTCACAAAAAGCTTATCGTTGTCTGTTCCAGTCAATGAATTTAGACTGCATACTAGTAGTAATCAGTTTCTCATGCAGCTATTTATTTCTAATCAATACAGATAGTATGATAAGAGAAACCTTTTTATAGACATTAATTCTGTAGCATGATTTTATATTATGAAAAGTTATTTGATAGTTTTCTTTTTCATTGTAGTTATGGTAATTTTCCGTAAAATAATAAAAATATGCCATTGCTCTACGTCCATACATATTAATGAAGTCCAATGGAGTGCATTTACTAATTCATATATGTAGCCCTACTGTTTAAAAATTTGGGATATGAATTAAGACCATTGAGCTTAAACAAGAGGCCCATGGGCCACATCGCTCACCTGAGTAACTTTGGCCATGTTGCTCTTTACCAGATTTCCCCACTTTTAATATACCTATTGTGGCGCCGCCCTACCCCCGGGGGTCATGATTTGAACAATTTAGAATCTACACTACCTCAGGATGCTTCCATATAAGTTTCAGCTTTTCTGGCCCAGTGGTTCTTGAGAAGATTTTTAAAGATTTTTCTTATGTATTTCAATGTGAAACTTGGATTCCCTATTATGGCCCTGCCCTACCCCTGGGGGTCAAGATTTGAACAATTTAGAATCTACACTACCTCAGGATGCTTCCATATAAGTTTCAGTATTTCTGTCCCAGTGGTTCTTGAGAAGAAGATTTTTAAAGATTTTTCTTATATATTTCCATGTAAAACTTGGATTCCCTATTGTGGCCCGCCCTGATTTGAACAATTTAGATTCTACACTACCCCAGGATGCTTCCATATAAGTTTCACTTTTTCTGGCCCAGTGGTTCTTGAGAAGATTTTTAAAGATTTTTCTAATATATTTCAATGTAAAACTTGGATTCCCTATTGTGGCCCCGCCCTACCCCCGGGGGTCATGATTTGAACAATTTAGAATCTACACTATCCAAGGATGCTTCCACATAAGTTTCAGCTTTTCTGGCCCAGTGGTTCTTGAGAAGAAGATTTTTTAATGACCCCACCCTATTTTTGTCTTTTCTTGATTATCTCCCCTTGTAAGGGGACTTGGCCCTTTATTTTAACAATTTACACTCCCCTTCACCCAAGGATACTTTGTACCAAGTTTGGTTAAAATTGGCCTAGTGGTTCTTGAGAAGAAGTTGAAAATGTGAAAAGTTTACAGACGGATGGACGGACGGACAGACAGACAGCTAGACAGATGGACGACGGGTGATCAGAACAGCTCACTTGAGCTTTCAGCTCAGGTGAGCTAAAAATACAAGCACCATGTATACATTCCAGCTCAATAATCCAGAAAAATAGCAAATACACTGAATTTATTAAATTTTAAGGTAATCAGATTAATCAAATATATATATTAAAAGAATTTACTTTAGAATGAACCTGCTCAAAAATTTAACTTGGTCACTCATCCATAAAATGTAGGTCAGATCCAGCATCCAAAGCAAGCCTGGTAGTGTGCATCCTTAGATGTATCATCCATGCATGTTTGGTCAACATAAGGCTTATAGTTACTTCAGATGAACATTCTCAAAAAATTTTAACCTGGTCACTCATCTGGAAAATGTAGGTCAGATCCAGCATCCAAAGCAAGTCTGGTAGTGTGCATCTTTAGATATATCATCCATGCAAGTTTGGTCAATATAACTTATATAGTTACTTGGAAAGAAGACCTGCTTCAAAAACTTTAACCTCCTCCATAAAGGTTAACCTGCATCAAAAACATTAAACTGGGCATTCTTCACTTGAAATTGCAGCATCTGAAACCTTGACTGGTACAGTGAAATATGCTAGAAGCATTTTCCATGCATCTCTGGTTAGTATAGGGCATAGAAGTTCTTGAAAAATAATCTGCTCCAAAAACTTTAACCTGGGACACCTATGTAGCGGGTATTACATAAGCTCCCCAAACTTCATTAATGTGAGCTAAAAACTTACTTATACATCGAACTCCATCATTAAGTAGAAAATAAGAGTCATTGCAGTAGCAGACTGCATTTCCTTTTACCACCTTACACTTCTGAGAACATCCTGCATTCAGACATGGATTCTGCGTACCTGTACAATATTACAATTTTCATTAAAACCTTCCTTCATAATACCATTTCAGAAAAGTTACCCATGAATTTATCATGGACTAGAATTTACTATTCATTAAAAAAAGGAGTCATAATCCTTATGTACTGTGAAATCATCATTGTTCATGGGGGACCAATGTTCGTAGATTACGTAGGCAACACTTACCAAAGAACTCCCCACTATGTCAACACACTGTTCATTGAATCCTCTGTATAAATAAGTTATCCCACAAGCAGAAGAATTTTGATTGCCCACAAACATTGATCCCCAAGATTTTAAATGATTCCACAGTTTTGAGTCACTAGAAATGAAAAGTGAAAACCAAGACTTACAGTCATTGGCATCCTTAGCAAATACAGTAATTCCCATTGGCTGTCTATTCAGATTCTTGCTTAGGAAGGCGTAGTCATTGCTATCGTACTTGTTAACTCGGACCACAGCATGAAGTAACCAGTCTGTCCAGTAGAGATGATCCCCATACAAGGCCAGACCAAAAGGATGCTGGGGGATTGACGTCATCACCACCTGACATTTTATCATACACATGTTCAGTCAGATTAAATAATCTCGTTAAACTTTTTATCATCTGACAGTCATGATTCTAATTATGGTTGACAGCATAATTACAGTCAAACCTCATTATCATGAACTCAAAGGGACCATAAAAAAAACTTTGATATATATCGGAGGATTTGAGATATTGAAGTTAAAATACTTAAAGAAAATGTGATTGGTACTTCAAAATCATTTTGACATATCCATAGTATTTGAGATATCAGTGTTTAAAATACTGAAGTTAAACTGTATAATTTATCAAATATTTGGATGCATTTATAAAGAATGCAAAAGAATGTTAGATGATTTCCCGTACCACTCTGTTATTTCCATCAAAGTCACACCTCTCAATCTTGTCAAGTCGAGCATCAATCCAATACAAAAGCTGTTCCTTATGATCTATGGCGAGTCCATTTGGCGTACTTATATCAGTTTTTATGATATACTGAGCACTGTAACCACTAAAGAAGGCCCGCTGAATACCTGGCTGACTGCTGTGCCAGTTTGTCCAAAACATATGTCTAAAAATCAATGTGAAATCTGTATGATATTCACATCTCTTGAGTAAATAGATATTTTGAAATTTTCTTGATTACATGTAAAGTGAAATTTAAAAATCATAAATCATATAACTCATTTTCTTCAAAATTCGTGCAAAATGTCTTCATTGTATATGGAAAACATGAGAAATATTTTTTTTAAGTCACATGAGAATATCTTTGAGAAATCAATATTCTAGATAAACTGATATCATTACGAATTAGCAATGTTAAGGCATATACATGTAATAAAAGGAAAATCTTCCATTGAGTTCTTACTGTGTACAGCTATCGACAACAATAGCTCTCGGATGATCGCTAGTGGATAACTGGATCAGTTTCTGTGGAGGCCCGCTGGCATTCCCTGTTTCCGGATTTATCTTGACACGGTTAATAGAGGAATTTGTGTAGCTGGTCCAGTAAAGAGTGTTGTTTGATGAATCATATGCAAGGCCTTCCACTGAACCAATCGCTGCAGTGAGTGAAATATGGCAAATCATTCTTCCGAGTACGAACAATCAAAAATGGCCATATTAAAGCTTATATAGCTATAATTAAAGATTATATAAGTGCTTATTTAATGGATACCAGTTATACTTACAAGGAATGACTGTAGTAATGTTTGAAAAAGATGAGCCATCCATCCAGACTGACTGTATATTAGACTGCTGAATATCACTAAAGAATACTCTACTCTGACTGTAATCGGCAGTCAAAGCGATCACATTCCTGATCAAAATTTTGTCAGAGATTTCTTCTGTTGGCTTATTTTTATTTCCCGTCATATGTAAGCTCTGAATAGCTGTTACTTTAGAAAACAGTAAATAACTGTCGTGGTCTGCAAATTACACACAAGAAAAGCTGGCATGAGGAACATTCACAAAGTATCTACATGCATTAAGAATTTCTGTGATGGAATATACTTAATTCACCAACAAAATGTCATTTCAGCTATCTATTTCCAACAGATCTTTTTATTAGAATATGTAATCAATTCTTTATTTTATTCAGCAGAAATTATGTGACACTTTGCATTTTCTTTTATTACATCTAGTTAACACATTTCTTTAAAAGCAATAGAATGGCATACCTATACATTTTTTCTTGTCTGTATCCAATTTTCCATATGTACAAGCACATGTTACCATTTTCTTACTATTAAACAAGCAGATTTCTTCACAACCACCATTTTTATCTGTACAAGAATTGTTGCCTGTAAGAAGAAACCAAACACACCACTATAATCAGATGTTAAAGATGAACAAGCCACCTACATAAATCATAACTGTAACTCCCATATATATCATCAAAATTCTCCATAACCATTAATCATAAATTAAACTTCCAACATATTAAACTGAATGATTTCCATTACCTTAGGGAAACAAAAAGACACACAGTATCCGTCCAATTTTTGCTGCTGACATACACATACCTGCTTGTACCAGTCTGTCAAAGACCTTTATACTGTTGAGAGTCTTTGGTAGCTTAGACTTGATTAATGTAGATGGGCTTGAGGATCCCTCCTTGGAGAGACTCAGTATGCTGGCATCAGAACTTGGAGGTCTGTTGATGATAAGTGTAATTGTTTGTACATGTACGGGTTAAACTATCAGTTTTACAGCAACAGAAGCACCCAGGTACCTTTAGTGTTATATTGTATTCACATCCAATGAGTATTTTTTTTCTCTTTAATTTATAAGAAAACTGTTAATAGGTTAACACAATCAACTCCTAAACTAGTTAGATAAGGAAATCCTGTCAGCCCTTATTTGTTCCTACTTTGTGCAAAAATCCTTGCCTTTCTAATAAAACAAGCACTGAAGTAGAACACATTGTTGTAAATGATAAAGAACAAGTCTCGAAATTAGAGTAAGGAACATGTAAAATGATTGTTATATGATATAGTTGAACCTATGGAAATATAACACTCTTCCACATCTATGTATAGAAATGGGTGATTTCCTTTTAAATTCTTGAGTCGACCATGTCGTCAGCAAGGCAGGTTTAGCTCTTTATACAGATATAAATATAACAAAATAAAGCCTTTCTTTGTTAATATGGGGATAAATGGCTGCAATCATTGCCAATTTTTTTTCTTTTTTTGATCCCTATATTAACAAACAAAGAAAGCAGTTACCCCTGGTTTTGCATAAGTCATACATGTGATAAGTCAAAGACCACAAAACTGTACAGGAGCCATAAAAAAACTGGAATTTGGGTGAAAAAACTGTACACTGCCTATCAAAAAATGGTATAAAATATCGCTTAAATTCTTCTGATAAGGCACCTTATTTCTAAACCAACAAATATATATTGTTGCAAATGTCTTATTTAAAAGTTGTAATAGAGGTTTAAATGCTTTAAAATTTCATATTTTGTGTTTTATAATCACAATGTTCTTATGAATCGACTGTAAATTAAGCTAGTTTAGATGATAGTTTGTTTGCCAGCTTTATATAGTATTAACGTGAGAGTCAATGTCTCCAATTTACATCTTGTTCATATTACTGATATATACATCAGCAATGCTAAATAGCAGCAGCAAATACAATCATACATAAATTTCAGCATATAAAATTAAACTTCAAACTATATTCTTTATTTCATTGTAATCATGGTAATAAACATCGTATATTTTATACCTATGGAGATCTGGGTCAGATTCATGGATATTAAGTCATGTATATATATCAACTTTAGAAGTTGGCTTAATTTTTTTCAATCAGTTACAAAACATTAACAGTTATAATTAAGTACCCCTTTAAAAATAAAGCTACCTAAAGTGGTATCTTAATACGGACTTTTAGCAAGATAATTATCCCAATTGGCAGTTCACACCTTCACCATGTTCACGCGCGATGGTTTATTATCAGAAGGTCAAGTGTCAAACACAGGTGACATTTTCCAGTGTCTCGCGAGCGAGAATGAGAGGAAAATGGTGGCATTTAGCGAGAAATTCAAAATACTGTACAAATTTTCATATTCCGTGAATTTTGGTGTCCCGCCGGTACACGATGAATGGGCTCGAAAAAAAGGTACATTTGGCGGTACGCTCGAAAAAAAAGGTACATTTTTGCGTACCGCCGGTACATATCACATGTATGATAAGTAAAGCACCAAGAGTGTTAAAGGATAAAAACTCAAAAGAACTGCAATTTAGTAATAATATTGTCACATACAGGTTGTTAACCATTAAAAAGAGATTTTTCACTAGAAATATGCACAACTTTCCAGCAAGTCCAATAAACAGTTATAGTATGTACAGTATATATCCAAATCTAATGAGAGCAGTCTACTTACACATTAATCCAGTACATTTTTGTCTTGAAAACTGTGAGTGAATAACAGTCTACCGATTTAGCGACTGTAATTTTTTCACGTGTGTCCAGATTTAACCTCACAATGATTCTATTTTGTCTATCACACCAATACAACTTCTTTCTGTTTGTATGATCTAGAGAAAGTCCAGATATGTTGGAGGTTGTCAAGTTCATCAAAATACGACGATCTGTTCCATCTAACGAGGCCTGCTCTATAGTCATGCTTATACTGTCCATCCAAATCATAGTGCTACAAAATAAACACAAAGAATTAATATGATCCTGGCAAACCTGATAATAAATCTTAATTTCTGTGTCAGCTTTCCTACATTTTTGGGTCAAGATCAAAGGAAAGGTCAAGGTCAAAAATTGTTGATGCAGTTGAAAAGGTTACATCAGTATGTATCAGCATATGAAGTTTGATAAAATATTATGAATGGTTTCTTTAAAACTTAGCTAAAACTTATTTAAGAAAAGTGAGGTCAAGGTCAAAGGAAAGGTCAAGGTCAAAAAATATTGATGCAATTGAATAGCTCTCATCAGTATTATCAGCATATGAAGTTTTTAAAAAATATCTTGAATGGTTTCATTAAAACTGAGCTACACACTAATTTAAGAAAAGTGAGGTCAAGGTCAAAGGAAAGGTTAAGGTAAAAAAACATTGATGCAGTTGAATAGCTCTCATCAATATCTATCAGCATATGATGTTTGATAAAAATATCTTGGATAGTTCTTTGAAACTGAGCTTTGAACAGAGCTAAACGCAAAGTGTGATGCAAGGACAGATGAAAGGATGGAAGGACAGAAGGACAGAAGACGGACAAGACAAACACTATATGCCCCTGCCATATTCATGGCGGGGCATAAAAATGTTGATGCAGTTGAATAGCTTACATCAGTATGTATCAACATATGAAGTTTGGTTACACTATCTTGAATTGTATCTTTAAAACTGAGCTAAACACTAATTTAGGAAAAGTGAGGTCAAGATCAAAGGAAAGGTCAAGGTCATAAAATGTTGATGCAGTTGATTAGCTCTCATCAATATCTATCACCATATGGTGATTGATAAAAATATCTTGGATAGTTTCTTTGAAACTGAGCTTTGAACAGAGCTAAACACAAAGTGTGACAGAAGGACAGACGGAAAGACAGCTAGACGGAAGACAGACATGACAAGCACTATATGCCCTGGCCATATTCATGGCGGGGCATAAAAATGTCTTCTTTGTCACCTTGTTTGCTTTTTAGTCACGCACGTGCAAACGAAATTTCACGTCGCAGAGCTTAGGTAGACCAGATAAGACAATAGCAGTCCAGGGTAATTGGCTTCAGAAAATCAATTGCAACAGACCCCCTCCCCCCACCCCATGACTAACCCAGTGGTCCCATATTTTGACCAATATCAGCTTTTAAAGTTGGCATCTGAGAAAAATGTGTTTGGCAACTAAAAATTTGCAATGGCGACTAAATTTTTCTGTTTAGGAGCCAGCTGGCGCCTAAATTTTAGAGGTCGCTTAGAGGCATGATATCATTTAATGAATGCTAAAAACTTCTAAAACAAACTAAGTTTACATGAAATAAGGAAAGAATAAGAGTTATCATTGTCAACAACAATCCAAAACACACAAATATGAAATGACAGTTGAACATCCGAAAACAGCAGACAATATGACATCTATGTACTAACCCTCTTTGGGATTTAGAATACCAGTAATCTGTGAACTACAACTTTCATCTACCCTTCTTTGGGATTTAGAACAATGTCCAGTGGATTCTATCATCTACCCCTCTTTGGTATTTAAAACAATATCCTGGATTCTATTACTTACCACTCTTTGGGATTTACATGTATAACAATGCTCAGTGGATTCTATCACCTATCCCTCTTCGGGATTTAGAACATTATTCTGTGGATTCTATCACCTATCATTCTTTTGGATTTAGAACAATGTACTGGGTTCTATTACTTACCCATCTTTGGAATTTAAAACACTGTCCTATGTTCTATTAATAACCCCTCTTTGGGATTTAAAACAATGTTCTGATGATTCTATTACTTACCCTTCTTTGGGATTTAAAACAATGTCCTAGGTTTTATTACTTACCCATCTAAGGGATTTATAACAATGTCCTGGGCTCTTTGGGATTTAGAACAACGTCCCATGGATTCTATATCTTACCCTTCTTTAGGGTTTAGAACGATGTTCTGTGGATTCTGTAAGCCATCATGAATGACGACGTATCTCCTGAGCTCTTCATCAGAGCTGGCCTTCTTTAGCTGTACCAATTCTATTACTTTCCTCTGAGAATCAGTCCAATACAAATGACCTATGCCAAAAAAAATG
Source organism: Saccostrea echinata (assembly GCF_033153115.1). Taxonomy (NCBI): domain Eukaryota; kingdom Metazoa; phylum Mollusca; class Bivalvia; order Ostreida; family Ostreidae; genus Saccostrea; species Saccostrea echinata. Next base: position 9,073,623 of record NW_026889805.1, read on the forward strand.
TACTGTAACAATGTGGAACTATGAAAATCAAAGTTTTACCTTTCTCATTTATACACAATCTGTCAAGTTTCACACCTTTTCTTTTAAATGAAAATACCATCAGAATAAAAGCTTAAATTCTAAAGAGAATCTCTTTAAAGTTGATTTAAAATTAAAATGTTATTCCATTCTCTTGCTCATATCTACGACCACATAGATGTACATCAATTATATATTAGTGTGGAGTAAAACAATGAATTTCCCACATTTATTTTTAAAACAATCCATTGCCTCACCTGCTATCCAGTCGACAGCTATATCTGTAATTCTACCAATTTCATCCGAAATGATCACCTCATATCCAGTTAGGTCACGCTTGATACGAGCAATCTGGTAATTTGGTGATGTCTCCACCCAGTAAATATAGTCTTGTGCTATTAAATATATAATAATACATAATGTACATACCATATTCTAGTAATGTTTGATAGGTTTTACCAACAATCTTGATAACAAAAGAGTCTGTTCTTTTGTTTGTTTTTCCTTCTCTCACCTGCATGAAAGTCAATAGCAGTGGCCTTCTGGATCTGGGAGATGAAGGGCAGAGCCTCAGTACTGTTCTGGGGGTCATATGTGATCCCCCTAATCTCTGACACAGCAGAGTATATGATGAGGGAATCAATTCCTACAAAAACATTTAAAACATAAGTGTCATTCATCCAGCCTAACCCCATACTCAAACAATATTAATTTCATATTGCAATTAAAGCTTAAGGTAGAGTTTTTCTTTAAGAAGTTCTCCATCTTATATAGACAGAAATTGAAGATATTTTTGTTTAGATCATGCTTGTTACTTCACAGTGCATCTACACATTGCTCATTTAACATATATTCACAATAAGAGGCATTGCTCAGCTTGTCTATGGCAAATTAAAAAAAAAATACCAAAAAAATTACAAAATAAAAAAAAAGAGTCTAAATTTTTGAAAAGATTTAAGAACAATCCTAAAACAAACCACAGCAATGCCTCTAACCGGGAGTTTTAACATAACCCGGACTTTTAACAGCTCAGAAGCAAGAATTAGTAACTAATTCAACAGAAGACTTAATTACAAGGCACTTTCAGGATCTCATACAATGTTGTTTAAACATTCCAGACAGCATTCAACATATAAAATCCTGACACTGATTGACTGGTATCAAAATGAAATCTTGCAATGAATTACATCAAGAGCAAACTCTATACTCAGGTTTGAATAAGGTGTGGGCATTGCCCAATGACCACGAACATGCTATAAATGACCAACATGGACCTTCAAATCTATACTGAAAGTTAAGATGCCATTAAATAAGGTAAAATGACAGAAAGCAACAACTTTAAACATTACATACGTCGTAAATCTGAAAACAAAAGTCCAAATGAAGTTCATCAATTACTAAAACAACATAATCCATATGTAGCAATTCATCATAAAAAATATTCAATCCATAAGATTTTTTTCTTTTTGAGAACAGAAAAAATATTGACAATCACCTACAAATAAATAAGATGCATACCAATATCAAGTACACATCTAGAAGTTCAATGTATATAAAATCTGCAATGAAAACACAGACAAATACAGATTGCATGTGACATTTAACATTCTTACCGACACAGTAAGTTTCATTTTTGCGTTGATACCCGGCAGTACACACACAGACACGTTTGTTTTTTCCTACTGGCAGACACAACTGAGAACAATCGCCATTGTTAGTTCTGCATGCATTGGTATCTGTCATAATCAAAATTACTGGAATAAATTCGAAGTCCATTCACACACACAAACATTTTTTTAAATTCTAAACAGGTCTTCTTAATCTAATGTTAATAGCATTAGTTTAGAAGATTGATTTAGAATTAGGTCATCTCATTTTACTGCAATTTTACAAGCTGTGTCTATTGTAAAGTTAGACACATCATCTTATAGGTGGCCTTAAAAAATTGCAATTTATCTTTTACTTCATTTAAAACAGATAATATCACAAAAACTAAATACTGGTTCTTGTCCAGAATAAGTCTATAAACACAGTATATGAACTATCTACTTTCAGAGGAGCTACATGTATATCTTACCATTGACTCTTTGTGACTTGTCATAAACAGCCATTGCTATGACATCATCTGTCTTGTCCCGTAAAATAGAATAGCTGTAGCCCTGCTCTCCTTTACTCAACTTTGCAATTTTGTGGTCATGTGCAATAAAGATGCCTTTTTGACCATTTACTGCAAACGCCATGGTGTACTGAATTTCTGATTGGTTACTGCTTGAGTTATAAATATTTTCACATTTTAGACTACTTAATATTTCACAGGCTATTATTGAATTATTCCTTTCACTGAGGAAATATATCCTGCCATCTGCTTCACTATATTTCAAATCTGAAACAGAAAATGTTAAGATTCCAGAACAAATCATAAAACAGAGTCAATACATATGATCTATAATTAAATGATAGCACAATTACGGTGAACTAATCAATGCCAAAGGTACTTGTGGATAGGACCCCCCTCTAAATTTTGTACAATTTGAAGTCATTTTTTAAAGACAATCATCTCTTTTTCTCACACTAAATGAATGAAAATTAAATTATAAGGAATGAAATTAATAGCTACCCAATTTATACGGTATAAAGTGGGTTGGAACAGTTGCGTTTACCTAAGGATTTTTCAACGCACTGACTGTAATGCTGTTTAAGGATTAATTGTGGGATTCTTACGAGATGCAGAGTCAATATGATAGTATTAACTAAGACAGAAATATATGAAGAGACAGTGTGAACCGACATTTTACGTTAAAATAAAATATAAACATGTTTTTAACCCAGAAAGACCAGCGGGGGTACAACGTAAACAAACCGGAGTGGCATACCTTTCTCTCTTATAATGTATAGTGAGGCATTTTTGGTGTGGAACGATTATTTTGGGGGTTTCACGATTTTTTCCTATGGTACACATGATGAATAAGTGCAATAAATATAATTTGTGAAAAAATGTCCAACAAGCACCGGGGTTGAATATTGGGGGGGGGGGGGGGGGGGGGGGTCCTGTCCACAATTCAATTAGTTTATTTAGCAATTAAGGGCCCTCATGGGGCAAAAAGAAAGTACATTGTAAATTAACATTTATATATAGTCATATACATGTAATACAATATAAACACACACAAACAAGAGAGAAAGAATTGCATGATTGATAGGAGAAAGACATAAAAAGAAAGAATAAACCAGATACATATACATGTTCATAAATTCTGCACAAATAATATCATACATCATATGTATGCAAATTTACATATTTATATCATACACATATTAAAGTACATATTTTTTTGCATAATTTATCATAAAACAGTTCACATGCCTCAGACTGACTTATGGTAATGCTTTTTGTAAAAATCTTCCACAAGTATCTGTGATCAATGCATTCAAATCCAATATTAAGAATAACCTTTACAAAATCACACAACTCTGTGTGCTATTATAACAAATAAGACCTGAAGCATACATTAGAAGTGAAATCATTACTTGTTGGTCTGTTGGCGTCTGTAATCTCAGCTTTTACATCACTCCCATCCATTTTAGCACCATAAATGTTGTCCTCATTAAAGACAGAGAAATAAAGTTTTCTGAAATAAAGAAAAATTAATTCAAAGGTCCTAGAGAACACATCTTTGTGTACTTACGTACAAAATAACAAATTTCCTGCAGAAATTTGTCACCGTGCACTTAAAGAGCATTTAAGATATATAATAGGAATTCAAGAAAACTGTATAATTTTCTACCCACTGATTAAACAGATATTGTAATTTTGTGGAATTATGACTCAACAGAAGAAAGTATGCTTACAAAATTAAAATTCTACTTCAATTTTATATGTTTTTACTGAGACAGAATATGACTCTGCTTCGTTAAAAATGTAATTAATTATATCTGTTAAGTTAATAATATACATGTATTTTAAAGCCAAGGGGAATGAAAATCACTTTGCTGTAAGTGTCAATTCATGATAAGCCTGTTTGCTATATTCATGTTTTACTGTATTTTGTTATAATGGTAAAATATTTATGATCAATGAATATTATACATGTATTTAATAATACTATATAATATAAATGTATAGGGGTGAATCTGCTCTTTATCTCAAGCAAGACTCTACCAGCACACAGAATTAACATTTATGCTTTATTGGAGAAGTCATTGTTCCAGATCTCATACATACCCAGAGATGGGGCTAACCGTGATAGAGTTGACTTTGGTGCTATTCTTCACAAAGATCTCCTTTCTGTAGGCCCCATCTAGATTGGCCACTGTAATGGTGCCCCTTTTGATTTTGTCATTATAGGTGGAAAAGTACATATTTTTGGAAATCCAGTCCACTACAAATCCATCTAAAGTCAATGCTCTTCCTAAGAAGAAAAGTCCAAATGTACTGGTATAAAGATAGTACTGCTTTTCTATACAAGCAAACTTGTTTCACTTCGTAGTTTATATAGAATAACATTTATTGGATTAGCTAAAATGCAATCATACCTGAGTCAATGACAGTTTTGACCTCTGACCCAGACAGAGGTGATTTATTTATGACCTTTAATTCTTGGTCAGCCCAGTATAAATGTCCCTCCTTTTCATCACTGACATCGTAATCAACTGCTATGGGCTTGTTAACATATGGAGTAGTTAAGGTGGGAATAACACTGAAATTGGCATTTTCCAGGTCAACTCCACGGATCTCATTTCTCCGTACAAACACCAGGAAACTTTGATCAGCTGTCAGAAAGAAATACTAATTCATAAATCTGTAGATTCAATATTTTCAAATCAAAATATCTAATTGACATAGCTACGAATTCTTCATCAAACACTTACACGTACCATAAACATGCATCTGCATATATTTGCTTAAGAAATATTATAGTTTTATAAATGATTTAGGTTACATTTTATTTTTTTCCTAATTACTAATTTGCCAAACAAAGTTAAAGACACTGTGATTATATCCGTACGTTTGCATGTTTTTCCGTCAGCGGCCAGCTCCATGAGATGAGGACAAACACAACCTACTGTGTTGTTGTAACTGATCAAACATAGGTGGGAACAATTTCCATTGTTTACTGCACAGGGATTGGGTGATGACAACTGACGTTTGGGATGATAGACTTGGATGTCAAATGGCTGGGTATTGGTTCGTTTAACTATTGTCACATTAGAGCCATCAAACTTGTTAGCCTTTAATAACAACATATGATTGATTTTAAATGTAAAAGAATTACAGTCACTAAATGATTTTAATTGATTTTTTTCACAGAACAGAATACAATGCATTTATAACTATAATTACCCGTATAAAGAAATGAAGACATTTTACCATACATGACTACAATATATTACCTAAAATCAACAAAATTACCCATACTACAATATCATTTAGAAATTCTAAAGACTTAAAATCTTACTGAGACAAGTGCATTAATGCCCCAATCTGTCCAGTAGACATGGTTACCAAACAGAGTCAGAGCAAACGGGTGTCTGATATTATCTCTGTCCTGTAGAACCTGACGATGATCATGTCCCTCATATGTCACTGTGTGAATGGAGTCAGATCTAAAAATTACAAACAAATTGAAAACATTTTTATTTGTAATCAACGCCTTCATCAAATTGAATTTTTCATGTGTAGAGTCTTAACTTTTTTTGTGATAAAAAAATTTACTATTGTACAAAAAAAAATTAAACCCTCATTCCTATAAAGTTCAGTAGACATGAACTGATAAGAACTGTACCTTGCATCAATCCAGTAGAGTCTTTTAAAGTCATAATCAATGGTTAATCCATTAGGCCAACCCCCTTCTACAATCCGTCTGATGTGAAATATTACATGTCTGTCTTCTCCAGCCATAGAGCAAGTCTCAATCCTAGGGCTGTTTGTATCCCAGTCTGTCCAAAACAGGGTTCTGAAAAAAAAAATATATTTATGGCTTACTTAAAAAGTCAGTTCACTTAAATGATACAAATTTGTTATGAAATCAGGAAAAGTCCACTAATGGTGAAAACCTTACCCGACTCTAGGATCCAGAACAATGGCTCTAGGACTGACCATGTTACCAGCAATAAGTGTGGTGCGATTTTCTCCATTAATGCCAGCGACCTCTATCTGGTAGAGTTTACTCTCCACCCAGTAAATCTTCTCTCCTATCCAGTCTATAGCCAGACCCTCAGTGGTGGCCAGCCCAATATCTACGATTGGTGTGATATCAGTCAAGGCTGTGAAGGCAAAAAGAAAATCAAGGTACTGTAAATACTGATACAATGTAATAATTTTATCACAAACAACTTAAAATATGATTTAAAAACATTTTCATGACTACTGACTTAAAAGACACTCATTTTCACAGTCATTTAAAGTGGGATCACAGTGTAGTTTCTGTGAATCAAGGTGGAGATACTATATAATAACAATTCATATCAAAACAGAATAAATATTCACTGTATTATAAAATTCTACAGAGGAGATAATGTAAATTATCAAAAAAGAATAAATTTTAACTGTACACATGAATAGTAAAAAAAACTCTTCCAAAATGTTCAACAGATTCAACTTTTCTTAAAGCTAGAAAAAGTTGGTTAAAATTACAATCATAATTTATATAAAAAGTCTTCCAATAAAGCCAATTTAATATACATTTAATTTCAATTATCTCAACTTGTTCACCTACACAGGTAAAAAAACAGCTCAAGCTTTTTGCTCTTGTAAACGTTACATGACTTCTTATTTATTCTTGTTTACTTGTTTAAATATCAGTAATTTACCATTTCCCTGTAGTTTGCCCCTGAAGATTTTGTCATCTGCCACGTCAGTCCAGAATATATATTGCTGGGCATAATAGAAATCTAAAGCCACTGTGTTGTGTAGGCCTGATACAAGGGCAGCATAATTGTGATTTGTAAGGTCCACACTGCGCATCTCATGGCGGTTAGAAAATATTACATAAACAGGCACATTATCTAAAATTCAAAAACAGATATCATCAAAATGTAAGTAGAATTGCTGCTCTCTACTTACATGTAAGATAGAGAACAAAATACACATTTGAGATGACTACAAAACCTATAACTTTGCTCTAACTAAAAAAAAAAATGAAATTCTGTATTCAAAGAGAAAACAGGATATAAGTAGAGAATATGAAAATAAATTCATAGAATTTTTTTAGATGAATAATGCACTGATAAACTAAACAAATAGCTATTTACAGAGCTATAAAATGTCACTGTGTTTGCTTGTTTTACAGAGGAAAGAAATTCTGTAATAACTTTTAATCTGATTTAGGTTTCATTATTGAAATCTAAATTGCCACTTGCCAAGTGGTCTGCATGTGAAGCCATCAGATTCCAAGTGGTAGCCCTTATTACAGGAACACACGTGCCCTCGCTGTGACTTCTCACACTTCTGTCCACATATACCCCATGTCTGACAAATGTTTGATGCTGAAAATAGGAATACATGTATATTGTTAACCAAAAGTCAAAACAGTTATCTAAATACTACAAAATATATCAAAATACTGAACTAATACATACGATTACAGGTCCTGTTGTCTGACCCCAGTTCTCTGTCCTGTTGACAGAGACAGATATAAGGATGCCTCACAAGGTCTGGTGGGGCAGGATGACAAATATCAGAACAACTGTGGTTCCTACAGCTCTCTGTTTCTACAACATCCAGATAACAATATACAGATTTATCAGTATAACAACATGTAGTATACAATATATAGCTTTATCCATAATAACATGTAGTATACAATATACAGTTTTATCCACATAATAACATGTAGCATACAATATACAGTTTTATCCAGATAATGAAAGAAAAAGTGAGCAAGCTCACATACCCCACACTCCCCAAAACTTGACAACTCAACACATAATGAATGGCACGGTGCACTTTAAATACACAGTATAATTCAAAAAGGGGCATTACTTGCAAAAAATCATCACAACAAAACTTCTTGCATATAAGGACATTCAAATCTTTGTATATTACAAACTTAATTGGGTTGAAGTTTCTAGATAAATAATGGAATCAAAATTTCTTGGCAACATACAAATCTACACGTTATGTCTGAAATACCTACGAAGTTTCAGGAAATTCCCCCTCCCACAGGTGGGGGTTCGGAGGGCCTCCCCCGAGAAATTTTCTTTAGAAATGGCTCCAAATTGTGCATTTTCCAGCATTTTAGATTGAATTTATAGTTAGCTTTTGAGCACTTTTTCTGGTTGATTTTCAAGACCGACTTACCCAAATTTTCAAGAATTTGAACAAAAAATTAAAATTTTGGGATTATTTTTAACTTCCATGTAAACATGAAAAAATGAGACTTTTCAAAAAAAAAAAATTAAATGTAAATCTTATAATATTAGAAATATCACCATTTGATATATAATATCCAATTCTTCATTTTAAAATGCACGTTCGATGTGTCGCATGTGAAGCTCTGACTACCAAAATACAACTGATTTGTAATTTCCCAACACTTAGAAAAAATTGGATTCTGTGTAGAGTCCCTAATTACTCTTTTCAACTACTTGACTATACTGTTTACATTCTGAAGAATAAATATAAATTATTTCTGGAAAATGGTTGGAATTATTGTTTATTCATTTGGGGGTGGGGTGGGGGGTTAATTATAATTTCTAACATAAATGCACTCTTTAATATTTTTTTTTTCTACCCACTTACCAGCCCAATGCTTGAAAAAAAGTCTTGAAAAACAATCAATAAAAAAGTGGCAAATTCTTGCTTTGACAGGACGTTCCTTATATATCAGTTTCATTTATGAAATATATTGTTAAAATGACACTGGTAAAAAAATTTTTTTTTGAAATTGGGGGGGGGGGGGGGGGGTCCAGACCCCCCCCCCCCCCCAACCCCCATGAATCTGCCATTGAGGAGTTATGCTGACAAACTGTTATTCAAATTCCTCAGTGATTTCAATTTGTTAAAGCAATATGCATTTTTGAGAATTTCATTTTGCTGTTAAAATGTGTTATTATGATAAATTTGTGAGTAATTTAACCCTTTATGATCAGTAAGACTACAATAAAGTACCGTAATTTTGGGGGTATAGGTCGATGGGGTATATAGGTCGAAAGGCTCATTTTCAGACGTAATTTTTAAAAAATCCTTAGATAGGACGAATCCGGAAGATAGGACGAGGCTTTGTTTATCGATTTTCTAGAGATTCTTACGTATATACTACGTATCAGAACATGTAAACCTCTTTAACTTAACCCGTAATATTAACGTATTGAGAAAATAAACTGGTATTTTTTATAAGTACAGCATTTTAATAGTGTTTTATACAAACATAGTTAAAATTTCCTTGAATTGTGATATAACGTATTTTCTCCAACTTGCCTGTTCAATGCCGTCGTAGTTTGACTCTGTCCTTAAACACATAAATACGGTAGTATACAACAGCTATTATTAGGGAAATACCCGAAATCAAACAATAATCATTTCCATTTTAGAACATCTTGGACACATTCTTTTATTTCGACGTTATTTCCCGGGGTACAATATTAACTTCGATGACCGCCATTTTTATATTTCTTGTCCAGGGATTTGCTAAAACACGCAAATGACTATTACCAGTACATGTAACAGTGAGCAATTGAAATTAGTTATATTAACATGCTATAATTTTGCTTGAGATATTGCTGAAAAAATAAATTTAATTGAGAGTACATTCGCAATTTAACAGTCATTATGAATTTCACAGTTTTGTTTGTTCAATGATGTATAGCACTAATACCCCTGTAACGGCACGTGGATCTGTTAATCATGCCCCGCAGGTGTTTTAACCAACACAGGTGTTAACACCTTTGTGTACACAGTGTATATCCCTTTTCTGTCAGACAATTAAAATTCTATTAGAAGCCAATCTTCGTATAATTCAGTGTACCCCTTGGGATATAAAACAAAATAGTTATGACTAGCGGTATATTTGGTAAATAATTTTAGGAATTTACTGGCAACAATTTATTTCACGTATTTTACATTTAAATAAATATCACAAGACAATGAAAAAATATTTAGGTATACTATTTCAATTAATTGTTACAAATAAATGGAAAAAAAAAGATTACATCTGCGATTGTGAAAACGCTTCCGTATTTTAAACTTTGATACGGTTGCGGTTTTATTTTTAGTAAGCGATTGCGACTTCCAACTTCAAAAGATGGACAAAGCATGTTGTAAATATACGTTGAGACATTATTTACTAGATGATATAATGTTTTTTTGTACATCGACGGATATTTAATGGAACTTATTTTGTAAGAAATCAATGGGAGATATTTAATTCTTTATTGTTTAGTACTTTTTTCTCGGTAAAATAATTTAAAAAGTTACGAAAATGGCACAGATTTGTTTTGAAATTGACGTAAATTTCACTAATTTGGGGGCATTTTTCATAAACTTGAGCCTTAGAAAGGTCGATTCGTTAAATTGGGCGACCCCAACGGTTCTGAGAAAAAAAGTATCGACCTATACCCCAAAACTTACGGTATTAAACTGTTTAAAAAGAAAGACTTCTGTATAGACAAATATATAGTATTTTGTAAGAGATCAATATTGTACAGGATGACAATAATGTAATTTTGCTTAAATCAAAGCTTATAAATATTTATTCCAGCAAATATGAACAACAGAAATTTATAAATGTTCTTTTTTTCTGCCATTCAAATAGTTAATTACAATTTTGCAACAAAAATTTCCTACATCAAAGTTGCAGCTCACATTGCTTTAATGAGTGTAAGTCTATGTCCAACCTATGACAATTTACACATTTAAATAATTGATGGAAACAAAACTTGTTTATTCCTTTACACAGTGGATATAGCTCATATAATAATATCCTTTTCATATCTAGTTGTGACGTCACAATGGTTTTTGTGTGAATTTTATCAAGTCAAATATTGTGGATTTATGCATATAAATTAGTGTGAAACATGTAACAAGTATTTGTGAAACATGTGTCAAAATTTCAGAAATGAAAAACAATATCTGAAGTTAACAATATCAGCACATACAGAAAAATACTATACATATAAGTGACATTACATATGTGAACAGCATTTTTTAAAGGCAGCAGCAATAACAAACCTGATTTACATCCTTTTTCATCTCTATTATCTGGGCAGTCTGTATTGTTATCACACATTTGATTTGGGGTGATACACTTGGTGTTTTCATTGTTACCACAAGTAACATTGGGATAATTACAAGTGTGGTATGCTGAAAATACAGAAATTCAAATCAATTCTTTGTAATGGACACACAATCAAAAATGCCCCTGCGTAGACCATCAGAAATATGGTAATAAAACAGTGCAGTTCAAACTTACTACAGTTGGCTTCATCAGAGCGATCCTTGCAGTCATATTCTCTGTCACATTGCCAGCTCTTTAGTATACAGCTGCCATCAATCTCACACTTGAATTCATGCTCAGAGCAATTTTTCTGATGCCCTGCAACAAAAGGAAACAGCATTATCTAAGTTAATTAAGGTTTTAGCTTTCTTGTTTTACAAAAGAACTTACGTACGACTAAGACTACAAGAGGCCCATGGGCCACATCGCTCACCTGAGCACATTGGCTAGGAAAAAAAGCAAAAATCAGTTCAGTATTGAAAAGTTTATGGGGGGTGGGGGAGGGGTGGTGTGGGGGTGGGGGTTGAATTTTAAACTACCTAATGATGCTTTCATATCAATATAACAAATGGCTTTGCTGTTTTTGAGCAGCAGATTTTTTCCCCATATATTCGTTTGTAAAACTTTGATCCCCCATTGTGGCCCTACCCTACCCCCAGGGGTCAGGATTTGAACAAACTTGAATCTACACTACCTGAGGATGCTTCCATATAAATATGACCAATCATGGCTTTGCTGTTCTTAAGAAGAAGATTTTTTAAGATCTTTTCCTATATATTTCTATGTAAAACTTTGATCCCCCATTGTGGCCCCACCCTACCCCTGGGGGTCATGATTTGAACAAATTTGAATCTACACTACCTGAGGATGCTTCCTATAAATATGACCAATCATGGTTTCGTTGTTTTTAAGAAGAAGATTTTTAAAGATATTTTCCTATATATTTCTATGTAAAACTTTGATCCCCCATTGTGGCCCCATCCTACCCCTGGGGGTCATGATTTGAACAAACTTGAATCTACACTACCTGAGGATGCTTCCAAATAAATATGACCAATCATGACTTTGCTGTTCTTAAGAAGATTTTTTAAGATCTTTTCCTATATATTTCTATGTAAAACTTTGATCCCCCATTGTGGCCCCACCCTACCCCCGGGGGTCATGATTTGAACAAACTTGAATCTACACTACCTGAGGATGCTTCCAAATAAATATGACCAATCATGGCTTTGCTGTTCTTAAGAAGAAGATTTTTAAAGATAGTTTCCTATATATTTCTATGTAAAACTTTGATCCCCCATTGTGGCCCCACCCTACCCCTGGGGGTCATGATTTGAACAAACTTGAATCTACACTACCTGAGGATGCTTCCATATAAATATGACCAATCATGGCTTTGCTGTTCTTAAGAAGAAGATTTTTTAAGATCTTTTCCTATATATTTCTATGTAAAACTTTGATCCCCCATTGTGGCCCCACCCTACCCCTGGGGGTCATGATTTGAACAAATTTGAATCTACACTACCTGAGGATGCTTCCTATAAATATGACCAATCATGGTTTCGTTGTTTTTAAGAAGAAGATTTCTAAAGATATTTTCCTATATATTTCTATGTAAAACTTTGATCCCCCATTGTGGCCCCATCCTACCCCCGGGGGTCATGATTTGAACAAACTTGAATCTACACTACCTGAGGATGCTTCCAAATAAATATGACCAATCATGACTTTGCTGTTCTTAAGAAGATTTTTTAAGATCTTTTCCTATATATTTCTATGTAAAACTTTGATCCCCCATTGTGGCCCCAACCTACCCCCGGGGGTCATGATTTGAACAAACTTGAGTCTACACTACCTGAGGATGCTTCCAAATAAATATGACCAATCATGGCTTTGCTGTTCTTAAGAAGAAGATTTTTAAAGATAGTTCCCTATATATTTCTATGTAAAACTTTGATCCCCCATTGTGGCCCCATCCTACCCCCGGGGGTCATGATTTGAACAAACTTGAATCTACACTACCTGAGGATGCTTCCATATAAATATGACCAATCATGGCTTCGTCGTTTTTAAGAAGAAGATTTTTAAAGATATTTTCCTATATATTTCTATGTAAAACTTTGATCCCCCATTGTGGCCCCACCCTACCCTCGGGGGTCATGATTTGAACAAACTTGAATCTACACTACCTGAGGATGCTTCCAAATAAAAATGACCAATCATGACTTTGCTGTTCTTAAGAAGATTTTTTAAGATCTTTTCCTATATATTTCTATGTAAAACTTTGATCCCCCATTGTGGCCCCACCCTACCCCCGGGGGTCATGATTTGAACAAACTTGAATCTTCACTACTTGAGGATGCTTCCAAATAAATATGACCAATCATGGCTTTGCTGTTCTTAAGAAGAAGATTTTAAAAGATCTTTTCTTATATATTTCTATGTAAAACTTTGATCCCCCATTGTGGCCCCACCCTACCCCTGGGGGTCATGATTTGAACAAACTTGAATCTACACTACCTGAGGATGCTTCCATATAAATATGACCAATCATGGCTTTGCTGTTCTTAAGAAGAAGATTTTTAAAGATCTTTTCCTATATATTTCTATGTAAAACTTTGATCCCCCATTGTGGCCCCACCCTACCCCTGGGGGTCATGATTTGAACAAATTTGAATCTACACTACCTGAGGATGCTTCCATATAAATATGACCAATCATGGCTTTGTCGTTTTTAAGAAGAAGATTTTTAAAGATATTTTCCTATATATTTCTATGTAAAACTTTGATCCCCCATTGTGGCCCCACCCTACCCCCGGGGGTCATGATTTGAACAAACTTGAATCTACACTACCTGAGGATGCTTCCATATAAATATGACCAATCATGACTTTGCTGTTCTTAAGAAGAAGATTTTTTAAGATCTTTTCTTATATATTTCTATGTAAAACTTTGATCCCTCATTGTGGCCCCACCCTACCCCTGGGGGTCATGATTTGAACAAACTTGAATCTACACTACCTGAGGATGCTTCCATATAAATATGACCAATCATGGCTTTGCTGTTCTTAAGAAGAAGATTTTTAAAGATCTTTTCCTATATATTTCTATGTAAAACTTTGATCCCCCATTGTGGCCCCACCCTACCCCTGGGGGTCATGATTTGAACAAACTTGAATCTACACTACCTGAGGATGCTTCCAAATAAATATGACCAATCATGGCTTTGCTGTTCTTAAGAAGAAGATTTTTAAAGATATTTTCCTATATATTTCTATGTAAAACTTTGATCCCCCATTGTGGCCCCACCCTACCCCCGGGGGTCATGATTTGAACAAACTTGAATCTACACTACCTGAGGATGCTTCCATATAAATATGACCAATCATGGCTTTGCTGTTCTTAAGAAGAAGATTTTTAAAGATCTTTTCCTATATATTTCTATGTAAAACTTTGATCCCCCATTGTGGCCCCACCCTACCCCTGGGGGTCATGATTTGAACAAACTTGAATCTACACTACCTGAGGATGCTTCCAAATAAATATGACCAATCATGGCTTTGCTGTTCTTAAGAAGAAGATTTTTTAAGATCTTTTCCTATATATTTCTATGTAAAACTTTGATCCCCCATTGTGGCCCCACCCTACCCCTGGAGGTCATGATTTGAACAAACTTGAATCTACACTACCTGAGGATGCTTCCATATAAATATGACCAATCATGGCTTTGCTGTTCTTAAGAAGAAGATTTTTTAAGATCTTTTCCTATATATTTCTATGTAAAACTTTGATCCCCCATTGTGGCCCCACCCTACCCCCGGGGGTCATGATTGGAACAAACTTGAATCTACACTACCTGAGGATGTTTCCAAATAAGTTTCATCTTTCCTGGCCCAGTGGTTCTTGAGAAGAAGATTTTTAAATGATGTCACTATTTTTTCAGTAATTCCTAATTATCTCCCCTTGAAAGAGGGCATGGCCCCTCATTTGAACAAACTTGAATCCCCTTTACCCAAGGATGCTTCATGGCAAGTTTGGTTGAAATTGGCCCAGTGGTTCTGGAGAAGAAGTCAAAAATGTGAAAAGTTTACAGACGGACGGACAGACAGACGGACGGACGGACAGACGGACGATGGACAAAAAGTGATCAGAAAAGCTCACTTGAGCTTTCAGCTCAGGTGAGCTAAAAAACTTTAGTTGATTTTAAAATCTTACAAAACTTATGTTTCTGTTAAAAATTGTTTGCAATAAATCAACATTCTACTGTGAAAATAAAATTTTATAAAAATAATCTTTATCTAAATTATTTGTAATGTACTGTAAAAGTGGTTATTTACGCATGGGGGAAATATACACTACTTACGCGTTAAGCTTAGAACCGCGTAAAATACCCCCGCGCGTATGGTCACAAAATTTCAAACTTCTGGAATCATTCTAGACCACGACTTATACTGTTAAACCGGTCGAACCAGTCATATATTAATCGTGGTATTGAACGCACGTGAGTAGATAAATACATCACAAACAGTGATGAAAAAGTAACTGTTCTTTTTTTTTTTTAATTGTGCAATGAAAAATGCATCTTCATATTAAATATTTTAAAGCAACGTCACGCAATTAAAGCTTAAAAACATCGATACTCAATTTCATTTCCTTTGTATGTACGTGTATGTCCCTCCTAATTTCAAATAATAAGTCCAAAATGTTACCCAAACTGACAGTCACTAAAACATACCTATTGAATTAATTGCCAACACTCGCCGCGCAGATACAGGTAAGTAGATCCCACTTTGAAGTTTGAGCTAGCGTAAATAATTACAATAAAGTGTACACCAGTTGTTCACACTTCATCGCTTTTGACTGTGCAGATCGCCGTTATATTTAGTAATCCAACAGTATACATTCTTTTTGTTAAGTTTGTTTGTACATGTAATTATTTCTAATTATTTTTTTTTCTTATTCATGCGTGTTAACTACTTGACCTTTTCAAAGGGGAACAACACGCTGTTAGTAAACGATGGCCGCGTAAATTTTTCTCAGTAACTTGTGCGACCGCGTATATTACACCCACGCGTAATGTTCGATGGTCACAAACGCGTACTTAACAACCAGCGTAAATAACCACTTTTACAGTATAAGATATTGATGAAGTTTGGCAGAGTTTGCAAAAATACACCTACAGGTCTTATTTCCTGTTAATCTATAAAGAACACACTTACAAGGTAGAGCTTGCTATACTCACAACAAGCTGTTTCATCTGACCCATCTAAACAGTCACTTTCCTGGTCACATTTCCACCTCTTATTGATACACTCTCCACTTCCACATCTGAATTCATTGGACAAACAGTTTTTCCCTACAACATAAAACAAACACCTTTAGTATAAAAGACACGGGATTTCCAGGTCTTTTTTAAACAAGACTCAGGTCTCTGTAGTATTACATACCACTATATCACGCTTCAAATAAAAGGTCTACTGGTATTGGCTAATATAGTTGTATGACAGTCCTCCGAATTTTGCAATATTTTGTGCAATTCTTAATATTTTTTCCACATATAGGAGCTTTGTGTTATCAACAATTTTTAATAAAATGTGGGAAAAAGTAATTTCTATGGTTCCATTTCCTTCCAAATCTAATGTGTTTGAGAAAAATATATTTCTTACAGCCTGTTTCTATATATTCATACAAAACCAACAAATAAACAAGAGATCCATGGGCCACATTGCTCACCTGAGCACTTTGGCTAGGAGCTCAGTATTTTATGAGTAGTATCAACCTATTCCTAAGGGGAGGGGGGCATGATTTGAACAAAATTGAATCTACACTAACTGAGGATGCTACCACATTTCTTTGACAAATAATGGCTTTAGAAGATTTTAAAAAGTTTTATTTTCTTTAATTTGAATAAACTTGAATCTACACTATCTGAAGATGTTTTCATATAAATAAGACCAATTATGGTTTAGTGGTTCTTGAGAAGAAGATTTTTAAAGATTTTTCCTATGTATCCCTATGTAAATCTTTGATTGTTCATTGTAGCCCCGCCCTACCGGGTAACCCCTGGTGATCATGATTTGAACAAACTTGAATCTACACTACCTGAGGATATTTGCACATAAGTTTCATTTTTCCTGGCCCAGTGGTTCTGGAAGAGAAGATTATTAAAGATTTTTCCTAAGTATTGCTATGTAAAACTTTGATTGCCCATTGTGGCCCCTCCATACCTCTAGGGGTCATGATTTGAAAAAACTTAAATTTACACTACTTGAGGATGTGTTCACATAAGTTTCATCTTTCCTGGCCCAGTGGTTCTTGATCAGAAGATTTTTAAAAGTCACTAATTTGTAATTATCTTCCTTTGGAAGAAGGATTGGCCCTTCATTTGAACAAACTTGAATCCCCTTTACCCAAGGATACTTTGTGGCAAGTTTGGTTGAAATTGGCCCAGTGTTTCTTGAGAAGAAGTCAAAAATGTTAAAAGTTTACAGATGAACAGAAAGACGATGGACAAAATGTGATCAAAAAAAAGCTCACAGGTGAGCTAAAAATTGCTAACTGATGTTATTGGAAGAAAAATCTTGTTTTTAAAGATGTGTTTTAAAACTGGTATTGTATAACTAAAATAATTGTGGTAAAAATTGAATACCTGGTACTAATGCAAATAACTAGCAAAATACACATGCTCAATGTGCACAAATATTTGAAAGAAAACTCTCTCCTCCCCTCAAAAAAAAAAATTAATATCAGCAATCCCCTTGTTAAATTTAAAATAAGAGAGACATAATTACCACAGTTTTTTTCATCAGTGCCATCAAGACAGTCTGGTTTGCCATCACAAATACTGGCATTGAAAAGGCATTTGGTTTTGCTATCACATTGGAAATGGAATTTTTTATCCTCACCACAATGCACATCACAGCCAAGCTACAAGATATATTACATATAATTTTATTATATAGCTAATAAATAGTCTATAATACAAAAACTACTAAAAGTCTAGAGAATTTTAGCGTTCAATATTTTGGTGTTTTGTGAACGCTGAGTTAGTATTACGTATATGAGTATGCCCAAAACATCCCAAATATGAGCGTTCAATATCGAACGCCCCATTGTAAACAAGAAATGTCTTCTGGTCAACCTCTGAAACGCAAATTTATGATAGGTAGCGGCAGTTAGACAAGATGTGTTTATTTTCACACAAAATTGAAATTATTAATTGATAATTTAGTATGTATTAGCCTCAATAAAACCTCAATAAGCAAATCATAATGCTTGATGGGGTCACTGGAATAGTGCGATATTGAACACTTACAGGACAGACGTTAATTTAATACTGATACTAAGAAATTCTTATTAGTTTGAGTTATTTATTTGGAATAATTAATGTAAATCAATGAGAGATGTTTTAACTATATAACAAGAGGCCCAAGGGCCTTAATGGTCACCTGAGTATAAAACAACAATCCATAGAGTATAAAATAAACTGATAGAAGGTTTGTTGCCCAAAAGCAAGAGAAATAGGATGATCAGCATCATCGAAATAATTAGTCTAGTATTCAGTAACAACTAATAAATTAAGTTCTAATCTGTCCCCCATTTAGATTTTTTTTCTTTTAAGTTTTATTTTCTATTATGGCCCAACCCTACCCCGGGGGACATGGTTTGAACAATCTTCAATCTACACTACTAGTACCTGAAGATGCTTCTGTATTAAAATGACTATTCATGGCTTTGTTGTTCTTGAGAGGATTTTTAAATGATCTTTCCTACATATTCCTAATTAAAACTTTGATCACCTGTTGTGTCCCCTCCCTACCCCAGGGGGTCATGACTTAAACAAATTTGAATTAACATTACCCAGGGATGTTTCCATATGAATAAGACAAATCAATAATGGCTTTACTATTCTTGAGCAGAAGATTGTTAAAGATTTTTCCTATGTTTTCATATGTAAATCTTTGATCGTCCATTGTGGCCCCACCCTATTCCCAGAGGCATGATTTGAACAAACTTGAATCTATACTAACTGAGGATGTTTCCATGTAAATATACCCAATCATGGCTTTGCTGTTCTTTAGAAAAGAATTTTTCAAGATTTTTCTTACATATTCCAATGTAAAACTTCAGGGACGTTGGCAAAGGGGCGGCAGTCGCCGCCCCAATAATTTTGCCAAAAAAAAAAAAAAAATTAAATAAATAAGAAAAATGAATTTTCAATGAGAAATACAGAATAACAAAATTTGTAATGGCGATATCTGTGGTCAATGGATCGGCACGAATAACGGCAATCTGTGGTTAATGGAGCGGCATGTGTAACAATAAGCATGGTATCCATTGCAACTTGCAAGTTTGCTACAAATTCTTCAGGCCCACAGCTAGCAACGTTTTTGGAAATTCTATGTTTTGAGGGTGGGGTGGGGGTTCTCTAATTTTTTTTTCAAATGCCGGAGTTTGCCCGAGGTCAACCTAACAGCAACAATTCAATTCAATTTAATTCAGTTTGTTTATTTACCAATTAAGGGCCCTTTTGGGGCAAAAAGAAAGTACATTGTAAACACCTGTGCATTTTCATATAAATGTAATACAATGCACATACATACAAACAAAAAGTGTATGAAAGGGGGGGGGAGGCAAGCAGCGTCTAAATGAATGAATTTTTTACATATCAAAACTTAAGCAAAAAGACTTTTCTCAGAAAACAAGTGGAGAAAGTGGGGGGAAAAATTGGAGCCCCCCCTTCCGCGTATAACAGGCCTGTTCATTATCTAACCAATCGGTCGATCAGTTTAGGAAATCTTTGATGAATCGAAGTTGTAAGCTATTAAATTAAAGCAAAATACTAAAATACTTGGTAAAATTACTATTTAAACAACTTCAGTCAATATTTTTTATAATGTCATCTACGTATTTCTGCATTTCAAAAATGGAGGTATTACGAGGATTAATCCCCCTGCTCAATTTTAATTTCTTAATTATGCATTCTTTCGGCAAGTAAAAAGACACATTATACAATAGTAGAAAATTATTAGGGGTGAAACGATACACCTCCTTCACGGTTCGATACGTATTGTATAATTTTGTCTCGGTTCGGTTATTTTCGATACGATACATTTTGATAGAAGGAAACAAATTCTACGTTGTTTTATGCTTTCTTTTTCTAAATCTAGTCACATATTTTACGAATTTTATATGCAAATTGACTAGAAGAAATTGTCTAAAATTATTTGACTGTCAAAAATTATTTTACAAGCTATCAGTCATCAAAAATTTACGTTTTCTATACTTATTTATACTGAGGAGCGTGTTTTACCTTATGCAAAACCCGACTGAATAACGATCCCGACCAAAAAATGAACCGAACCGAAAATTAGAGATTTTGCACCGTGTATCAAACCGAGAAAAAATACCGCGGTGAATCGATACCGCGCTGAACCGTTTCACTCCTAAAAATTATATGTATTTTAATCTTTACGCATACCTCGTCATAAAGCCTTGAAAGTTCTTTCTATGCCGTTTCAGAAAAAAAAAACAACAAATTTAAACAAACTATCTCCTAGCTATTTAAAAATGACGTGGTTTTGTTTAGTTTATAGACAGTATATGTAACTTAAAACTCATAAAGCATTTTTTGTTGTTGTTGCATATTTAATTGTTCTTTTTTAACTAGGATATACTTTTAAACTATTGGCTTAAAGGGAAAAATTAATATCAAGATTTTTGCAGAAATTTTGATTATTTAATTTATGTCACAAAAAGTAGTTAGACCCCCCCCTCCCTTTTCGATGCCTCCCCAAAGTGAAATACTTGCTAACGCCCTTGAACTTTCATTGCCCATTGTGGCCCCATCCTACCTCTGGGGATCATGATTTTAATAAACTTGAATCTACACTACCTGAGGATGTTTCCACATAAGTTTCATCTTTCTTTGCCCAGTGGTTCTGGAGAAGAAGATTTTAAAAGATTTTTCATGTGTATTCCTATGTAAAAAATTGACTGTCCATTGTGGCCCCAACCTAACCCTGGGGGTTATGATTTTTACAAACTTGAGTCAACACTACCTGAGGATGTTTCCATATAAGTTTCATCTTACCTAGTCCAGTAGTTCTTGAGAAGAAAATTTTTAAAAGATGCCATTAATTTTTCACTAATTCTTAATTATCTCCCCTTGGAAGAAGGCATGGCCCTTCATTTGAACAAACTTGAATCCCCTTTGCCCAAGGATACTTTGTGGCAAGTTTAGTTGAAATTGGCCCAGCAGTTCTTGAGAAGAAGTCGATAATGTGAAAAGTTTACACACGACAACAGATGAAAACAGAAAGCAATAGGTCACCTAAGTAACTCAGGTGACCTAATAAAGTAGTTATTGAACTTATATTTGTGAATATTGGCAATCGTTGGCTGTACAAATGCACTCGCAAGCTCAAGCATTTATACAGCCAAATCATGCCAATATTCACCAATATAAATTCAATAACCCTTTATTATCATATAATTTTTTTTACTTATATTATCTTATATGATTATTTTTATTTTCTAAATATAGAAGAGTGTCTGAGTTTCTAACCTCATCAGAGCCATCTTTACAATCCTCTACAGCATTACACTGGAACTCCCTGTCAATACATTGTCTACTGCTAACACAAGTAAACTCTGTCATCTCATCACAAGTTCTCTCCCCTGAAATGATTCAAATAACCAGCTTTTAAGCAGTTATACAAGTTATTTATAAATGCACATGTAAATCAACAGGGAAAACAGACACAGCAAACCAGCTTTTAACAGTCTAATTTTTTCAATAACCAAATAGAGTATTTGAATACAATGAAATAAAAGGAATGGTTGCCCCCAGCCTGTCCACCAGTTTAACCAGATGATTGCTCAGAACAGTTCACCAGCCCCATCCTTATACATATGTAGTACAATCCTTACCTAGATGACAGAACAGTTCACCAGCCCCATCCTTATACATATGTAGTACAATCCTTACCTAGATGACAGAACAGTTCACCAGCCCCATCCTTATACATATGTATTACAATCCTTACCTAGATGACAGAACAGTTCACCAGCCCCATCCTTATACATATGTATTACAATCCTTACCTAGATGACAGAACAGTTCACCAGCCCCATCCTTATACACATGAGTACAATCCTTACCTAGATGACAGAACAGTTCACCAGCCCCATCCTTACAGTAAAAACCTTACCTAGATGATAGAACAGTTCACTAGCCCCATCCTTACAGTATAATCCTTACCTAGATGACAGAACAGTTCACCAGCCCCATCCTTATACATATGTAGTACAATCCTTACCTAGATGATAGAACAGTTCACCAGTCCCATCCTTATACATATGTAGTACAATCCTTCCCTAGATGACAGAACAGTTCACCAGTCCCATCCTTACAGTAAAAACCTTACCTAGATGATAGAACAGTTCACTAGCCCCATCCTTACAGTATAATCCTTACCTAGATGACAGAACAGTTCACCAGCCCCATCCTTATACATATTTAGTACAATCCTTACCTAGATGACAGAACAGTTCATCAGCCCCATTCTTATACATATGTAGTACAATCCTTACCTAGATGACAGAACAGTTCACCAGCCCCATCCTTATACATATGCAGTACAATCCTTACCTAGATGACAGAACAGTTCACCAACCCCATCCTTATACATATGTATTACAATCCTTACCTAGATGACAGAACAGTTCACCAGCCCCATCCTTATACATATGAGTACAATCCTTACCTAGATGACAGAACAGTTCACCAGCCCCATCCTTATACATATGTATTACAATCCTTACCTAGATGACAGAACAGTTCACCAGCCCCATCCTTATACATATGTAGTACAATCCTTACCTAGATGACAGAACAGTTCACCAGCCCCATCCTTATACATATGTATTACAATCCTTACCTAGATGATAGAACAGTTCACCAGCCCCATCCTTATACATATGTAGTACAATCCTTACCTAGATGACAGAACAGTTCACCAGCCCCATCCTTATACATGTGTAGTTCAATCCTTACCTAGATGACAAAACAGTTCACCAGCCCCATCCTTATACATATGAGTACAATCCTTACCTAGATGACAGAACAGTTCACCAGCCCCATCCTTATACATATGTATTACAATCCTTACCTAGATGACAGAACAGTTCACCAGCCCCATCCTTATACATATGTATTACAATCCTTACCTAGATGACAGAACAGTTCACCAGCCCCATCCTTATACATATGTAGTACAATCCTTACCTAGATGACAGAACAGTTCACCAGCCCCATCCTTACAGTAAAAACCTTACCTAGATGATAGAACAGTTCACTAGCCCCATCCTTACAGTATAATCCTTACCTAGATGACAGAACAGTTCACCAGCCCCATCCTTATACATATTTAGTACAATCCTTACCTAGATGACAGAACAGTTCACCAGTCCCATCCTAACAGTACAGTCCTTACCTAGATGATAGAACAGTTCACCAGCCCCATTCTTACAGTATAATCCTTACTTATATGACAGAACAATTCGTCAGCCCCATCCTTGCAGTCAGGCTCTCTATCACACCACCAGTTTGCCATCAGACATTCATTTAATGGACATCTTCTGTATCCCTCCTCACAGCTGGAGCCTGTATATAAAGAAGCAAAATCTGGTTAAACTGATATGGCATGCTGATATCAGTGATTAACTGACACTTGCATGCTGATATATGTGATAAACTGATACAGGTATGTTAATATTAGTGATAAACTGAAGCATGCTATTATCAATGATAAAACTGACACAGATAGCTGATATCAGTGGTAAACTGATACATCATGCTTCCATCAGTTATGAACTGACACAGGAAAGCTGATATCAGTGATAAACTGATGCATCATGCTGCAGCCAGTGATAAACTGATACAGACATGCTGCTGGCAGTGATAAACTTATACAGGTATGCTAATATCAGTGATAAACTGATACTGGCATATGGACATTATTGATACACTGATAAGGCATGTTTATATCAGTTAGTAATAAACTGATACTGGCATACTGATATAATTGATAACTGATATATACCTACAGATATTAGCGATAAATTGATATAAGCATATCGTTATCGGTAATAAACTCATACATATACAGGCATGCTTATATCAGTCATAAACAAATACAGGCCCACTGATATCAGTAAGAAACTCATATAGATATTTTGAAATCAGTGATCAACTGATATAGACCTGCTGACATTAATGATAAATTGACAAAGGCATGTTGATATCAGTGACACTGATTTACGCCTTACGTCTTTCAAGGGTGATCCAACAGATAGTCTACTACTTCACATTTACCATGAAAAGTTTTTTTTTCACTTAATCATCCATTCCTACACCTACTTATTTGTCATTCCTGGCTATCAACAATTGGATATTTGTCATTTCTGCACCTACTTATTTGTCATTCCTGGCTATCAACAATTGGATATTTGTCATTTCTACACCTACTTATTTCTCACTTCTGGATCTCAAGGTTTGGATGTACATTCACTGACATTTTTGATTATCACAGTTAAACACTTACTTATCTGACAGTCCTTTTTATCAGTATCTCCACACTGGCCATTTTTACACCGACTGCATTCTGGAGTCACTATAAAAAAGAAAGTTAATTAAGACTACAATATGAAAATTTGTAAAAGTGTATGAAATTTGATGAGAATGTCTTGAATAGTTTCTTTAAAATTGAAATCTAAAAAGTTGGATGTAGATGATAAATTCTCACCAAATTATGTATAAGTGCATAAGCTTACATAAATACATCTTAAATGGTTTCAATGTCACAGGAAAGTTCAAGGTCAAACATTTTTGATGCAGTTGAATAGTTCTCACAAATACGTATCAGCATATTAAGTTTGATAAAAATATTTTGAGAGGTTTATTTAAAACTGAGCTAAACACTTAATTAAAATAAGTGAAGTTGAGGTCAAAGGGTCAAGGTCAAAAAATGTTGATGTAGTTGAAAAGCTTACATCAGTATGTATTAGCATATGAAGTTTGATAAAAATATTATGAATGGTTTCTTTAAAACTGAGTTAAACACAAATTGATATTGGTGAGGTCAAGGTGAAATGAAAGGTCAAGGACAAAAATGTTGATACAGTTGAATAGCTTTCATCAGTATGTATCAGCATATGAAGTTTGATAAAAATATCTTGAATAGTTTCTTTAAAACTGAGCTAAACACTTATTTAAAAAAAGTGAGGTCAAGGTCAAAGGAAAGGTCAAGGTCAAAAAATGTTGATGCAGTTGAATAGCTTTCATCAGTATGTATCAACATATGAAGATGGATAAAAAATATCTTGAATGGTTTCTTTAAAACTGAACTAAACACTAATTAAAGAAAAGTGAGGTCAAGGTCAAACGAAAGGTCAAGGTAAAAAATGTTGACACAGTTGAATAGCTCTCATCAGTATGTATCAACATATGAAGTTTGATTACACTATCTTGAATGGTATCTTTAAAACTGAGCTAAACACTAACTTAAGAAAAGTGAGGTCAAAGTCAAACGAAAGGTCAAGGTAAAAAAATGTTGATCCAGTTGCATAGCTCTCTTCAATATCTATCAGCATATGAAGTTTGATGAAAATATCTTGGAAAATTTCTTTGAAACTGAGCTTTGAACTGAGCTAAACGCAAAGCGCAATGGAAAGACAGACGGAAGGACAGAAGACGGACATGACAAACACTATATGCCATGGCCATATTCATGGCGGGGCATAAAAAATTCAAATATTAGATACCAAGTTCAATAAATATTGTTGCAATATACTAAGCATGTATTTAGTCAAATCACATTAAAGCTCAATACTTGTGAATAGGCCACATAAGAATTACACAGTTATATCAAAACTCCAGTCTGGCAGAGGCTGCTATAAATGAATTAGTTGTCTACATAAAAAGTAACACAATTCTTACTTGTACAGTCCTTTAAATCGTTAGCCAGTTGATACCCAGCTTCACACAGACACTTGGCAACCAGTCCATCTTCTGATGGTACATTCACACATAGATGTTTACAGCCCAAAGCTTCACACTGTGTAATGTTGACATCTGGGTTGACTGAAAAAACAATTCAACATAAACAAGAAAAAAAAAACATTTGGACATATGATATGCATTCTCAATTTTTTTTTCAAAAAAAAACCAAACTAATTCTAGGAATTTATGTCCTCCACTTAAGGACAGAAGTTTGAGGTATTAACCAGAAACAATGTTAAGCAAAATTAAAACACTTCAGAATCAATTGAGGTCATGTTTTTAATAAAGACAGTATTGAAGTGAATCTGGAAACTGTTTTATAACAAATATGAGTTTTTGACTTCGACCATTGACCTTGACCATTGATCTTTTGAGCTCCAAAAGAATAGAGGTCTTTTTTAAGAAAGGAATTACCATATCAAGTTTCCTTTCAAAAACTCTAAGAGAACTAATTTATCATCTGTTTTATGCAATATATTTGTGACCTTTGACCTTTTGACCTCAAAATCAATGGAGGTCTTTCTCAAGTTAGAGTCATCAACTTAAATTTCATTTCAAATGCTCAAACAGAACTCAACATCTGGAGTTCATTTTAATATGCTATATGAATTTATGACCTTGATCTTTAATCTTTTTGAGTTCAAAATCAATAAGGATCTTTTTTAAGTCATAGGGTGTTATGAAAAGACATTTCATTTGAGGACCACAGTTTGGTGATCTAGAAAGGTGGCTGAAACTGTCATGTGATTGTGTGAAATCAACAGTTAAACTGAGTAATATAACCAAAGATAAACCAGTACTTTTAAATAGACCTATTCAGACTGTTAGCCTGGTTAATAATCTAAAACATTTGTTAAATGCACCTTTAAAGCCTGGTTTGTGTATCAGTTGATGAATCTTCCATGCTTAGTTTTGTTCAGATAGTGTAAATATAGTTACCTAGGAATTTGTTAACTTTCAAAACCTCAACTAAATTATAAGTAAATATTCAGCATTGAGACTTGACTAATAATACTTTATATATACATGTATATAACAAGAGACATATCCATGTTAAGCACACTTTAGGCATAGAGTTGCTGGAACTGCTCCAAAAGGTCACTTGCCCCTAAAACATGTCAAATTCAACAAAAAGAGAATGACATGTTCTCCTAGAAGTAGTCTCCTAGAAGTAGTCTACAAGAGGTCCCAATGACATTTCCTCTTTCCTTACATGAAACAGGCATGCTGTTGAATTCATTTACTTCCGCAAGCTGATATTAGCAGACACTTGACTTCAACTAAATGTCACTTCAAACATAAGATCAGTTCAAGTTCAGTTAGTAGTTTCTGTGACTCCCTCTCATCTAAAGACTTTGAGATTCATAACAGAAAAGGTGTAAACAAATTCAAAATGACTTGAAATAAAAACTTTTTTAGAACATTTGTGATACAAACATTTCTACAATCAGTAGTTTAGAGACTAAATAAGATTCTATGGAAATGATAAATAAGAAAAACAATGAAACACACTTTTGCCTTCTAGATCTCCAGAATAATGCTTTGAGTAACAAGTTTTATTAAATATGAAACATAAACCATATTAATCAAGAAGAAAATGCTTGATCAGCTGTTCCTACAGACATAACACAGGTAAGTAAATACCTGGCCACTGTTCACCTCTTTACCTGTAGGGCTTATTTCAAAACATTAACAAATGCATGCTCTGGCAGTCAGCCAACCAAAAGAAAAGTACATTTACATGAAATGCTGTTGTACCTCAGTATATAAAGTTAAAACATTAATAAAGCAGTCACTAGTTACATATATGATAACCTACTTTATTTTCAAATTTAAAAAAAAATGCTTTTGACACAACCCCTATAGATTGCAACTTATTGGCATAGTAATCTGTCTAGCAGCTGTCATTGAGTAATTCAATGTTTACATTGTCACATGGTATGGCTCGTTGGTCTAGGGGTATGATTCTCGCTTCGGGTGCGAGAGGTCCCGGGTTCAAATCCCGGACGAGCCCAATTAAATTTTAAGCTTCATTTATATACAGCACTTATTTGCATCCATTAACAATAATAATTAATCAATTGAATTTTCCACTGAACTGAAAAAAATTCATTCTGTTCTTGGTAAAAGTAAGGTCATGTTCTTTGTAAAACATAACCAGAAGTCTCTGATGAGACTCTAGCTCTACTGGATTGTACTTATCACAATGGAAGTGAAAAGTAGCACTTGGACTCAAACTATGCAACAGCAATAAATAAAATAATGATCCTTGGTTTAATCTCTTTTTGAGGCAAGATTTAGTGCAATTAAATTAAATTCTAGGAGTAGCATTTTTAAAGAACTTCAAAGAAATTTCTATTTTTAGTGATAATGAAAAATTTTTTACAGAAGGACAGACAGACAGAGGTACTTACACCATACTATCACATACGCTCTTCTGGTCCCTGACCAGTAGAGCTAAAAACCCTGTCTTATTTGAATCTCCCAGCCCAACAATGGTATATTCATACCCAGAATCCATAAGCTTAGACACTTGCCACAAGACCTTCATAAAAATTCTGAATCAATTTTCAAAAATATTAGGACTTGGCAAAAATTATTTAAGAAAATGCAATAAATCCTTTTTACACAAACTGACTTTCTGGCATATAATAATGTTTGGGTTCTAATAAAAAGAAACCTTTCAATCTATTACTGAAGTAAAGGCTTACTGGGCTGTCGCAGTCGATGGTAGATCTGTAGTTGGTAAGAATCATGCATCCTGATGTTCATGTACTTGGTCACTTTGACTGATCTATCCCAGCGATGAATACGAGTTAACTTCACATCATCACCAGTCACATATATAAAGTTCCCAAGGATGGAAATGCCTCTTGATTTCCTGGCCTCTAACTAGAAAAAAATGCATCATGATATCAACATCAAATTTTGTCAACAATTATTTTCATAGTACAGAGGAGCCTCGTTACTCCAAATACCAATAATGCTGATGCTTCACCTGCTGGACAATATTTGTTAGAATATACATTGATAACTACCAAATAAAAAAGGCCCATTTCATTTCTCCAGACGCTTCATCCATCTGGACAATTTGTTTGGCAACACAAGCGTCTGGATTAAATTTGTAGGGAAAAGAATTTACATTTATGTCTATCCATTATAACAGATACGTTTCAGTAATGTGGCCGCTTCATTAATCTAGATGATTGGCTCAGGATAGTAAGTGGACAAATTAAGGAGGCTCACCTGTATGTCTTAGAAAAAGAGAGGAGAGCTTCTAACAAGTATCTTACCCTAGTAACAGTGTATCTTTTTACTGTCTCTCCATTGATGTTGATTCTCTCTACAGTGCCTTTAGCGGAATCTACCCAGTATAGTTGTTTGTTTGGGTAGTCGATGGTCATTCCATATGGATTAATCAGCTCATCTATGCCCTCCACTAAAGCACTACTTTTAGTACCATCAAGGTGGGCTTGGTTTATGCTCCAACCTTTAGACTTAGATCTCAATGTATAGAACATCAGCCTGAAAAAAAACCCCAATCTGAAAACATTTGTTTTATTGTATATCAAAAAATGTTTTGTTGTAAAGATATTTAAGGTTTATAATCATATTAAATTATTTCTATAAGCTACTGTTTGAGTGACAACTGATTTCTACAAACAACTGTTTGACTGGAAACTGATTTCTCCAAAAGCTACTGTTTGACTGGGAACTGATTTCTACAAACTACTGTCTGACTGGGAACTGATTTCTACAAGCTACTGTTTGACTGGGAACTGATTTCTACAAGCTACTGTTTAACTGGAACTGATTTCTACAAGCTGTTTTTTGACTGGGAACTGATTCCTACGAGCTACCGTTTGACTGGGAACCAATTTCTACAAGAAACTGTTTGACTGGGAACTGATTTCTACAAGCTACTGTTTGACTGGGAACTGATTCCTACAAACTACTGTTTGACTGGGAACTGATTTCTACAAGCAACTGTTTGACTGGGAACGGATTTCTACAAGCAACTGTTTGACTGGTAACTGATTTCTCCATGCTACTATTTGACTGGGTACTGATTTCTACATGCTACTATTTGACTGGGAACTGATTTCTCCAAGCTACCATTTGACTGGGAACTGATTTCTAAAAGCAACTGTTTGACTAGGAACGGATTTCTGCAAGCTACTATTTAACTGGGAACTGATTTCTCCAAGCTACCGTTTGACTGGGAACTGATTTTTAAAAGCAACTGTTTCACTAGGAATGGATATTTGCAAGCTACTATTTGACTGGGAACTGATTTCTACAAGCAACTGTTTGACTGGGAACTGATTTCTACAAGCAACTGTTTGACTGGGAACGGATTTCTACAAGCTACTGTTTGACTGGGAACTGATTTCTACAAGCTACCGTTTGATTGACAACTGATTTCTACAAGCTACTGTTTGACTGGGAACTGATTCCTATAAGCTACTGTTTGACTGGGAACTGATTCCTACAAACTACTGTTTGACTGGGAACTGATTTCTACAAGCAAATGTTTGACTGGGAACTGATTTCTACAAGCAACTGTTTGACTGGGAATTGATTCCTACAAGCTACTGTTTGACTGGAACTGATTTCTGCAAGCTACTATTTGACTGGGAACTGAATTCTCCAAGCAACTGTTTGACTGGAACTGATTTCTACAAGCAACTGTTTGACTGGGTACTGATTTCTACAAACTACTGTTTGACTGGGAACTAATTTCTACAAGCTATTGTTTGACTGGGAACTGATTTCTACAAGCTACAGTTTGACTTGAACTGATCTCTACAAGCTACTGTTTGACTGGGAACGGATTTCTACAAGCTATTGTTTGATTGACAACTGATTTCTATAACCTACTGTTTGACTGGGAACTGATTCCTACAAGCAACTGTTTGACTGGGAACTGATTTCTACAAGCAACTGTTTGACTGGGAACGGATTTCTACAAACTACTGTTTGACTGGGAACTGATTTCTACAAACTACTGTTTGACTGGGAACTGATTTCTACAAGCTACTGTTTGACTGGGAACTGATTTCTATAAGCAACTGTTTGACTGGGAACTAATTTCTACAAGCTATTGTTTGACTGGGAACTGATTTCTACAAGCTTTTGTTTGACTAGGAACTGATTTCTACGAGCTACTATTCGATTGGGAATTGATTCCTACAAGGTACTTTTTGACTGAGAACTGATTTAGCACAAATTGATCTCAGGGGCTGTTTGGTACAATCAAAAATAGCTCCCAGGGTTCTCCATGGGCCATTTAACGTGGCAGCCACAGTTAAATAATCAGCACCACAGTTCTGTCACAGTAAACTATTAAAGCCACAGTAAGCTTGTAATGGATCAGGAAGATAAATGTATACATTTATAAATTTCAAAATGAACCTCCAAATTATATACCAATTTTCAGTTTCTAATGCTAAAACATTAACTTTTTCTAATTACGGCCCATTATTTGGCTTGCACAATCATCTTCTACACCTCGTTGGATTTTGCGCATGAATGAAAAGAGACAAGCCATTTTTTCACACTTCCCAGAAATTGCAAAGGAACTTTTTAATACTAATTAATTACTTAGCTTTACTATAGATAACCACATCTCTTGCTTTTAACTCACAGTTACGAAAAAACTGAGTGAAAACATATCATACATGTATCGTAATCATGCATTGAAGTAATGTTAAAAATTAACAATTATATATCCATCAAAATTGTATTTTATAACTCTAAACTGCTCAAGTGTTTTTAATTCACAAGTTTTAAAGATACTCCAGTTAACTGAGACCAATATTTTAATATATAGATGAAATCTTGATTGTGTAACCTAACAGAATTTTCTCTGTCCTTTAATGAACACAGTATATGTATAATTTACATATGGTAAACAAAATTATTTTTCTTAAAAAATCAAGGTAAAGCAATTAAAACTTGTTATTTCTGCTACTATTATTTTCATGTTCTATAAGCTAATATTTGTTTATCTATAAGAATGTACGAGTACCATAGATTCATGTGTGCACACGTTTGTAAGGGGGAGGGGGGCCTCAGTGCAAATGTATGTTGGAAACATTCTAATTTTTTGTTTAACACTACAGTTATTCAACATTCTTATTATCTTTAAATCTATTTTTCAATCTGCCAAATAATAAATACCATTTGTGTAAACTAGGCCTAGTGATTCAGAAGAGTTGTGTACTTTTCAATTAATTAGTGGGTTCTTTGTGAATTTGGTCGGAAAATGACTGCAAAAACAGCACTTTGTGTCTTGCACCACAGTTAAATTTGAAATGATGGAGAACCCTGGTGCCATTAGTATTTCTAAGTATTATATCATATAAAATCATATCTTGCTGGTTTTGAATCTATAATTGATAAATTAACATACAAATTGGCCAAAATCTGAATCCTACTTCGAGTGTTAGGGGATTAAGCAATCAATTACCCTAAATTTGGTTCCAGTACAAGAGTCTGTGGAGTTTCATCCTCAAATTTCAGAATGGTTGCGCAATTCTCCCCTTCAAAGGTGCATAAGATGATCCTATCATTGACAACATCAACAAAATACCAATTTCCAGTAATCCAGTCATAGGCAAAGTTTTCGATTGCTAATGAAAATAAAAAGTCAAACATCACAAATGCAATTTATAGGATATCCTTCAATACATATTTTGTCTTTTCAGAATTTTAATTTTCTGAAACCTTCAGAAATTTGACACTTCTGAACTCTGTTACAATAACCTTGTCTAAATGACCTTGTTTGGTGTCATGATCATAATCAACATTAAGGGCATAATAAAATAATGATCTTCTTAAAGTTTTATAATGAGTTAAAATAATGTGTTTCTTCTAAGATATTGTGTTATAAAGCCAAAGTCTTATAAAACATATGAGTATAACGAAGTTTTGACAAATTCAACCTCACTGTAAAGCAAGAAAGACTACAAAATATGAGTGCTGGAAAACAAACACTGAATCTACTGTATCGTTGTTATCTCAATGTCAACATCGCGCGACTTTTATTTTTAGTGTAAAACTTGTAAACAACATTGATTGGAGCATGCAAGGTGAGAAATTTGTTCTGATATTCTTTTTTGAAGATTGTATCAAAATCCTCAGTCTACCGACATTCATTTCTTGCAACTTAATTGAAATCATGGTTACCTCTTCAACTTTTTCTGAGCATGCATACAATAAGGAGGAAAAAAATGGAAAAAATTCTAGTCTTGGGCCAGAAAAAAATTGTTTTTCCCCATAAAAGTACCCACTAGATTATTTTACATTCTGAAACCTGTAATTTTCTGAAACCTAATAAATGCAAAAATCCTACTTCTGTCAATTTTCCATTTTTTTGCATCATGATGTCTCTTTGAGTTATTTCATTGCAAAATTATGTCAAGGACAAGAATTTTACACTTCACAACCAGTGACCTTGAACTTGTCCAAATGACCATGATATAAGGTTGCTATCAGTTTCAAAGTTATAAAATCTAGACAAGAATGCACTCCTCTTATTCCTAACAAAGAACATATGCACAATGAAATCTTTTAAAAGGTCTTTTTTTTTTTTTTTTTTTTTTAACAATTTTGACAAATCAATCTGAAAAAGTTCAAAGGGTATATATTAACTTCAACCAAGCTTGAAAAAAATAATTAATAGTTTCAGAGATTATCTTCAGATGAAAAATGTCTACTAATGGACAGCTAGAAAGACAGACAGAATAGCTGATTCCAGCATACTCCTTAAACTTTGTTTGCTGGGGGTAAAATGAGATAAAATCTTATTTAATGTAATACATGACAAACTTCTATGCATCTAAATAAGAAGTCTAATTTTGCAGAAAAGGTATATCAACATGCTATTGCTTTGCTTACTTTCTAATGTGACTTGAGTGAAAATTTCAATGACATTGGATGTTGTTGACTGGTTCATACATTTCATGGTTGATTTTGCTATAGGTGGTGGTTCATACATTATCTACAAAAAAAAACCTCAGTGGAATAACTTATCAGGGTATATTTATTTATGATAACAATTGTTTTTTTCATTATTCTGATACTTAATTAATCTGTGACTAATAAATGTTCCACAAAGGGTGTCCTAATTTTCCATACTCACCCAACATACTAGTTTTTTTCTGTGATCAAAGTCAACAGTTCTGATATAATGTGCTTCATTACTGCTGTGACTTAGTGTGGGGGGATCTGATGTAAGATTTAACTGTAATAAAACCTCTGAGGCAGCCACCAAGAGATATGTCTTCTCAGTCTTTGGTTCTGAAAATATAGAAAAAAATTAGTCTGACCTCTAAAAAACAATTAATTATATTAAATCTGTACTGCTTTAAAAAGGAATATTTAATTTGTCTTTTCTTAATTCAGAACCAACCATTCAATGGAATACAATGAGTTCCATCCTTCCCATAATTATCTGTACAGGAACATGAGAATTGCCTTGAGGAACTATTGTATGAACATTTTTGGTCACAGATCCCTTCATGATAATCACATGGGTTATAGTCTAAAACAGAAACAAGAGGCCCATAGGCCACATTGCTCACCTGAGGACTTTGGAAAAGCAGAAACCAGTTCAGTGTTGATAAGTGGTCCCCCTACAAACACCCCATCCCCTGCAGGGGCAGGGAAGGGTGCATGATTTGAAACAACTTTAATTTACACTAACTGAAGATACTTCCATATACACATATGACTAACCATGGCTTTAAAAGATTTTTACAGATTTTTTTCATATGTATTCCTATGTCAAAGTTTGATCTTCTATAGTAGTCCACTCCACCCCTGGGGGTCATAATATTAACACATTTGAATCTACACTAACTGAGGATGCTTCAATATCAATATGGCTAATCATGGCATTCCTGCTCTTGAGGAGAAAATTTTTAAAGATTTTTCTTATATATTCCTATGTAAAACTTTGATTGCTCTATGCAGTACAGTTAAGGTGCTAAATGGAAATATTGGTGACTTTTTAACATAGAAAATACATTCTTTACAAGGATGGGCAATTCTTTTTAGAACTTTACTATTATTGGACGAATGCAATGTGGTTGAAAACTACAGGTTGAGGAAAATTAGATTTCTTATTTAGACTATCACGTAATTTTGCAGTTACGTGATTTTAGCAAATATACCTGAAGTATTGAGGTCATCTATAAATTCCAATACTGCAAGGGCATAACCAAGTTAAAAATCTAAGTTTAATATACAATTATTTTCAACACTCTTTGTAGTTTGTGAAAAGTGCTGCGAACCTATATAGATTCTACTATCTAATTGCTAAAATTACATTTGTCAGACCGTATGTTGAATATTTTGCTGGTCGAGTACATTAAATATAGATATAATTAATTCATTTACAAGATTTCAACAGGTTCGCAGCACTTTTACAATATCTTCATACTTCTTGAGTTTATGTGTAAAAGCTTGTCATAATTCATTGAGGGTATGCCCTTGCAATATATCGATTTATTATGACCCTTCTATTACCCTTCAGTGAATCTGAATACAAATATACGACAGTATCGCTTGTCTAGGGAATGTACGGGAATCTGCAAATAATATTTAATCTAATTACAAAATACATTTTTCATTGTATAAAATATAACTTGATCCGCCTCTCACTGCATACAAACTGCATCAAATTTTACGATATGACATCACATTGACAAGTGCATTGCGATCAGTGAATTGTTTATATATTGTTGTGTGGGATTTAACCAACGACAAAAATGCATGCACTAGTTAGTATTGATGTAGTTTAAAGCTATCCAACAGTTTAAAATTGCAAACCATTTCATTTTGTGGTAATTGAAGACCTTATATTTTTGTGTGATGTCATAGTAAGCATTTCCCGTATAAATTAGGCCCCGCCTACTTATTGCAGCCTTAGCTGTGCTGCGTACCCAAGGGGTCATGATTTGAGCAAATCTGAATCTACACTACCTGAGGATGCTTCCATACAAATACATGTATGACTAAGCATGGCTTTATTGTTCTTGAGAAGATTTTCTAAGATTTTTCCTGTACATTCCATGTAAAACTATGATTGCCCATTGTGGCCCCACCTACCCCCGGCAGTCATTATTTGATCAATTTGAATATGCACTACATGAGGATGCTTCCAATTTATAAACACGACTGATCATGGCTTTGCTGTTCTTAAGAAGATTTTTAAGGATATTTCCTATATATTCCTACATATAACTTTGATCCCCTGTTGTGGCCCCACCATACCCCCAGGGGTCATGACTGAACAAACTTGAATCTACACAGAGGATGCTTTTGTATTAATATGACTAATCCTGGCTTTGCTGGTCATGAGAAGAAGACTTTTAAAGATATTTTCTACATATTTGAGTGTATAACTTTGATCCCCCGTCGTGGCCCTGCCCTACACCTAGGGGTCATGCTTTGAACAAACTTGAATCTACACTATGTAATGAAGATTTCACAAAAGTTTCTTTTTTTCTGGCACAGTGGTTCTTGAGAAGAAGATTTTTAAAAGATGCTATTAATTACCTCCCCTTGAAAGAGGGTGTGGCCCTTCAAGTAATTTATAACATCTTAATAAGGGACAAGTAGCAGATGAGTATATCACTACATTCTAGATGTTAATTTTTTCAGAATGCCGGAAAAAAGCATTTCCCAAAAAATATTGTAATAGACAAAATTTTTACAAATTTTCAGAATTTTTGTCAACTACTAACTCAAGTGTATTAATTAAATTGTGTAATTACTTATCTAAAGTATATAAACAAGTCTGTCCTCCTTAAGTTATTTTTGTTTATCTAACTTGTATTTATTCTGCTATTTCACATGTATCTTTTATATTGTCTGTGTATATATTGTACATTGAACCTTGTGTACCACTCAGTGGTTTGAGAGAATATCTTGAATCCTCTTTACCCAAGGATGCTTTGTGGCAAGTTTGGTTGAAATTGGCCCAGTGGTTCTTGAGAAAAAAATGAAACTTTGAAAAGTTTATGCTAAAGCCAACTCAAACGACCACAAGTAACAACAGACAACAGAAAAATTTTGATCAGAAAAGCTCACTTCAGCCTTTGGCTTACGTGAGCTAAAAAACTTTAATATTGCATTATATCAATACAATGCACTGTGTCATAAATCATGAGTGCATTCTAAAAATTGATTATTGAGCATATACTAAAAGTTTGTATACATATCATGTGTGATGTGTAATGTGTAAAAATGATCATTTGAAGTGTATATTTAGTATACTATATATATTTAGCACACTTTCTGCTTATAATTACATCACCTATTCCACTTCATACTTACAAGTAATTTTTTTAAATGTAATTTTTGTCTTTTACTTTCTCAAACAGTTCATCACTTGATGTCTCATTTATATTAAATCACTGTGATGTCATATTTTGCACTGTTTTGACACATGAAATGCATTGGCACACACTGTGATTAAGTAAATGAAAAAAATTTACAGTTTTTCTCAAAGAACACCTTAGATGCCATAAGGGTATAAAATCAGCTTGTCAAAACTTGAGGTATGCTTGAAAAAAAAAGATCTCATAAACTTTTTATAATAATTATGCAATATAGCTACTTACTGACACATTTATTTTCTTTTGACATCATGAATAAACTAGAATCGCAGTAACACTTCGGTCCATCTTTGGTCTGTGTGCACTTATACGCACAATTCAATTTATCACAGCTTGTTGAAAAAGTCACTGAAAAAAGATGTATTTTATGAACATATTGGATTTTACTTATTTACCAACAAAACTGTCAACAAGCAGCAATTATAATTTTGCAAGATTTTATTTCTTTCATTAAGTTTCAAAAATTATGCTATTTTTATTTTTGTCACAGGTGATGTGAATTTCAAAATAGATAATAGATTTTAGTACTCTTACTTCAGTAAATTGATTTTTATCATTACATTTTCCAGTATATCTACCACTACAACAGGTTTCATTGAATCCAAGCTTTAAAAACTTACCAATCAACTGGTTTTAATTATTTCTTTATCTCCATGAATTTACCATAAACCCACCTTAACAGGTGGCCTCATCTCCTCTTGAGCTCCATGTATCTTCAGCTCAGAATTTACAATGAACCCTACCCTTACCACCAGTTTCTCACCTTTTCAGCTCCCAGAATTTAGTATACAGTCAAACCTCGTTATCTCGAACTCAATGGGACTAAGAAAAAAGTTCGAGATATCCGAAGATTTGAGAAACCGAGGGTAAAATACTTAAAGAATGTGTTTGGGACTTTCAAATCACATTGACATATCCATGGTATTAAAGATATCAGTGGTTGAGATACGGAAATTCAACTGTATATCATTTCAACCATTCCAACTTGGCAATCTGAATGATAAACCTACCATTACAACTGGTCTCATCACCTCCGAGTTCACAGTCTTTATGTTTATCACAGAATTTGGACAGTGGAATGCACAGCTCTTCTCCTGGACACCGCTCATAGTTTGGATTGCATCTGAGGAACGGTGATAGAGGTTTGAAGGGAGCTGAAACATGAAAACGAAGCTTGAAAGATTTTTACCTTTGGACTAAGTCTTATCACATGTTTAACCCTTTACCCCCCGGATGTCACTCAATGGATATTTTTTTCATATATATACCACAGTTTTGACATCGGAATGGTTTTTGTGTGAAAGTAATGAAGTATAGTAATGTGAATTCACATATAAAAACAGTGTAAAACATTGAGGTTTATATATAAAACATGTGATAAAAAGAATCTCTCAGTTTGTGATTAGATATGATTTTTATCCGACTCATTCTGTTTTTTATCCCCTTTTTATATATATTATTTTATACATGTGTATATAAAAAAAAACACACAAGTCATTGGATAAAAATCATAACCAACCACAAATCAACTGAGACCCTATATTTATGAATGTGTATACATCTGTTTTAATTTTTTGTTTCTGTCAATTCACATATAAGCCTTGCATCACCTTAATATTTTACTTAGTATGAAAGTATATATTTCCTAATTACAGTGTATTTAAAAAAGAAGAAGATAAAATTAACAATATTGAAAAATTTCTCAAGTTTATCAAGTAAAACATATCTTTATCAAACAGATACATATTTATCTTAAAAATGTTCACCCTGAATTAGAAAAGCTTTCTTCAGGCCTAAATGTTGTGATTTCTTTTGTGTGTCAACAATAAAGATTAAGGTGAAGACTGTAGAAAAGGTCATGCAGTAGTGATTGTTGAATAAACACTTAAAAATTGTGATTAAAACAGTATTGAAACAAAATGTAATTTTGGTTAGCTTTTGTGGGATGCCTGTTTCGAGCCCCTCACCATAACAGATCTACTCACTCCCAGATATTGAGCCTGCTATACGATTATCCAACTCACGCCCTAGTTATATTTAACATTATATTGTCAACTTCTTAAAGACCCACTCATTCATATATAGGTAATGCAAAACATCTCAAAATAATGTAAATTTTAATTAATTTCTCTTATTGTTTTGAAATTAAAAAAAAAATTACTCAGTTGCATAGGATGATTAAAGAATAAAAAGATGAGTTGAATCCTTGAATGAGGATGAAGTTTAAATTTCCACTTCCTCTTACATTTTCTTTTTGTGATGTTACTAGAGGAGCTAAATGATACAGATTAATAATCTTTGTCTGTTCTATTGAATGTCTGTAACAATGAAAGTGCTATAATTACACCCAGTGAGAGAGACATAATACTGTACACACTATTGTCTGTTGATCTCCTTCTTCTTGAAGTAGTGACACCTGAAATAGACAAAATATATCTGTGTCATTTAAATTTAAATTGTCATCATGATTCAGACTGTATTGTTTACAAGCATGCCATTGGATCCTTAAGTGAAAACACAAAAATAATAGGAAATGCTTCCTTCCAAAACAAAATAACTTATAGGCAAAACTGAAATGTCACTGGGATCTGCTGACCTAGCAAATGCTCACAATCCTATCAAATTTAACTTGTTTTACACCATACATACAACATGTGTACAAAGGGCACAACCAGTCATATTCCGCAAGATGAATTAACTACTGCATAAAATGTGAGAGAAGATCTGAGAACATGGATTGTTACAGAAAAATGCTTTAAACTTTTTTGACACCCCTATCAGCCTCCCTCATGAAAGTGAAAATTCCATAATGCACATCTACAGGATACACCATCAGTCATTTTCCAAAAGATGTTTGGATACTGTTTAAAATTCAAAAGGAGCTCTGGTATCCAGGTTTTTGTCAAAAAAGTTGTTTTTATACCCCCACACAAAACTCACATTCTGTGTGACAGAGTAACCAAATTTTCTCAGTTCTATGACAAGAGTTTCATAATACTCACATTGTAAGAATCCCTACAAAACTTGTTGTCAGTTACCATAATACTGACAATCTTTGTTACCACAATTCTCAAATTCTTACTTAGAAATACCAAAAAACTTATTCTCTTTGTCAGAGCTACCGTAATACTCACACTCAGTGTCAGAGTCCCCACAATATTCAAATTCTACAATACTCACAATAAATGCCAGATTTACCACACTAAGTGTCAGAGTCAGCAGGAAATCAAATTCTATTTCAGAGTCACCACCATGCTCACAATCCATATCAGAGTTCACACAACACTCAATATCTATGTCAATGCTACCACCATACTCACAACATATTTCAGAGTTTCCACCATACTCACAATCTCTGTCAAAGTTACCACCATAGTAACAATCTCTGTCAAAGTTACCACCATACTCACAATTCATGTCAAAGTTACCACCACAGTAACAATCCATGTCAGCATTATGACAATACTCACAATCCATGTCAAAGTTACCACCACAGTAATAATCTATGTCAGAGTTAATACCACCATAGTAACAATCTATGTCAGAGTTACCACCATAGTAACAATCTATGTCAGAGTTACATTACCACCATACTTATAATCCATGTCAAAGTTACCACCATAGTAACAATCTCTGTCAAAGTTACAGCCATACTCACAATCTATGTCAGAGTTTCCTCAACACTCAAATACATGTCAGAGTTACCACAGTATTCACAATTATAAATATCAGAGTTAAGACCATACTCACCATGAAGAACATGAACTACAACATTCAGGCTCTGTATACTCTAAATAATACTCACTTGGCAAGTTATTAATATAATACTCCTTATAATTTATACTCACATTCTGAATCGGATTCATCTGACCCATCATCACAGTCTTGTGCTCCATCACATTTCCAACAGCTATGGATTTCCTCTATCCCATCATGACACGTCCAATAACCTGCACTCTCTGGACACTCTACATCACCTGTCAAAATATTAATCATTTTTATTAAATATATACAAAATATAAAGAGTCCTAGCTATTACAGTCATACCTCGTTATCTCGAACTCCATGGGACCAAGAAAAAAACTTCTGAGATTTTGGGGGATTCGAGATATCAAGGGTAAAATACTTAAGGAATATGTGGT
This sequence comes from Saccostrea echinata, assembly GCF_033153115.1. Taxonomy (NCBI): domain Eukaryota; kingdom Metazoa; phylum Mollusca; class Bivalvia; order Ostreida; family Ostreidae; genus Saccostrea; species Saccostrea echinata. The sequence goes on from NW_026889805.1 coordinate 9,115,468, forward strand.
TGGGACTTCCAAAATATTCTCCACATATCCATGGTATTCGAGATATCGGTGGTCGAGATACTGAGGTTCAACTGTATTTACTTTTTAAGTATAATCTCTCCTCAGAAATGAATGGAAATATTAACCTTAGTAAGTTGCAAAATTTTGCATTAAGGCTTCAGAGACAGTGTCAAAGAGAATACCGTAGATTAAGTAAATTTACAAGTTTGGGGTAATTTATCTAATTATGCAATAAAAAAACTTTAGCATAAACCCCCAATATGAACATTTTTAAACATGTTTTGTTCAGCTTTAAAATACATAATCCTAGTATTGTGGAAATAATCCCCATGCGTAATGTTCTTCTTTTAATAACATAAATATCTATGTTTACAGTATGATGTCATAGTGTTTAGACAGTAACTGAAAGATCGCTCAAATCCTGGTATGCGCACTTGATGTTGTGTCATTAGACAAGACACTTTATTCTGCATTGTCTCAGTCCACCCAGCTAAATTGGGTATTGACTTAAGCTAGGAGTTAACCTGCGATGGAAAGAACTGGACTGGTGAGACACTCTGTTTAGCTTTTAAATATCAGTTCAGGTCCCTTTTTCTTACTATGTTCTGGAGATATTGATTTCTAATCCTTATACAGTAAAACATACTTATTACCAAGTGCCAGGGTCGCCCGCGTGGCGCAGTGGTTAGAGCCTTCACTCTAGAGTTGCAGAGTAAGGAGTTGATCCTTACATTGTGGGTTTGAATCCCACTGTGGGACGTGGAGACTGGTTCTTCGGATGAGACCGTATAAACCAAGGTCCCGTGTCGCAGTAGGTACTGGTACAATAAAGATCCCTCACTGCTCAATGGCACTGAGTGCCGAGTATAGGTCAAAATTTGCAGCTCTCCACTGGCAAGTGATGGCGTCTCCATATGAGTGAAAAACTCTCCAGAGGGACGTTGAACAATAAACAAACATACAAACAAACGAAGTGCGAGGGATGGATGATTTTGCTTCATTGCGTGATATAATTTGTTATACTATCTGTTAGGTTCACAATATACATTTAAGGGCAAAATGCGTTTTGTCAGACCTATGAACCAAACTGTTTGCCTGAGGCCGTTAGGCAAAATGCAAACAGTTTGGTTCGAGGGGATGACAAAACGCATTTTGCACGAGAACACAGTCAGTAAAAGTTTTATTATACCTTCTAATTTTTTTGGCATATCTTGTGCTAGGTTCACTGTTGAACAACAACAAATGTGAATAAGATTTAGTTGATTCCTCCCAGTGTGATGTTATGTAAGCTGTCCAATATCTCACTCTGCAGTCAAACATCAATTTTTTTTTTTTGACCGCTCAGTAAAACATTGGAAATGTTAAACTTTTTTAGTATAGATTTACATATTAACCAATTTTAAAAGGTATAACAATATATTTTGAAGTCAAAGAGAATGAAAATCACTTTGCTGTAAGTGTCAATTCATTATAAGCATGTTCGTTATAAGCATACTTTACTGTATAATCTGTATTATTTACTAATTATAGATTTTAAATTGCCATTTCCTGAGCAGTACCTGCTGATAAGCAAAACGCAATTCTAAATTGATATTAATCAATATGTCTCCAACTAGCCAAACAAATTAACTATTCATTATCAAGAAATTTTACAACACTACAGAAAATAGATTATGGTACAATGATAATAAAAAATGCAATGTAAAGAGATATTTAATACCCAAATTATTGGCTTTAAGAGTAATGATTGGTATCGCTTCACAAAAGTACACATTAATGCTAAGGAGCATTGTTTATTTGCCCTGACCTAAAATAAAGATTTCAGAGAAAGTTGGAATGTCTTCTGATTCAGACATGCCCTATAATGACCTGGTGTATTGCATAACATATGATATGGACAGCAGGTTTAAGAAAGTTGTCACTTCTAATCTGCCAGCCAGAAACTGATCACAACCAAGCCCACCATTACTTGATAATATGTCTCTTGTTACAATCAGTTCACATTCCCCTCAAAGGCAACAAAAATATATCATTCGTATCATAATTGCTAAGGTGCACCTGAAATATTTGGAGATTAATGGAGTATTTTTTACAAGTTACAATGTTTAAATAAAGATTTTTTAAGTGGGTTAAGTTTATCTATCTAGCAATTAAAACACAGAAAAAATACATGTATTTGTAGTCATATTCAAACACTCTCTAAAAATAAACTTAAAAAAATAATGCCAGACTTTGTTGGTTTAGATAAAGGACCAAAATAAGCAGAACTAATAAATTCCTAAGCATTTTCTGGGTTTAGTCATCAGCGTAAAAAAAAAACCTGCAAGGACACATTTTCAAGATTGCTTTGTTTCTCTCATGACCATTTTAGTAATGAGTTGTGTCAGGAAAAATTGATGGTCTTTGTACAAACTTTCTTTCCTCCCTACAATCAAAATTTACTTCTTTTGGGAGACAGTCTGCCAAAAGGCTTCAGGGTTTTAATGATTCCAGTAAATAGAATTTTCAGTTCTACTTAAATAAAAGGCTCTTTGGTGATTTACAATCCCAGATATTCAAAAGATTCCTATGGAAAATAAATGCAAGGAAAAAATGGAAACTGATTTTTGCTATCTTAAAACTATCATGGTACCTGCAAAAAAGCTCTTTTTAACAATTTTCCAGGTGCTAAGAATTAATACAGCCACACTAGAAGGCAGAACTTTTATATAATGTAATACTCAATTTATTTGTGCTTGCACGAACATGACAGGATTGCAATTAACTTTAAAACCTTAGGGGCTATGTGGGCCCCTAACTTTCCAAGATTTAGTAGCCTGCATTTGATATTCTAGGGTCCACAAATTTGTCCATTAAGTAAAATATTTCTCAATCTTTTCTATCATATTCTCTGAGAAGTATACTTTGCTTTCCACAGTCTTTTATTTTTCTGCGAATTTCACCACCATTTGTATGAAATTCCATTTTTCCCTCACTTTGAGACTTCAGGTAGTCAAAACACTGACTTGATTCAGGGTCTAGAAAATGTTGATGAATGTAGGGAACAATGAAAATGAAAAGTAAAAGTTGAACATGGTTATCTCGAATACCAATATCTCACTCAAACACTAATCTCACTCAAACACCAATATCTCACTTGAACACCAATATCTCACTCGAACACCAATATCTCACTCGAATACCAATATCTCACTTAAACACCAATATCTCAAACACTTGGGATATGTTGAAGAAATTTAGCAGTCCAAACAACTTTTCTGTATCTTTCTTACCCTGTTTATCTTGAAGCATTGGATATCTCGAAGTTTAATCTTTGTCCTGTCAAGTTTAAGATAACAAGGTTTAACTGTATATTTGTAGGACTCCAAAGTGGACGGGACTCCAAAGCCCGATGATCATGCCAAAGTCCGATGGTCTGTGCCAAACCCCGATGGTTCACAAGCCAAAGTCCGAAGGCACAGAAAAATAATTATTGCTTATGACATCATAGTACTTCTGCGCCAAATTGCGATGTCGAACCATGCCAAGGTAAAACGGTTTAAAATAAATTAAATGAATTTTAAGTATTTAAACGCCAAAGTAATATGGTTCACTAGAAAATGCAAAAAATATATTGTACCACTAGCCATAATTTCTTAAGTGGTTGCTAGGCTAACCCTTACCTCTCGGATGGGTGTGAGGCTAACTCTTTATCTCTCGGATGGGTGTGAGGCTGACCCTAATCTCTTGGATGTTTGTGAGGCTAACCCTAATCGGTCAAAAAGTCTGTAACATCCTAGATGGGAGAGAAACTAGCCCTAATTAGTCATACCTCTTTTGGGGTGCGAGACTAAAACTATTCAATCGAATAGTGTACAAGGATTAACCCTTAATGTCTTGGGTGGGTGCAACCCATCCTATAATCAGTGTAACTGTGCACAAAGACTAACCCTTATCAGCCAAGTGGTGTGCAAAGACTAATCCTAATAACTCAGGTGAGTACAAACATTAAGTAAAATCAGTCAAACTGTATTTGATGACTCATCCTAAATTATTGATTCTGAATTACGGACTATGCGTCGAGGTTTGACGTCGGAATATTGTGAAGTCATATTAAACGTTAATTTTTCTCCCCACCATCGGACTTTGGCGTGTCAGACCATCGCACTTTAGCACACATGTATCATAGGAAATGAGCCATCGGACTTTAGCGTGATCATCAGACTTTGGCATCCGTACCAACGTCAAACCTTCGGGGTTGGGCACAGACCATCGGACTTTGGCGAGACCATCGGACTTTGGTGTCACCATCAGACTTTGGAGTCCTACATATTTAATAGAATTAAAACCATGGTCAGGTTCCAGAAAAGTTCCAATAAAATTCTTACTCACAATGCAGGCATTAAAATCCTCAAGAGTTGTTCGCCCATGGACAAAATTACTCACATTTGCAAATGGGTGAGTGGTTATTTACAACCCTGCATGACTTTGTAGAAATCATATGATTAAACATAGTCTGGCTACAATAATGTTTAAAAAAAAAAAAAATAAACCCTTTAATATGCACCAACACTGATCAGAACATTTAAGTTCATCCACTGGTCCAGGTGAGCTAAAAATAAGCAGAATGATGGCTACTAAAATCTGTGTCCCTTGTATGTCTTTACATGGATATTGCTTGGTCAATCTAGGACTCTGGAGGACTGGTCCTCTCTGATTGAATCCGAGTTAATTTCATTCTAACTGTAGACCCATTGACATGGTCAGACCATGTCATTTGAGTCATAAACTCTAATAATTAGGTCAACTAAATAGATTCCGAATGAGTAATCCTTGTTTTAGGTTACATGTCAAAACTGCAACAATTATACGTAACTTTTGAAAACCGATTTTATTATTTGTTTTTTTAATATCAATTTTAAACATGTATTAAATATCTGTTTTTATATGTATGCTTCGTGTATAAAGGAAGTGTTTTATCAATTCAATAGGTCTTTATAAAGGGAACATCACATTTCTTTCAAATTTTAACTCATAAATACATCTTAATTAAAGGTTTTAATAATAAATCAGTGGTTAATATATAATAATATCTTTGAAACTGTTGATACAGTGTCCATGCTCTGATATTAAAAGATCCATCTGTCTACCTATTCACAAGAGAAAAGAATCAACATTTGTTTTGACATGGGCTCAGCTTTGCTATGCTCAATTTAGCCTACGGGCATATGCATCATTTTCTGGGTTTTTTATGACCTAAAATCAGTGCAATACCTGGTGTATCTTCATTCTGATTCATGAAGCTCTAACAATTTCTGTATATTTCTGATTCCTTTAGAAGTATCTTACACCCGTGAATAATTGATACCTGCAGGATCCTGGATTTTTTTTTTAAAATTGACACATTTTTTAAATAGTTTACATGTTTCATACAAAAACACACAGATCACTATCTGATAGGAGAATTTTTTTTCATAAATCTGCATTGATTTTGCCAGGTATCTCTATTTTTAATCAATTAATGTTTTAGCTCAGTTGACACTTAACATAAAATGACAGATAAATCCCAGTAAATCAGCATCACAAAATGGCCTTCAGCAATCTGTGATAAACAAATCATTTACAACAAATTACACTTGTAAATATTGACAAATCACATGCACCACTGGACAAAACCATTTAAAATTCATACTGCATTTGATTTCCCTTGTTGATTTAATTGCTCCAATAAATACTAAATAACTCAGCTCCTGATGAACAATCATTGGCATTAGATCAGTATCTGAGAGTTAGGAGTGATACAGTGAGCTGATTTAATGACCATATTCTAGGTTCATTCTTATCAGTACAAAGGGTGGACACTGGTATATGTGGAGGGGAGAGCAGTCACAAATTAGTAGCTATTACTAATCAATACAGAGTCGCATAGGAAAAATGCTACGAAGGAAATATTATATCTAATATCATTTTACCGACCTATAAGATACAAGATTGATTTCCAATAGCTGTTAACTGTTGTGGACAATTTTAAGAAACATCTGTACAATATGCAATATTGAAATCATACTAGAAAGAGTACAACTTCACTATTAACAATTTATAGTAAATGATTATAGGTAGATCTGGTGAGTAATATCATATAGCATTTTCAATTCCCCCTTTTTCAACAATCCAAATCAACAATATGTGTCAGAGAAATGATTTTTTTCTTTTAAATTCAATTGAGTTTACCACTGAATTTAAAATTTTATTAACTAACTTAACTACCTACAGTCAAACCTCATTATCTCGAACTCAATGAGACCGAGAAAAAACCTTCAAGATATCCAAGGTTTTGAAATATCCAGGGTAAAACACTTACGGAATAAGGGGTTGGGACTTCAAAATCACTTCGACATATCCGTGGTTTTCGAGATATCCATGTTCAAAATACCAAAGTTCAACTGTATATTGATCTGCATAACAATTGGTGGTATCTCTCAGTTACTTTTTTTCTTCATTTTTTTTCTGACTTATATTTTTTGACATCTTTTTTTTCCATAATAGATTTGAAAATTGAGGTTTGTGCTTGATCATTTATTCAACTTAAAAAATAATGTATCTAGATGTATCAATCATCCTATTTGGTAATGATTGAGCAGTTCAAATACATGTACTAAATTGATCAACATAATCACACAATATTTATTAGGGCTGTACAAAATCCCAGCCATCCTTACTTGGCCAACAATGTTCTGTCTGTGTGTTTGTCTAACATATAAATGAAAGATTCCATGGATTTCACACTAGTAATAGAGAGAAATAAAAATTAAAGAGGACTTGCAAAGAAGAATGAGAATGCTGGATTCTTTTTTAATGGGGAAAGGGAGGGAGAGAGAGAGAAAGAGAAGGGGGGTGTATTAGTCAAAAGTCCACATGATCATATTATGGACCAATTTCACAAAAAATTGGCTGTACAAGAAATATCAAATCAATAAAGGCTGTGGTTGTAATTTTACATATATTGCATAAGGTTTAAAAATAAGTTTTTGTCAAGGAATGACTATATTATATCTTTGATCAAGTTAGAGATCATTCAATAGGCAATTTATTTGTATTTTCCCTTTCATAACAATTTAGGATTCACAAATTATTTCTATGCAGATTGTAAACAACTATGCTTGAATTCTATTTTTTGCCTAAGGTACATTTAGTTTAAGTTCTATGAATATAAAGTGTAATAATACTATCATTCAACCAATCCCAGCCTCTGATCAATTTTCCTACTTGAAAAATTCCTTAACATTTTATTTTCATTGTACACAATGAATTTATCACACAATTTGAAATTAGTTGGCAAGGTCTGTATGTCACTCCCCTAATATCTTCTACTGCAATATCACCTTTCTAAAAACATAGATGACAATTTTAGCATATTTCACCTCCCTAGTACACATTATCTAAAATGTGTGTTAAACTGCTGGTGAATATCAGCCTTTTTTTTCTTTCTAGTCTTTCCAGGACATTAAATCACACTGAATGACTACAGGACAGACACCCCACAGGTTAAAGTGGCTGTGAATTCTACCTGTGTAAAGCCGTAATCTTAATATCAGAACATCACCTGACAGAAACAAAATGACTCTAAACCACTGCCCTATCAATGATACATCTTTCAAATGAAAAATTTGGCATGTAACTGTGCCTCACTGAAAATAATACATAACCCACCCCTCGAGATTTGCGTCTTTTAATTGTCATTAAATAGGAAAGTCTGGTCATGGTCTGGATTCACCACCATTGTGATTTTTAAATCGACTTTAGCAAGCACAGGTGGGAGTGTGGTTTTGTCATTGTCTTTTTGTAGAGAAGTCTCACAATTATTATTAATACCTGATATCCATAGCATTAATGATCAAACCAGGCAGCACTGGAAACGCGATCATCTTGACCGCTAGACTAATCAATATACTACCAAACATGATTAAAAGCTGGGAACAAGATGACCAGTGTCCAGAGAGATCAATAATATAATTTTCTGTGTCATTAATGTCATCAGTAACTTACAGTGATATTATAATCTACTGGGTACAATGTGCATACTTCCATTCATCTCGGGAACATTCAAATGACATAGGGGAGATAACTTAACACCTAAAACACTGATGAAATATAACTGATGTAGTGGAAACTTTAATTATGTATATTTTATGAAAAAGCACCCTAAAAAATCAATATTTTAAATATTTTTCTTTAACTTTTATCAAAATGTAATATATTGGGTAGATAGGAAAAATGTGACTGAAATTTCTAATATTTTTTTTAAAACTTTTATCAAAATGTAATATATTGGGTAGATAGGAAAAATGTGACTGAAATTTCAATTGATCCAACTCCTCTAAACAATCTGAATTGAATCAATAGCTTAGTAAATGTTAACAAATAATTACTATATTTGTAATACGTGTGTAAAGGTCATCTGAATGGAGAGCATTATATTAATCATTACTGGTCATCCAATACAATAAAGTCCATCTGAGGAAGTCCTATTTCCTCTATTACGAAAACTTATAAAAACTGACATCATTCCCAAGTCTTTACTGCATTTTAAATGGATTCTGATCATTTCAGATAGTGGTACCTTGCAAGTATTATCATTTGTCATTCAATGCATGATTTAAGCTAAAAATACTTAGTGGATTTAGCAGATAGTGAGAGCATTCAATGAAGAATTCAGTTAAATCAGATAAAGGAATTCCATAAAATCTGATGCAGTAAAGAAATACAAATAAACCCATCTGGCTGACAACTTCTTCTTCACCATTGTGACAAACCAGAGATAAAATCAAAAGTCTGAAACAAAAAAGCAGGTGCTTTTTATGCGACCCAGTTCCTTTTTTCTACAAAAAAAAAACAACTACAGATTCACTTTTCAACATCACATTTGAGTTCTGGATTGTGCCTCATTCTTAACATTTTCCATTGGATTTTTACAACATGACAGAGTAATGTTTGGAGATTCGGAGATTGTGGCTCCTGTTCAGTGAAGCTAACAATCAGATAGCTGGTCAAGTTCTATTGTAAGGATGACCCTAATGTCAATTACACCTGTCATTTGATCCTCTTAACACCAGGATAATCTGGTCTGGTCTTAAAAGCAGGACTATTTTAATCTTAACCCATTCACTAAAACTGCAGGACCTAAAAAACACAATTATTTAACGCAAAAGAGGGCAACTTTATACACAAAATTGAAAGTTATATAGGCTTGTATAAATCAGATATACCTGGCATATTGTGTGTGTGTTGGGGAGAGGGGAAGAAGGGGTAGGGAGGGAGGTGAATTGCTTTCTTTCTGCTTCACTTGCTGTATAACTACCAAGCATAAATAAGAATGTTCTATAAACTATATTGAACAGCTACATGGAAATGATATAAAATCCAGTAAATTATAAGGCACCTGAATCATTTAACAATACATAACAAGCAGTATGTAAAGGGGATATTGTACACACACTGTGGTCGAATGCCATCTGTCACCATCATATGCTGTCATCAACACTGTTAAAATATATAACCTCTACATGGAAGCATATCAGGTGCATTCTCTCCATGACTCATGGATTTTAACTAAATAGTCATATGACATTTAAATTACAAACATGGTGGTAAATAAATTTAAGAAAGGTAAACTTGATTGAAACCAAACAAGTTTTAAATTTTTCTAATAACGCAAGGTGAGATCATGATGAAACCACTAACAGGCAACTTTCCTTCTTTTTGAAGAGATAATCAATCTGATATAATTAAATGCTCCTTTTTACCTCATTTATGGGCAGATATCAATATATTAATAGACGTTTAAGTACCAGTTGACTGTCAACATGCTCAAAGTTTTGTACTTTCTGCTATGTACTTTTATGCAAAATTCACCAAAGTCTAAATTTTGTGTGACAATTCAAGGGAATTCATTTCATTTACTGCTTGAGACTTGCTTCTCACTACACATGTACAAAAATACATGTATTCTGTATATATGAAAAGGTAGGGGGACACAGAAAGAAGGCTAAAACTGACGAATGGCTTATATTTTCATCAAAGTTTCTACCTTCCATATTTATCATTCATCATAAAGGATGAATATTAAATACTGGTAGATAGTCAACTTTTCCACACTAACTTTCTAGATTAAGAAAGTCCTTAAACTTATACTACGTTAACTGATATTAGCCATATTCCGTATCTGATGTTAACTGATATTAGTCATATTCCATATCTGATGTTAACTGATATTAGCCATATTCCATATCTGATGTTAACTGATATTAGCCATATTCCGTATCTGATGTTAACTGATATTAGCCATATTCCATATCTGATGTTAACTGATATTAGCCATATTCCATATCTGATGATAAATGAATTTAGCCATATTCTGTATCTGATGTTAATTGATATTAGCCATATTCCATATCTGATGTTAACTGATATTAGCCATATTCCATGTCTGATGTTAACTGAATTTAGCCATATTCCGTATCTGAACATGGAATAGCACTACCAATATAAACTTAGATAACACTGACATCAACAAAAACTGAGCTAGACTTTTTAAAAGAATATTTAGAAAATCTCTTACATGGTTACAGTTATAACACAATTCAAATAACATTATTGCGATGTACCAACTAGCTTTTATATTCATATCAAAGCATGCAAGGTTATTAATGAATTGGAAATGTACCAGATGGAACCTTAATTTTACTTAAATAAATTATCATGAATTGACATTTGAGGGTATGCTGAATTGAATATAACATAAAGTGCACTAAAAAACATCCAAAATATCCTCCCAAATATAACCTTTCAGTGGATCCTGATTTCTATTGTTGTGGATGGCCTATAGAGCCCTGAGACAAGGTGTTTTACAGGAGAATACCTGGTTTAACATTACAGAGGTGAACGGACCCCATAAATTAGCCAAACCACCTCCACAGTTCTGGGGACAATGACTTTATATTGTATGTATAAGAAATCAGTTCATCAGCCTGAACAATACTGTCCAGAGGACCTTTTGAATTAAAACATGGATTTGTCTTATAACCTTCAACTTTTCCTCACAGTCAATTATAAATTCAGGTGCAAAATGAATAGTCAACCACACCTATTAGACCGCCCATTACTGGTTATTGTAATCATGAAATATCTAAATACAGTCAAACCTTTTTATCTCAAACTCGATGGGACTGAGAAAATACAAGAAATCTGTGAGCCAATGCTCACTAATAATATCCCGCTCTGATGTGAATACAGAAGTTCATTTTTGGACAGACACAGGGATAAACAAGAAGTTGACATCAGATTCATACAAAAATGAATCCCACTTTATGACATGCCAAAACAAAGAGAGTGCTAAACTTTCAAGCATCTGCAATAAGTAGTTGCTAAGAAAACTGCAACCAAAATTTGTTATGTATGGTACGGACAGACACACGGATAAACAGAAGTTGACATCAGATTTGTATAAAATTGAATCTCACCATATGGCATGCCTAAACAAAGAGTGTGCTAAAATTTCAAGCATCTGCGATGAGTAATTGCTGAGAAAACTGCAACCAAAATTTGTTATGTATGTTACAGACAGACGCATGGATAAACAGGATGTTGACATCGGATTCTCACAAAAATGTCTCCCACTATATGGCATGCCTAACAAAGAGTGTGCTAAAATTTCAAGCATCAGCGATGAGTAATTGGTGAGAAAACTGCGACCAAAATTTGTTACGGACAGACACACAGCTAGACAGATGGACAGACAGACAGACACACAAGGGTAAAACAGTATACCCCCCTCTCCTTTGGAGCAGGGTATAATAAGGATATCTGAGGAATTGAGATATTGACGGTAAACTACTAAATAATAAGTGGTTAAGACTTTCAAATTGCTTCAACATATCCATGGTGGTATTCAAGATATCAATTGGTGTTTGAGATACCAAAGTTCACCTGTAAAAATCAACATAACTGAAGTACCTTAGTAGAATGCCTTGTATTCTAGTGACATAGCTGCTTTCATCAGTGCAGTATGTATACACTATTTTCAGTTCTTATTTACAAACATTTTCAAGTTTTTCACAATGACTGTGTCCAATTACTAAGCTAGAAAATTGAAACAGTCAGAGAGGGTCCAGCTATTTAGAGCTAACAAAAGAAAATGACAACTGAACTTAGTACAACATTGAAAACTGAGTTATCATGTTACCATGACACAAAATTGTCATGGATACACATTCAAAAATATGTACACACAAAGTGATGTGACCCCCAAATCTATAGGTGTCCTGTTCTTACAGTACTTAAGTACGTATGCATAAAACACTTGCAGATTTGGAGGGGAGCAGTGCCCCCTCCCGTTTTGTGACCCAAAATTTAGCAAAGATGAATAAATCTTTTTTTTGTTAGATATTGCTTTTATAAAACATGCAATATAGTAAAATAACTCACAAAACTGATCTAAAAAGACCTAAGACCTGGGAGCTTCATGGAGCTTTGCCCCTGGGCCCCACCAGGGCTCTGCCCTAGACCTACTGGGGGCCTTAAGGCAGCCCTCTGAACCTTAGCCAGCCTGTTGCCTTGCCCCTTAAGAAATTCTAGATCTGCTACGGCAAAATCTGAAAACATTTCAATGAGTGTCACAACTAAAGTGTCATAGATATTAGTTGCACAGTTTTGACCTAACACGGAGTCATCCAGGGTGTGAAATGGAAATCTGTATTGGACTCGCTGACTCTGTATCAGGTCACAAACTAACTGTGTAATGAATTAAGTATCCCAATGAAGACCTTAACAGGATTTGTTTCGAGGTCAGTAACATATTAAAAAAAATAATCCAAAATATCATTGAACATCATATATTCTTAGTTACATCATCACAGTTAAAGATACATACAATAAATTTCAACAAACCAACCAATTTTGCTTGCTGCCATTTGTTTACATCAGACATATGTAAAGCAGAATCTTAATACATCCCTTACTCCAATACAGTTAATTAGAAAATTTCAGGGCGTCACATGATCTGTTCTTAGCCATTCAAGATTCAAACTTTTCTGAAGCGAGATAAATATAAATATTCATGCTTACAGACAGACAGACAAAGTGATATGACCCCCAAAATCTAATGGTGTCTTGCTCTTACATAAAGTACTTGTATACAAAATTAGAAAACATTTCTTTGAACACTGTTTGAATTATCAAACATATGTACAGACAGACAGACAAATATCCCCAAAATCTGTTGAAGTCTTGCTCTTATAATATAGTACTTATTTATAATATTTGAAAACATTTCATTGCAAAATGTTTGAATTGTCAAGTCACAAAAAAGGTGTTGACAGAGGGAAAAAAAAGACAGACAGACAGATAGACAATGTGATTCCTCGAGGGCTCCTGCATTTTCATGGGGGGTCCTAATAAAAGCATTTCATATTACAACCAAGAAAAATGAACAGTTAACACAAATGGATATTTATTTGATTGGTAGATGCCACTTTGATTCTTCCATTTCCATTATCTAATGAAAAACCATATACTCTGGCATACAAATTCCTCTCTATCCCACAGCTGTCCAACACCATGCCAAACTATTGACAATCTTGCCATAAAATCATTATCAGCAGCAATTCCTTTGGTTTCCCTGAGACTTGCATGGTCACAAGACAATTAATCTTCTATAGTATAGCAAATAAAGTAAATTCACTAGACTTACATGCACAATTCATTGGAAAAAGTTAAAATGAAAATTCTTTACACATGCAGTGAAGGTACGAGCCTACATTAAGTTATCATTTCCTTGAGTCTGTGTACCCATGAGTAACCTTCAAATTACTTTATAATACAAAATCACAGATTCAAGTCTTGTTGAGATTTAGCTGGTGCTTACCAATGATGCTTTTATAATTACTAATTTTCATAAACTTGTTTATGACAAAGAAATGTTGCTCACATATTAGTGACAATTACATATAATACTAGTGATCCATAAACTGTGTAAAGCTTAATATTTAAAGAAAGTAAGTAATCATTTATTATAGTGACATTGTGCATTATAAACACTGTTAATTTACACTGTAAACAAAATAAACATCAAACTAAAACTGCACCCGACCCATTGGACCTATAAGTCACTTTTTCAATTAAATATATATAATATAAATTCACACATGCAGAAGATTTTTTCTACGGTTAAAGGCTGAATGTACAAATTTGGCTAATTTTATCTGGTAATTTTGATTTAACACTTTGAACAAATAATCAGCATCATTACTATTTAGGTGATCATTATATAATCTATCCCTTAAATCATGATTGTTTACTGTCCACCCACCTACATTGATGTGACCAAATCTGATAGTTATTACAGTGTTCAATATTAGTCTTGCCAAGGAGTACTGAGCTAATTTGAAGATTTTTGTGCATCTTCCTGTCCCTGGTATTCATTCAATCTATGACTTAATTCTTCTCCACAAAAATTTCTTTGCAAGTTTACTAAATTTGGTAAAGACAGTAAATAAGATGTTCAAAACAGTCTTTTCAGATTCACTTATGACTACCATCTTCTTTTCAGTTGAGACAATTTTTTTTTTTCTAAACAGAATTCCTTCAACCCATTAAAAATACAGCAAAGCTATTATCTTGTGGTTAAAAAGTGATGTTACCCCTTAAGTTTTAAAAATTTTGAAGTGGCTGTCAAGTCGGACAAAATTAACATCCTCTTTTGAGCAGTTGCAAGCTGCATCACAAAATTTTACTCTCTGTAGAGAATTGGACAGCTTTAGCCTACATCCACTTCTCTGTAAGAGAATACACCAAACATATACGAAATTTTAAATCTGCTGGATCCAGGTGAGTGATATGGATTACAAGCCTCTCAGTTCTGTAATTCTTATATCACAAGATCCTATTAATAAGTCCCTATTTTAATGAGGATTTCAGCACTAAAACTGTTTCTTTTCAAGTTAGTGATTTACGAGAAACAAGAATTTTCTACTAATTGGAACATTGTAGGTCTCATGGAAACGAATATAAATAACATGAGAAAAGTTGTTAAAAGTTTTCTCATCTTCAGATCTAACGTAGTCTTGTAAAACATTTTGGTACTAGCCAGGTTTCATAAAAATGCAAAAAGGATTAGTTAATGCATGCTTTTCAACCAAATAAAACATCAAAAGCTCACCTTGATGTGTTGAATTTAGAATAATGAAAAAAATAATCTAGGAACATGAACTAACCACTTAGCTTTATTATCACCTGCCTGTTTGCTTTCTTGCCACTTTGGAGCATTTTATTCTTATTTTAAGAATCAATGTAAACTAAAATATATGATAACAAAATGCAGATTATATTACCCCTTGCACTCATAAGATGTGTTACATTTAGCAAGAAATTTTTATTTAAATCCTGGCTTTAACTAACAAGTTTAAAAGTAATATATAACAAAATTTTAACTTGCACATAATGCAGTTAGAAACACTTATGAAAAGGCATCTGAGTTTGACATAAGAGGTGGACCAGAGGTGCGAGCCCACAAACAATTCTGAAGAATCAATTGAAGGCTTAATATGGTGAAAAGTCGGTACACCTGAGATTTCCAATGACAATCATATAAAAACAACTTAAATCAAACTAAACCCAGTGCTCCAAGTTGCAACTAAAATGGTTGCATTTGCTACCCAAATTAATTTTGCAAATAGATATTTAAAACTAACTCACAATTTTGTGAATGAGAAAATCTGGACCAGCTATTGTCCACTTTTATGATCATGATCAAGATTTACTTTTTCACAGATTCTCTATCAAAAAAATGTTTGAAGAAATTCTTAAATAAACTTTGAAAAGCATCACAAGGACCTAGTTTATGTAATGTTATAACAGCATGCTGAATTATGAAGTATGGTTGTAGCTAGTGTTGTAAAAGAACGGTATCCAAATGTGGTAAACTTTTTAGAACCCAACCTTGCTATGAAGCATTTGGTCTATTGCTTGCATATCACAACTAATTAGGAGTGTTTAGCCCATATTTACAGCAATTGTTTAATAGGTTAGACAAGTAGTAATTAAGTGAACATTGCAAACATCTAGCAAGTCTCAGTAGTCAAAATTCATTTTCGAAGATCAAGTTATTTTGATCAACTGTGCTTTGGCTATCTTGTATAAAAAAATCCAAGAAATAATTTCAGGCTGATGAACTCATTTCCAACTCAATGTGTTGAGTACATTGTTTCATATGACATTAGTGTAACAAACTTGAAGAAAAAACAACAAGAAAACCAGGCAAATTTTGTATGCTTGTGCATCAATGTTACTATTTTTGCTCATAACTCAAAACTCAGTTTGTCAGTTAACTTTTCATACAAATGACCTCTCAACAATACAAAGTGGGAAATTTTTAAGCAAACTTGTCAGAGAGCATTTTCGATAAAGGGGATTCAAATTTGATTGAAAGCAGGGCTGCATCTCAAAAGGAAAATATCTAGCAAATAAGAAAATATAATGGGGTCAAATAAAATCATATTTTCTAAAGAACCACTAGGCCAGAAAGCTTTCATGTAGATAGATACAAGATAATACATTGATGCAAAGCATCAAACATGTCAAATCGGCCGCAAACATTCCATGTGTTGTGCTGATCATAATGCCCTGGATGACGCTGATGTCTTCTGCAGGCGGGAAGGAGTCACCCTGAAGGACATCATACAAATGTGAAGTATTAAAAAATTTATATTCTTTTGTCATTCGCAGCTGTGGCAAATTAAAAAATATATAAAGTACCTTTTTCTCTAATATTCAAGTACTGTAATCTAATTTCCGGATACTCGCAATTATTATAATACTGAGTTCCTTTTATAAATTATTAACTCCCATGCTTGGGAGCACTTCTTTATTAAAAAAAAAAATGTAAAATCAAAAATTAATATTTAATTAAAATTGACAAAAAATTGGAAATACATTATTTGCCATTAACAAAAATAATTAAGACATAATATAAAACTATTTTCAAAAATTAATTACATGTATTCATATTACTTTGATGCATGCTATCACTGAGGAATTATTCTATCGAAACAACAGAAACAACAAAAAATAATGTTTTGTTTCTCCATGTGCACTTTCTAGCACAACCACAAATAGATTAGCTGCTGCTGCTGCCCATAATAGGCTTCTTCAGTATATGTATTACTAAATTCACAATCTGAAGCTGAAATGGAGCCACAATACTAGTTTCAAAGTTTTACGCATACAAGGAATATAAAATTGTACGGGAAAAGTGCAAGCAACTAAATAGAGTTTTTTAGAGTCCTTTTTTTTTAAATCATGGTTTCCAGGGCTTGCTGGATTCAAATATTTCTTTAAAATATGTAGCAATTCTTTGGCTATAAAAATGTAGCTTCAATTTTGCATATTGTATTATTGAAATAATATTACCATTCCCTTTTTTAAAAGCAATCTTTTTCAGTAAAAAGTCAATTTTATTGAAATCTTGACCCCTGAGGCACAGGTAAGACCACAAAAGTGATTCAAGCCTTTTTTTTTTTTTTGAAGAAATCTATAGTACAGATCTTGAAAAATTTTCTTTAAGAATGTCAAAGTTACAAATGAAAGCAGATCTGTAGATTTAAATTTGTGCAAACCATCACCCAGTGAGCTTTGGCTTAAGACCACCCCTGGAATTCAAAGTTTTACAGAATATATACATACATATTATATAACAATAATCCTTCAAATTCTTCTAAAATACAGCAAGACAACAGTTGTCAAATTTGTGTATGTGGACTGTACATTCAAAATTGAATCATATATACCCACTCCCCAGCACACCCAAGTACAAGATTCCGGGGCTAATGCTATAATGTCAATCTGTAAGCAACAGTATGAAGGATTTAAGTCTGTTCAAATCATAGTTACATTAATTTCTTAAAACTTTCACAATTTAGATAATATTATACATAAAAATTTCAGATCAGTTTGTAAATTTGTCTCATATGTATTTATTAACAACTATTTATCATGTTTATGGAGTGGTCAAATTTTTCAAACAGATAGAAAAGTCCACCTAACCAGTCAATCTTGAGTACTCTGCTTAATTTTTTTTTTCTGTAACTACCGACATGTGACTTAAAAAAAAACAGACAAGCAAAATCAAAACAAAGCATGTTAAGCATTTTACATGTTTTTGTGTGTTGAGTTTTAAATCTGTCTGATATTTATAAATAAATTTGTCTACATACGGAAGATAAAATTTGTCATGTGTGCACTTATCAACCATACACAATAATAAGTGTATACAGCATGGTCAAAATCATCAACCGACAAGTCAGCCATTTCTTTACAGGTATTCATAATAAAAAAATTTGCATATCAAACTTATTGCGAAGTTTTTTAAAACTGAAAGTTTAATACTATATATATTTGTTGTCTCATTTTAGAAGGTACGAGAATATTTTGTCAAGATCAAAACACATGCAAAGTGGAACAAAGATTGATAATTTTGTTACAAATTCATCAGAAAATATGTTTAATAGGTTTATAATGTACATCTACTCCTTATATCAGCTGTGTTTACACAAGGAGAATAGGTCCCTACTGAGCAAGTAAACTAAATGGCCAGCTGACTGACACATGAAAGGTTATAAAACAGGTTTTCGATCACCTTTGTTCTGAACAAAGGCTTTAAACAAAATTACCAAGTTTAACTCAAAGTATTCACGCAATATTGTGCTCTATCCATTCATCAGACCACTGTGTACCCGATTATACAACACTGTATTACAATATAGTACCGATCTACATGATCTATGTCCCCCATTTGAAGGACATTTATAAACACCAATAAAACATTAAACATTCATAATTTTTTTTCACTAAGGGAAAGTTAATCCGCTTTTATAAATAATCAGAGACGACAGCTATAAAATAAAGTTTAAAATAAAAATACAGGTGAGACGACCCCTCGGCGATCCCCAGGTGTGACAAAATTCCTTACCTCTAGAGTATGTGACGGCAGTTACCCAAATTAAAAACACGGTGAGGAAAAGTGCAGACGGCAATTTCGCCTGCATGGCGGGCTTAGAGCCTTCCTTAATCCTTTTTAGTTGCACTCTTACTTAATCTGATGATTTGCACACACATAGGAAATTCACAGTATATCCATTGCATTCCCACACCATGTGCCTTGCTGAAGTTTCCACTAAGAGCGTTTGAATGATGTTGACTCGGAAATACGTGACGTCAGTTTTTCTTCGTATGCTTATTTTTAGAATGGGAAAGTCGCAATTATTATTTAAAGAAGGACAACTCCAACATCGACTCCAAATAGCATCGATTGGCGCAAAATATTTCACAAATATTTTATTGTGTTTCTTTTTTTAATATCAGAAATTAACCATAGATTTTTCCAAATCTGATATCAAAAGCTTTAATTCTTTAGGCTAATATTCCCCCACTTTGTTGCAGCAGGGACCTATATACTAAGTATTAGTATATAGGTCCCTGGTTGCAGCATAGTTAAATCAGGACAATGTGCTAATGTAACAGTATGAAGAAAATTAGCCTAAATAAATTTGGTTGCGAAAGAAGCCCCCCCCCCTCCCCAAAGATTTTCGGGTTTAGACATTTTTTTTTTACAACGAACAGTGGTCGATCTAGAAAAAAAAAATAATTTAAAAAAAAAAAACGTAAATTACAAATCTGTGAACAGGGCATACAAGGTTTTAGACAAGACAGACGTGTTAGCTGTTTTAATATGACTTTGCTTGCTGAGGAAATAATATAGGGTAAGTATCAAATAAAAATGCTAAATTTGTTTTATTATTGCATAGGCGTCGAAACCGGGGGGGAGGGGGGGCTTAGTCCCCCACTTTTTTTTTTGCAAAGATAGACATAATATAGTCATTGAAAATTGGGGCTTATCTTTTTATATTGGGTTAGCCCCCCCCCCCACTTTCAATTAGCCACCCCACTTTCAATTTGCTTCCGACGCCTATGTATTAATATTATTATCATCATCATCATCATTTATCAATTTTTATGCTGTATAAATTAGACATCTACGTAAACAGAGTAGATCCATCCTCAAGGCATTGTTACGTCATACCAATTATTACGTCACAATTACATTATTAAAAGGAAAATAAGTAACGTCAGGTGCCTGACTGTCTGTGATCCCGATAAAAGTTTAAAAATGATACCTTATTTCTTAAATGAAATATGGAAGTAACGAGCAGTATTCAAGCTCAAAGTCCATAAAACAGTACAATCGGGAACAGAGCAAAGGACCTCCAAAAACATCAGAGGTGGGATCAGGTGCCATGGAAGAGTGAGCATCCCCTGCCGACCGGTCACACCCGCCGTGTGCTCCTTGTCATGATCGGGAAAAACGCAAAAAAAATCCATAGACAATTCAGTGTGTAAATAATGGCCTAACAATTAGTATGAAAAACGTAAGTCAGCATTTGACTCAATGATAGGTTGTATTTGCTGACAAGGTCATTGTATCGCCATAAAACTTGCCAAATGATGACTTCAAGGAGACTGTTGATGCCCTTGTTTCATCAACTTGTTTGTCAATAACTTGCCTCGTTTTAGAAATTGTTCGTACGTAGAGCATGCTCTTGCGTATCGATATATATACACTTCCAAATACTTTTATAAAGGTGAGATAAAACTTATGCTAGTAAATCACATAAACTACTTGAAGATTTTTTTAATATTTATCATTGAACGAATCATGCAAATTAATGCGCGTAAATTATTGTCTGCCCTTTTTGCACCAAAAATATCATATCTGGTGCATAAAAAATCTAAATAGGCAATAAAATATTTTTCTTTTATCAAGCTTTTTTTTTACTTTAGTGCTGATTGATTGAAAGTAAATTATGAAAGAAAAAGTTGGGACCAGTGATGTAAATTTTGGATATTGGTCAAAATATGCGATTTTCAGAAGAAGAGACAAATTAGATTTTATCTTGACTTCTTCAATAAATAAGTTAGAGGTTCTAACCATACTTTTCTCCAAAGCTGACGAGTGACATACCTTAAAAGATTTTTTTCCTATTAAATATTTCCATGTTAAACTTTAATCCCTTATTGTGGACACATCCTACCACAGGGAGCTATGATTTGAACAAACCGAATCTGCACTACCCTAGGATCTTTGTATAACAATATAACTAATCATGACCTTGTTGTTCTTGAGAAGATGATGATGATGAAGATTTTTTTTCCAATATAATATTCCCATCTAAAACTTTGTGTCCTATTGTGGCCCCACCCTTCCTCTAGGGGCCCTAATTTGAACAATCTTGAATCTACACTACATGAGGATGCCTCCATATCAATCTGACTCATCAAGGCCCTGTTCCTCTTGAAAAGAATATTTTTAAAGATTTTTTGTATATATTTCAATGTAAAATTCAATCCCTTATTGTAGCCCCAACTTACTTTAGGGTCCATGATTGGCACATTAACTTGAATCTACAGCACCCTGAGGATGCTCCTTTAGGTATAAATAATCATGGCCCTGCATGCTGTTCTTGAGAAACTGACAAAATAAAATTTTGTTCCCTATATTTTCCCATGTAAAAGTCCCCCCCCCCTTCCTGGGGGGATCATGATCTGAATTAATTTGAAACTACATATGTCTGAAAACTTTCATGTAAGTTTCTTCTTTCCTGGCCAAGTGATTCTTGAGAATTTTTTAAAAAGATAATGCTATTAATTTTTCAAAAATTCTTAATCATCTCCATCTGAAAGAAGGCTTGGCTTTTCTTTGAGTAAACTTGAATCCCTTTGACCCAAAGGATGCTTTATGGCAAGTTTGGTTGAAACTGACCCAGTGGTGACTGGGGAATAAAAGTTTTCAGACAGATGTACAAAATGTGGAACCTATAAACTTATTTTCCTCCTCCCTCCCTCCACCCTGAGATAAGGTTCAAAGTTAGCCATTGACAGATGTAAAAAGAAAGCCACAACTCTGGCCTGTTGATGACCAATTCACAAGTAGATGTGATTCATTCTTCATTTCCTACACACTACTTCCCCCTAATCTACCAAAATAAGATATGACCTTGCATATCATTTACCATTTAAAGGTAAAGGTCAAAGTCAACATAAAATATACTGAATACATTGCATCCAATTTATGTAAGGGTGATTATTATGACACAATATTCATTAAAAATTACTTCCCAATTTGGAGATCAAAGGTCAAGTTTAACTTAATGACATTATTGAAAATATTTCACACTGATGTAATGAACCTTAAAGACTGAATAGGTTCATACTCCCCCCCCCCCCCCCCCCCCCCAAATGTCAAAATCACAACTAAAGTGATACTAATTATCTTAAATAAAATATCACATTGATAAATCAGTGTGAACACTTCACTGTTCACACAGATAAATCAATGTACTGCTATCATTTACAGTTGAAGACCCCCCCTCCCCCCTTACTGGCTGCCAAATGCAGTAGGAAAGGTTGAATAAAGAAAATATATGGGTGGACCAGGAATTGAACCCAGGACCTCTGTATCACTAGTCAGGTGCTCTAACTACGAGCTTCCCAGGCCAATTTCCACCATCCATATAGCCCTAACTACTACACAAGGTACATGTAAAATGTCAAGGCCAAGATCAATTAGCAAAAATAAACATCCCACCCTGAAATACCTATTTTTGTGTTGCCTGCAGAGCAGAGTGACACTTAGGGATCACTTTACCTGGCATCTGTCTGTCTGTCACACCTTATATCTAGAGAACTCTAAGAGCTATAGATTTGATATTTTGTATATATATATTGTTTGGCACTATGGCTTTTGTAAAATACCATGGTTACTGACTTCATGACCTTTGAACTACTTTTCAAAATAGTTCATAGTTTTGATAAACAGCATATTTTTGACATTTGTGCTTTTTAGCATGTGCACTGTTTGTTATAAAATATTTTTAAAAATACCACCATTAAAGACTACTTGACCTTGACCTTTGACCTTCTTTGCAAAAAACCCCACTCCAAACAATTTAATTTCACTTATATCGTCTTTAGAATTTTAAGAGGCAGGGTTTTGATAATTAGCATTTATTTATGTTTATGAGTATGGCACTTTACTTTGAAACTGTATGATATATAGTTACCACACAAACTGAAAGTGCTATGAAAATAGGGTACTGGTATTCCAAAATAGATCAGTGCAGACTGCAGTAAAGACAGTTTGAAATCTCTAATTAATAAAATCATTATGATAAATGTTTTTTTTTTTAATAATTATTTCAATTTCATTCTTCATTTTAACTTTGAGGGTTGGGATCTCCTATTTGTATTTGATTGTCAGATGCTGTCACAGTCTTACTATCAGTGGATGCCTTTTTATTTTCCAATTGCAGGCAAATGCGTGAACTACAATTCTAGTAGCACTTTTTTAATAAATAGCTGACCACTCTTATAGATTTATTTACATCTTTAATGAAGTTATAAAGCAGGTGACACATGAATTCCTCGGAACACCCAAGTTTAAAGTTAGAATATGAACAGGGATAAATATGTATATCACTCATTTGTTCAAGGGCAAGGTCAATCTTCCAATGGAAATAATAGAAGCATCACCTCTCCATTTACCCAATTTTTTAATTTTAATCAAAATATTTCACTTACAGAATTGGCTTTCTCCAAATCATAGATAATGGAAGTTTTGCCTTTTTTATCCCCTTGCAATAAAGTTGGAGATATTATAAGTAACGCACTTGTGTGTGAGTGAGTGTGTGTGCATAACAGAAATTAATTTTCATCCCATGTTTACACTTTTATCCTGTGGATATCACTCATTGGATATTTCTTTTCATATCCCACTGTTGTGACATCACAATGGGTTTTGCATGAGAGAAATGAAGTGGATTCTTATATAAAATTGACAGCGATGTATAAAACAGCCAACGCTCAGGAATAAAAACACACAACTTGTTGGGAAAAAATCATGGGAGATCCTATATACCGGGTATATCTGGATTGATGTGCTCTTTGTGAGGGGACACTCCACTTTGCAGTGCTCTTGTTTTATAAGTACATGTATCAGTAACATGGAGAGGGAAAAAAAGGATTGAAAAACAAGCAATATATACAGTGTAGTTTTAACCATTTATTTTGGTTAATTCAGCTCAAATTTCATCTCATGAATATTAGATTGCATTAAAAATGTTAAAACATATCTATATATATTTATATAAGCTATATACAAATAATCAAATAGTTATCTAAAGCAAATTAAAACAATATTACACAGTTATGTGTACAAATTAAAAAAATAAGGTCAGTTCCCTGAAACTGTTTTTGTTGTGTTGTTTCTCTTTTGATATTTGTTTTGAAGCTTTAAAACTCCATTTCTTACAGAGATTCTAGTTCTAGATGTAAACTATAAATGAATTATATACACTAGAATATACTGCAGTAACTGAACCAAATCTCATCCCAGTCCTTAGAATAAATACAGGAAAGGAATTGTCATCTTCAGGGTAATCTTTTTTTAAAATTCTAAACTGTACATTAGATTGTTAAATATAATTTTTGGGACTTTCTGAATTTTCTTGCATGAACTTAAAACCCTTTGTTTAACTCCTCAACCTGTAGAAAAATGCTTTTTAACATCTTCATAAAAAATAAACAAAATATTTACCCTCTTTGTTTTCATTATCATAAACCAACAGTACCCTCCCCATCCCCAGATTCTAATATCTGTGGGAAGAACTTTACAAAAAAAAAAACAACAAAAGCAACCATTAATCTTCCTACATTCTGTTTAGTTTTTGAAGTCCTTAAAATTTTTCATGCCTAACATAATTTAATACTTTGGTTTTAAAATACTTTTTTTGTTAAATACACTTGTTAATACTGTTGTATAAAGTCATGATCCAGATAAACCCTATAGGCAATTATTATGCAGCAGCATCATAAAAATTAGTTTGGAGATGCATTGTAAAACAGTACTCAGTGGGTAGATGCAAACAGCACAAATCCTCAGTCAATAATACAGTTAAACACAGTCACAGCGACCACGCTGATAACGAATACATGCTCATAGTGAAGAGATTTTCATTCCCTGTAGACTTAAAAAGCAATGTGAATTTACTGTATATACAATGAATTATGTTTATAACAAATAAAAATTGTTCACCCTTGCACTTTGCTATAAGCATGTTTTAATGTATGTACAGTCATCCAATGAAAAATTACTTACATTCTGTGCCAGCAGTGAGAGCTGACAATCAACTTAACCCTGTTTTCTTAATTATAAAAGTAATTAATCAGTATCACAGACAAAAAAAAAAAAAGATTCCAGAGATGAACATGAAGCACATTAATTTGTGGCAGCAACCATGGCCTTCGGCATAGTTTGGTCAACTCTAGAAGAAACATTCTTGAACCTGTTAAAAGAAAAGTTATCCTGAATCATTTTGGATTTTAACTACTGTAGATTCCTAAATATACGCGAGGAATAAATTATCGCGTAATTACGCGAGAAGCACCACTCGCAAAATAAAATTACTCGCTTTTATTTTTATGGTGCTTTAATGTATGTAAAATCTCTAGATAAATCACCCATTCGCGAATTATTTTTCTTGCAATTTGACGCCCTTTAGCCATTTCGCGATATTAAGTACTCGCGTAAAATAAGGAATCTACAGTATAGCTGTTTACAGGTTACAATAACAGAAGTAGCTCTTTGAAATTATGGTAAATCAATTCAAAATAAATAGACTATAGTAAAGAAGTATGGGAAATAGCAATTTGCTATAAATCACTCAAACTGAATAAA
Source organism: Saccostrea echinata (assembly GCF_033153115.1). Taxonomy (NCBI): domain Eukaryota; kingdom Metazoa; phylum Mollusca; class Bivalvia; order Ostreida; family Ostreidae; genus Saccostrea; species Saccostrea echinata. The sequence goes on from NW_026889805.1 coordinate 9,141,287, forward strand.
AGAAGCTCTTGCTATCTGTCCTGCATTCAATAATTGCCAAGGTAAAATGTTGAATGCGGTGACTTGCCACATATGAAAGTATTTTGGCTTACTTGGACATTTTGAAGAGCTCCTTCTCGGGAACTTTAGCTCCTTTCTTTGAAGTTGTTGTGGAAGAAGCAGCTGATCGACTAGAGTGATGATCAGAGTCTACAGCATGTCCTCGTCTTCTGCAACAAAAAATTGCAGTCTGCATCATTTCCACACAGAAAATTCTAACATACTGTTGAACTTCAGTATCTCAAACATTGAGATCTTGAATACCATGAATATGTTGAAATAAGTTGAAAATTTCTCTAAATATTTTAACCTCAATATCTCAAACCCTTGGATATTTTGAAGTTTTTTCTTGGTCCCAATTAGTTCGAGATAATGAGACTAACTGTACTAATAAACTTTAAAAAACAAACTTTTTCAACCAAATTATCTATATATCTGAGACTTACTGTGGCTGGTACACAGGTTGCCTGGCTTTGCCTATGGTTGTGTTATACTCAGATACAAGGGGCTCTTTATTCGAAGGTCCCTGTGATGCTATCATCTGTCTGTGTTTTTCTCTTAGTTTGTCTTGCTTATATTCCCATTTACGAACTTCATCCTGCCATTCTCTGTCATAAGCATAGGACAAAAGCTTGGTCATTTTGGGCCTCTCTGTCTTATCTGAAGCTTCAGGTCTGTACAAAAAAAAAACCCTCATATAAGTCTTTCCAGTAAACATTTGTAGACTAGAGCCATAAGTAAGAAGGAAAGTTAAGTGTGGTGAGAACACAAAGTTCATAGAATTTTATACTTGTAACAAAAATTGACTACACTCACTGAAAGTTAAAGAGTCTATACATACAAAGGTAAGTATTTAAGTCTGTCTCGGCCATCTTCCCTTGTGGCCATTTTGGCAGTTGCGACTTGCTGAGAGGTTTTCATGCCTGCCGGAGGAGGGGGAGCTTTCTTTGTTCTGAAAGGTTTACTGCTTCGTACTCCATAACCAGGTTTGATCACCTCTGGTAACTTGACAGTTTTATCTGTTACCCCCTTCCCTTCTCGCTCAAAAGCAGATACATTATCAAAACCATAGGGTGCCCTTCTTGGTCGTTCATAAGGATCTGTCTGTGCATCTGGATTGAACACTTCGTGGTACATGTATTCAGGTACAGTAAACTGGTATGGTCTAAATTAATAGAAAATTCAATACAGTCATCACAAGTCTGTTATGACATAAGCATAAACAGGAATTGAACACTTCTTTGAGAACATATGAAATTATGATATTAAGTGGGGGTTTACATTATAAGGATTTTGTGGATACCTTCACTGTAAATTTACAAACCTCAGAAACAAGAGGTTCATTGGTAACATCACTCACCTGAGCACTTTGGTTAGAGAAAAGCAGAAATCAGTTCAGTATCGAAAAGTTTAAATATAAAAGTGGCCCCACCCTACCCGGAGGGGCAGGGAAGGGGGTCATGATTGAACAAACTTGAATCTACATTACCTGGGGATGCTTCCATATTTAAAATATGAGAAATCAGGGCTTTGCTGCTCTTGAGAAGAAGATCTTTAAAGACTCTTTCTGTGTATTCCCATATAAAAACTTTGATCGCCATTTGTGGTCCCACTCTATTCCCAGGGGTTATGATTTGAAGAAAATTTGAATCTGCTCTATGTAATGAAGCTTTCACCAAAGTTTCATCTTTTCTGGCCTAGTGGTTCTTGAGAAGAAGATTTTTAAAAGATGTCATTAAATTTTCACTTATTCTTAATTATCTCCCCTTGAAAGAGATGTGGCCCTTCATTTGAACAAACTTAAATCCCATTTACTTAAGGATGCTTTGTGGCAAGTCTGGTGAAATTGGCCTAGTGGTTCTTGAGAAGTCAAAAATGTGAAAAGTTTACAGATGACACACAACAGATGGACACCAGACACTTTTTGATCAGAATAGCTCACTTGAGCCCTTCATGTGAATTAGAAAGGATATCCACAGAATCATATCCAACCTATACTCGAAAATTTAATCCATGGATATTGGTTACCATTAAAATAAAGCCATACTTACATTATATATAAATTTATAATAGTTTACAAAACATTTTTAATATTTTACAATGATTAATCCACTTTCTATCTCAATTTTATTCAAAGGATGATGTGACATACGACCCCCGGTAAATTGACCAAAAATTAAATATCTAAATTTTCTCTAATTTTTGTATGCACTTGATCACTAATATGTATACCCTCATAAAATACTACTTTTACCGAAAATAGAAACATGATTTGGAAGATATATATCTTTATTTTGAGTAGGGGTACCATGTTTACATCCAATTCCCATTGAATTTTGGCCCTGCCCCACTCTTTGAAGCCCTTAAAATATACGAGCGCAAGTAGGTACATTTTTCTCCTTTGGCTGGTCACTGTCTTTTATTGAAATCTACTTATATGTGAAAGGAGAAAAATGTACCTAACTGCACTCACATGTTGTTTTTAAAAAATTGTAAAATCTAGCTGGCCTTTCCCATTATAAACAGATCGACGAAACTATTTTTTCTGACGTAAGAATAAATTCATATGCTAATCGAGGCACTGGCGATACTTTTTAACTGACCAATCAGCTAAATGAGGTGCATAACTAGTGAGTACCACAAAAATACTAAGGACATCTTATGCTTGGAAAAAAGATTGTTTTTTTTTTTAGCTGCATTCCGATAAATATTTTTTATGCATTTGAGTCACAGATTTGACACAAATCTACAATTTCCCAGCTCACATTTACAAATAATTGATTTATAAATATACATAGTTAAAAGTTTTGTAAAGCGTTTGGTGGGCAATTCGCTAGTTCTACACGTATTCCCTAGAATCAGTGAATAGAAGTTTCATGTGCATTTCTTGACCCTAAACGGTAAACACTGTGGTTCCATGTGTATTGTTTTGTATAAATAGCCTTGGCTGACCATTAAAGTTTGAAATGTAGTAGAGATATTGTGTAAATTTACCTAAATCACGTGCCTGTGATAAAATGTAAACATGTAGTAAACCAGCATGTTTTGTCGTTCTGTCATCGGATTGGACAATTGTTCTCGGTAAGCGACTATGTGCGAAATAATAACAATACCTATATAAGGTAAGATTCCTCAAACATGCATATCCCTGTATTGTACTAAGACCCACCTATTCTCTTCATAAAAGACATATTGTCACAACCAGGTCGAATTTTGCTGTCACAGGGTAAAAAAAAAATCATAGAAAATGCAGTAATCCTTATAATTAAAATTTGTCGGAACTATTGAAACTATTCAAAAGGCGTCGTATTTATTCACTCATGTATGAAAACTATCAAAATCGTTGTAGATTAGATATAATTCGTCGTAGAAAAAGGGGCCCCAGATAGCAGTTATGTCACATCATCCTTTACAATGCATCACAATTAAGCCTTGTACCTGTGAATAGATGCATGCATTTCTAGAAGACTTAAGTTTCTTGCTCTCAAAAATAAATATTCCACCTACTCTGTTTTTTCTTTTTCCTCCTCTGCTTCCAGTCTATTGTCTTCTAGATAAAACCACTCATTCCTAGGATATGACACAGGCTCCCTCTCTCTCCCATTTAGATTCTCCTTGAATTGCAATAAATCTAAGAAAAGATAAAAAAGAGTTAGTCTTGCATTTAATTACATTAAAACAAGTAAGAGATACTGAGTATATGATTGCTTGACTTGTTGAAGTTTGCAAATTGTTTTAGGCTGTTTTTCTACAAATGTAAATGTTTAAAGCAAAAATGAGGACTTCATTATATCCGAGTAATCACAGCTATCATCTTACTTTGTCTGCCACCAGATTTTGCTAAGCGGACATATTTGGTGTCTGTGTCTTTGAACATAGATCTCTGGGCCTCCTCCTCAGGGGGGAGATCAGTGTTCAGACCTGGAATCTGAGAGGTATAAGGAACTGGCACTGGTTCTGACTTTGGTTGTCTTTTAGCTGGAGCATGGTAAAACCAGCCTAGAAGGCAAAGAAAAATATATTTCATAAAAAGAACCTTCTTGCAATTTGTCTTTCTTGATACTAACCAATCCACACTTTGCAAAAGTTGTGTCCCTTTGCGGGATCAACCGAAAGGAAGAGGGTAAGAAACAAAATATATTTCCTTTATGCTTCCTAACACTTGGGCATGCTCTGATAAAGCCACTGTTTTTAAAAAAAAATATAAAATTTAATAGAATCCGAATGTTTTTTAAAACCCGTTAAGTATGTTAGAACGACACATTGACAATGTATATCCGGGGTTTTACTTATAAATATTACATACTTACCACACTCCTTTATATTTTTATTCGTCGCCATTGAAATTTTGTGAAAAAAATCCTATGATTTGACTGTTACTGGAGGTATAATATGTATGCTGTTTTAGATCTCGTAACCAGCCTCTATAACCAGGCAGAGCGCATGCGTGAAATAAATTTCCATCGAGATCGGAAAACAGCAGAGAGGAAATTCGGAATATATAATGGAAACTAGTAATGCGGAATGATACTATAGTCAGATGCAGAAATTTTTGCATAATTCGATCAACTTTTATTTAAAAAAGCAGAAGAATAAATGAATCAACTTTACAGTTAGTTTTTATTTATTTATTTATTTAATTATTAATTTATTTATTTATTTAATTTATTTATTTATCATTCTTATAATTAATTAACTAAGTAACTGATTAATTTATTGAAAAATATATATTTGTATTTTTTTTAAAATTCATTTATAACATTCTTTCCTTCATTTATTAATTATTCCATCCATTAATTAATTATCTATTAATTAATTCATTGATTTATTAATTTGTATGCATGTTTGTTTATTTATTTATTTATTTATTATTCTCATAATTAAGTAATTGATTAATTCATTAAGAAGTTCATTTATTTGTTTGTTTATCTATTTATTATATTCATTCCTTCATTTATTTCGTATTCTATTTATTTATTTATTTATTATTTATCTATTTATTTATGCATTCATTTATTCGTATTTTTATTTATTTCTTTTTTTTTATTTCTTTATTGATTGATTGATTTATTTTTGCATTTATTTATTGATTTATTTATGCATTTATCATATATTTCTTTTATAAATTAATTATTTTTTACAGGGTTTGTATACTTATTACCAGGGTCTGTTTATGTATTGCCATAGTTTGTATACCATCACCAGGGTCTATATACCTATCACCAGGGTCTGTATACCTATCACCAGGGTCTGTATACCTATCACCAGGGTCTATAAACCTATCACCAGGGTTTATATACCCATCACCAGGGTTTGTATACCCATCACCAGGGTCTGTATACCTATCACCAGGGTCTGTATTATCTATCACCAGGGTCTATATACCTATCACCAGGGTCTGCATACCAATGACCAGAGTCTGTATACCTATCACCAAGGTCTGTATACCCATCACCAGGGTCTGTATACCTAGCACCAGGGTCTGTATACCCATCACCAGGTCCTGTATACCCATCACCAGGGTCTTTTTACCCATCACCAGGGTCTGTATACCTATCACCAGGGTCTGTATTATCTATCACCAGGGTCTGTATACCTATCACCAGGGTCTGTATATCCATCACCAGGGACTGTATTATCTATCACCAGGAACTGTATAGCTATCACCAGGGTCTATATACCTATCACCAGGGTCTGTATACCTATCACAAGGGTGTGTATGCCCATCACCAGAGTCTATATACCCATCAACAAGGTCTGTATTATCTATCACCAGGGTCTATATACCCATCACCAGGGTCTGTATACCCATCACCAGGGTCTATAAACCTATCACCAGGGTTTATATACCCATCACCAGGGTCTGTATACCTATCACCAGGGTCTGTATTATCTATCACCAGGGTCTGTATACCCATCACCAGGGTCTGTATATCCATCACCAGGGACTGTATTATCTATCACCAGGGTCTGTATTATCTATCACCAGGGTCTTTATACCCATCACCAGGGTCTGTATACCCATCACCAGGGTCTTTATACCTATCACCAGAGTCTATATACCCATCACCAGGGTCTGTATTATCTATCACCAGGGTCTATAAACCTATCACCAGGGTCTATATACCCATCACCAGGGTCTGTATACCTATCACCAGGGTCTGTATTATCTATCACCAGGGTCTGTATACCCATCACCAGGGTCTGTATATCCATCACCAGGGACTGTATTATCTATCACCAGGGTCTGTATATCCATCACCAGGGTCTATATACCTATCACCAGGGTCTGTATACCCATCACCAGGGTCTGTATACCCATCACCAGGGTCCGTTTTATCTATCACCAGGGTCTATATACCCATCACCAGGGTCTGTATACCCATCACCAGGGTCTGTATACTTATCACCAGGGTCTATGTACCTATCACCAGGGTCTGTACACCCATCACCAGGGTTTGTATACCCATCACCAGGGTCTTTATACCTATCACCAGGGTCAGTATTACCTATCACCAGGGTCTATATACCTATCACCAGTGTCCTTATACCTATCACCAGGGTCTTTATACCTATCACCAGGGTCTGTATTATCTATCACCAAGGTCTATATACCTATCACCAGGGTCTGCATACCAATGACCAGAGTCTGTATACCTATCTCCAGGGTCTGTATACCCATCACCAGGGTCTGTTTACTTATCACCAGGTTCTGTATAACTATCATCAGGGTCTGTATTATCTATCACCAGTGTCTGTATACCCATCACCAGGGTCTGTATACCCATCACCAGGGTTTGGGTATCTATGAACAGGGTCTTAATCTGTAAATCTATGTCAAGGGTGTGTATTATCTGTCATTAGGGTCTGTATGTACCCATCACCAGGGTGTGTATACCTATCACCAGAGACTGTGGACCTATTACCAGGGTCCGTATGTCTATTACCAGCGTCTGTATTTCTATAACCAAGGTCGGTATTATCTATTAAAAGGGTCTGTATACTTATCACCAGGGTCTATATTATCTATCACTAGGGTCTCTATTATCTATCACTAGAGCTGTACATCTATCACCAGGGTCTGTATACCCATCACCTGTTTGTTTGTCCGCAAAAACGTGCCCATTACTTTTGATTGGTTGGACCTATGGCTTTCATATTTCACATGTGCATTCCTTGTGATAAGGCCTTTGTTTGGGTTCTAACATATTTGACTTTTTTGACCTTGATCTTTGAGTTTTTCCCACTTTTTCAAGAATTTACCAAACTTTAACCTTGGCTATAACTTTTCAACAGTTGGTGCAAGGGCTTTCATACTTTATACTAGTATGTGTATTCATAGTAGCAAGACCTTTGAACGGATATTAAAAAAATTGATCTTGACCTTTGAGTTTTACCAACTTTTAAAAATTTTAACCTTGAGAAATTAGTATCAGGGCTATTATTTTCCACATGTGTATTCCTTGTGACAAATCCTTTCTTTGGGTTCCGACATATTTGAAATTTTGACCTTTATCTTGGAATAAGACATACTTTTGAAAAACTTTAATCTTGGCCATATATTTTGAACAGTTGGTGCTAATTCTTTAATGTTTTACATGTGTATTTCTTATGACAAAGCCTTACCCTGGGTACCTTTAATTTGACCCTTTGACCTTGACCTTGCAGTTTGACCCACATTTAAAAAACTTTAACCTGAGCTAAACCTTTTGAATGGTTAGTGCCTGGGATTTCTTATTTCTCAGATATATTCACTGAGAGTCCTTTCTTTGGGTAACAACATTTTTCAGCTATTAAGGACATACGCAACGTAGTTTGAACTTTATTGTCTTTTTCCCTGGAGTTGAGGATTTCAAATACTTAAAGGAACTGTTTGCTACATTTTAATGTCTATATATGCTGTTGTACACTTCTTCTAAAATAAATTTGGATAAACAAAACATCTAGAATATATGTTTAATAATTTTTGTATATTTTTCTTTGAATTATACAAGAATTTTCATCAATTGATATCTTTTCAAAACCCCTGGTAATGCATGCTGATTTTTTGTCTACGAACATCTGATGGCACTATATAATCTTAAATTAAGAATATCTTTAAAAATTATCAGTAGGTAAAGTACGTTGCGTATGTCCTTAATATTTGAGTTTGAGTTGCATTTGAGAAACTTTAACCATTGTCAAAAGCTGCCATACAGGGACATCAGTGTTTCACAAACACATTTTGTTTTAATTTGAAATACCAAACAAAATTAAATTGAAATATTCGATAATAACCATTATAGATTTTAGATAATTTTGTTCACTAAAGAAGAGAAAGTCCTTTGCTGTAAAGTGAGGTTTATTTGTACGTTTATTTGTTCACTAATTTGTTTATTTATTTTTGGCCTGAAATGACCATGTTATAGACCGTTCGAGAAATTAATACGGTATGTTCTTTGACATCAAACATATCAAACTTTCATGCATACTTAGCTTTGAAGTCTACATTTGGACTTTGCGACTTTGTAAAAATATTTTTTAATGAACGCCTGCACTGAAAATTTAAGTTTAAATTTCAATTTAAATTTAAGGAGGTATAACCTATCGATTACATGAATTTTTATTGGGGGAAGTGGGTTAAAGTCACTATTTATAACAAAGTGTTGTCAGTCTAACTATCATGATAAATAAAGAAGAATGGCTAAATAATTGTCTGGAATGTGTTGCTTGGAATTTATTTCAAGGCCTAAACATGTAGATCAAGGTGTAGGGAAAGGTCGACCAATAATAACGACCTCACTATAGATTTTCAAGGCACCTAAACACTACAGATTTTATTTATTTCATTTATATTTACAATTCATCAAATTATAATTTCAGATTAACAATTTGTTATTACAATTTTTTATCTTTTATAAAACAAGTTAACATTTTATAATTGCAAATTATTTGATTTGTTGTATAAATATTTTCCTTCCTACTGAGTTTATGTTAAAGTATGAATTTGAATTCCCCCAATACTGATGTACAAAAATCACCGTTACGGAAAACAAGATGTGTTTGTGAAACACTGATGCCCCCGTATGGCAACTTATAGCAAAGGTTAAACTTTCTCAAACGCAAATCAAATATGTTGGTACCCAAAGTAAGGTCTTGTCCCGAGGAATAAACCTGTGAAATATGAAAGCCCCGGTAGCAACGATTGAATAGATATGGATAAGGTTATTTTTTTTTTTCAAAAGTATGTCAAAAATCAAGGTCAAGGTCAAATGGTCAAAATTAATGGTGCCCAAGGAAAGGCCTTCTTCCAAGAAATACACCTGTGAAATATGAAAGCCAAAGCACCGACCTTTCAAAAGTTATGACCAAGGTCAAAGTTTGATAAAATTTTGCAAAACTGGGTCAAACTCCAAGGTCAAGGTCAAATATGGTGGTACCCAGAGAAAGGTCTTGTCACAAGGAATACACATGTAAAATATGAAAGTCATAGCTCCAACCAATCAAAAGTTATGGGCAAGGTTAAAGTTTTTTCGGACAAACAGACAGACGGACGGACAGGGCAAAACTACATACCCCCGAATCTTCGATACGGGGGCATAAAAATGCGAATAAAGCGTTCGATTAATTTATCTTATCAAATAAATTAAAGAATTGAGAACACTTAAACTGGTTGCAAATTTTAAATCTAGTAGGAAAATTCTATGAAATATTTTGTTTATAAAACAAGTAGAATCAACAGTTAACACATTAATCACAGATTGTGTTTGCCCGCACATGATTAAAATCATGAAATTGCCCAAAAATGTACGATACATGGGAGAATTATTTGAAATCGCAAAGATATAGTCAGATAAGAAACAAACACACTCAATTTTGTAATTCATATTCGATTATCTTGTGATTTATTTTTGAAATTGTGTATACTTCATAATTATATTTAAAAAATCCCTGTGATTCATATTTAATTATGCGAAAAGTTCATATTCGAAATCTTGTTACTGTGTATTTTTAGGGATGTCAAAATATTTATTTTCCTTAGTCGACTATTCGATAACATTATTCGAACGATAGTCGAATATTCGGAGCATTTTCTTAAAATAAAATTTTAATATTTCAAACCTCACTTGTAAATGCAGGAGGTATTTATAACAAAAAAAACCTTTTTACCTCATATATACAAAAAAGTAACATCAATTGCCTCTGTTGCACATAGATGTTTGCAGGCACCTAACGTGTGGGCAGTGTGTTTATATGAAATAATTTTAGACCGTAAATTATTCATATATCAGTTTTTATTTTAGCAAGCATAAAAAAATTGCCAGCATGATATTTTAAAGTTTACAAAAATAAATGGAGGGGTGGGGGGTTAATACACTATCTACGCCTTACTCTTTGAATATATGTATTGCTAATAAAATTAATTTGGAAAGATATACATATCACTACTTCAAATAAAACGTTTTATCATAATTATCAATTTATCTTTCATGGAATTTTATTCAATTATTCTCCATTGCTAAAGCAAATACGCCGGGACAGTCTATGTGTTTGTTCATCACAAAAATTTGAACATTGGTCATAATTTTTTGTTTAGTTTATCAATTTCAAGAAATATTCACCTAGAAAATATATAATAATTTTGAGAAGATCGGACTCTCATATTCCACATATGAATTACGAATTACAAAATCTTTCTGAATTTATTTTTTTTATCTTATGACCTTGTCAGTGAAATTTGATATACTTATAAAAAAAATAACCCTGACCTAAGCTTAGTATGGAATGAGATATATGTTTTCATAATTGACCTGTGCAATACCCGTGACAAAACTATAACAAGTCACTGGAATGTATATAGCCTAAGATCTTTGACCTTGGCATTTGACTTTCTTTTTACAAAACTTTTAATCCTGGCCAAAGCTTTGCACCTGATGAGACAGGACTTTAATATTTTCTTGTACATGAACATAGCTGTAACAAGACCTTCCAAATATACTTTGATTTTTAACCTCATAAACTTGACATTGAAGTTTGATCGACTTTCAAATCATAACTCGATCCTTGGTCCTAAGCTTTTAAACAGAACATCCCACTTTAAAAATATATAATAATTTTAAATATGATGAGCCGCCACGACAGTCACAATATGCCATAGACGATTGCATCCCAACCAAAAAGAAAAAAAAAAAAACAACAAAAAACGATTAAAGACATTCCATATCATTTCCATGCAGTGAAAATACACTGGGTCTCCTTCTTGACAACATGACAATTAGGGTTTGTAGAACACAAATTTTGGCACTATTATCCTACTGTTCTACTGTCATGAACATAGAAGAAATTTGAACTTTGTGTTGGTTGCTCTTCTTTTATGATAATTTTTAAAATTTCACACTTTATTGATTAATTATGTAGATATGTATATCTTCACATTTTTTCTGGAACAAGTAAACAACATAATGGAATTTTTAGATTTCTCTCGATTTATGCAATAGAGGAATCAGGATACATTGGCATTTACAATGTAAAGATAGTTTCACACAATTATAAATCTTTGTCCATTGTTATAAGTTTCTATATCCTTTGCTTCCTCCTTGACAGGCTTACACTACAAAATAAAAAGTAAATAAGATCAATATAACATTAGAGTCAATGCATCTTAATCACAATAAAATCATTATAGTTCATTAAACAACTCATACGTTCTCCACAAGATGTTACGTTTATGAAGACACCCTAAAAAGTAATTGGATTCATTTTCATAATGCAAACTATGTTGAAGGTCACCCTACTAAAAAGATGGGAACTAGACCCTGCACGAGGGAAGAAAAAACCGTGATGAAGGGTATATAGACCCTGGTGATTGGTATACAGAACCTGGTGATAGATAAACTGACCCGAGTGATGGGTCAAGAGACCCTGGTGATTGGTATACAGTACCTGGTGCTAGATAAACTGACCCTGGTAATGGGTCAAAAGACCCTGGTGATAGGTATACAGACCCTAGTGATGGGTATACAGACCTTGGTGATAGATAATACAGACCCTGGTGATGGGTATATAGACTCTTGTGATGGGCATACACACCCTTGTGATAGGTATACAGACCCTTGTGATAGATATATAGACCCTGGTGATAGATAATACAGACCCTGGTGATAGGTATACAGACCTTGGTGATGGGTATACAGACCCTGGTGATAGATAATTCAGACCCTGGTGATGGGTATACAGACCCTGGTGATGGGTATATAGACCCTGGTGATAGATAATTCAGACCCTTGTGATGGGTATACAGACCCTGGTGATGGTTATATATACCCTGGTGATAGATAATTCAGACCCTGGTGATGGGTATACAGACCCTGGTGATGGGTATACAGACACTGGTGATAGATAATACAGACCCTGATGATAGTTATACAGAACCTGGTGATAAGTAAACAGACCCTGGTGATGGGTATACAGACCCTGGTGATAGGTATACAGACCCTGGTGATGGGTATACAGACCCTGGTGATAGGTATAAAGACCCTGGTGATGGGTATACAAACCCTGGTGATGGGTGTACAGACCCTGGTGATAGGTACATAGACCCTGGTGATAAGTATACAGACCCTGGTGATGGGTATACAGACCCTGGTGATGGGTATATAGACCCTGGTGATAGATAAAACGGACCCTGGTGATGGGTATACAGACCCTGGTGATGGGTATACAGACCCTGGTGATAGGTATATAGACCCTGGTGATGGATATACAGACCCTGGTGATAGATAATACAGTCCCTGGTGATGGATATACAGACCCTGGTGATGGGTATACAGACCCTGGTGATAGATAATTCAGACCCTGGTGATGGGTATACAGACCCTGGTGATGGGTATATAGACCCTGGTGATAGATAATTCAGACCCTTGTGATGGGTATACAGACCCTGGTGATGGGTATATAGACCCTGGTGATAGGTTTATAGACCCTGGTGATAGATAATACAGTCCCTGGTGATGGATATACAGACCCTGGTGATAGGTATACAGACCCTGGTGATAGATAATACAGACCCTGGTGATAGGTATACAGACCCTGGTGATGGGTAAAAAGACCCTGGTGATGGGTATACAGGACCTGGTGATGGGTATACAGACCCTGGTGCTAGGTATACAGACCCTGGTGATGGGTATACAGACCTTGGTGATAGGTATACAGACTCTGGTCATTGGTATGCAGACCCTGGTGATAGGTATATAGACCCTGGTGATAGATAATACAGACCCTGGTGATAGGTATACAGACCCTGGTGATGGGTATACAAACCCTGGTGATGGGTATATAAACCCTGGTGATAGGTTTATAGACCCTGGTGATAGGTATACAGACCCTGGTGATAGGTATACAGACCCTGGTGATAGGTATATAGACCCTGGTGATGGTATACAAACTATGGCAATACATAAACAGACCCTGGTAATAAGTATACAAACCCTGTAAAAAATAATTAATTTATAAAAGAAATATATGATAAATGCATAAATAAATCAATAAATAAATGCAAAAATAAATCAATCAATCAATAAAGAAATAAAAAAAAGAAATAAATAAAAATACGAATAAATGAATGCATAAATAAATAGATAAATAATAAATAAATAAATAAATAGAATACGAAATAAATGAAGGAATGAATATAATAAATAGATAAACAAACAAATAAATGAACTTCTTAATGAATTAATCAATTACTTAATTATGAGAATAATAAATAAATAAATAAATAAACAAACATGCATACAAATTAATAAATCAATGAATTAATTAATAGATAATTAATTAATGGATGGAATAATTAATAAATGAAGGAAAGAATGTTATAAATGAATTTAAAAAAAAATACAAATATATATTTTTCAATAAATTAATCAGTTACTTAGTTAATTAATTATAAGAATGATAAATAAATAAATTAAATAAATAAATAAATTAATAATTAAATAAATAAATAAATAAAAACTAACTGTAAAGTTGATTCATTTATTCTTCTGCTTTTTTAAATAAAAGTTGATCGAATTATGCAAAAATTTCTGCATCTGACTATAGTATCATTCCGCATTACTAGTTTCCATTATATATTCCGAATTTCCTCTCTGCTGTTTTCCGATCTCGATGGAAATTTATTTCACGCATGCGCTCTGCCTGGTTATAGAGGCTGGTTACGAGATCTAAAAAAGCATACATATTATACCTCGTTACTGACTGTAAACACACATGACCGACATAATATAAACGTCGTTATGGATACATCAAGAAATATGTTTTTCGAACCCGACTATATTACATGAATTAAAATCTGTTTCCGGTGTAAACATTACAACGTGGTATGTTAATTGATGCCTTCGATTTTTATCATCCTTCTTGTTCTAATCGCAAATGGAATATTTATTCGATGTGACTGTCCTAGTATTCATCACTGTGTGAAATCGAATTCTGATGATAACAGTTGTACTGCAGTGAAAAACGGGTTAAAAACCGATGAATCGACAATGGCGTTAGTTCCATACGATGCTAACAAAGATATTCTAGCTATCTTTAACAAGCCAGAGCGAGTGTTTCATTTTGTTGGAAAGGAAATAAAAATACCACAAGACTGGAATAACTTGGGCGTAGCGGCAGTTGTGTGGGATGCGGTATAATTATTCACAAATACTATAAAAATTGAATTTGATATCAAAATTCAATGATTAATTAAAAAAATATTCACCGATATCTAAAATTTTATTAATAAGTGGCAAATAAAGAACTAGATTTAAAAAATCCATTGCCTCAGAATATATCATGTAGAGGGGACAACTTTGCAAGTTAGTGATAAAATTTCAGGGCGCAGGTGAAATATCAATCAATCAGCACAATTACATGTATGCAGGTTAATTAGTAACAGTTGACATAAAGTAGGTAATCTGTTTGGAGAATATGATGAACTATCGACTTCTCAAAGAAAGAAAGACCAACACAGTCTTCATTAAGTTTACCCATTTTCATGATACCGTATATACAATTCAATTCAATTCGTTTATTGACCAATTAAGGGCCCTCATGGGGCAAAAAGAAAGTACATTGTTAAAATGTATATAATGATTATGATCATACACACGAAATACAATATACATACACATAAGAGGGAGGGAATTGCTTGATTGATAGAAAAGACATACAGGTAGGGGAATACCCAAAATATTTTATATGAACATAAGACTTGTTTTATAGGTATATATACAGTACATCATATATATATGCATACATTACTAAACCATATACTTGAAAGTATCATACTTTTACATAATTAATAATAATAATAATAATAATTAAAAAAAAAAAAAAGTTACTTTCCTAAAATTTATGGTAATGTTTTTTGTAAAAATCTTCCAAGAGAGTTTAGTATATCTAGTTCTTCGCAATTTAGAATCCAGAATAATTTTTGTTTATCAGGCAAATATGTAAAATGTTTTACTTTAGATGAGATCAGGTTAAATAGGTCTTCTCTTTCCTTTGTAAATTTGCTACAGTGAATATAAGGAAATGTTCTTCATCTTCAATTTGATTAAGCGTACAATTTTTACATATTCTTTCTGATCTGGGTGTGTTATTATATCTACCTAATTCTATGAAAAGTCTGTGTGCTGATACATGTAATCTACATATTGGTTTTCTGTATTCAGGTTTTAATAAAATTAGATATTTTTCCAATCTAAAGTTGTTCTTCAGAAATAAATAAGTGACAAGTACATGTATATAGATTTGATTTCCTGTAGTGAAAGTTCCAGTAAGGTACAGTCAAACCTGATTAATATCATGAACTAGATGGGGATGGGGAAAAAATTCTAGTTTTCAAAAATTCAAGATACTGAAGCTGAAATATGTAGTGAAAAAAGAGGCTAAGACATCTACTTGCTTTGACATATCCATAGTATTCGAGATACTGATATTCATGATACATAAGTTCAACTGCTACAATGTACTGTATTAACTATTTGAATATTGGATAGGTAATAAAATAACTAAAAAAAATAAAGCTTAAGATTGTGCTGGATCTGTTGTTTATATGCTTGTAACATGATCCATCGTATATTGTTCAGACTTGGGTAGTCAAAGATTGCAAAACTCTCCTTGACAAATGTATTGTGGACATTATAAATCTCACATAAAATAAATTTCGGCAAGATTTAATAGTATGATTCACTAAATACGAGCCTTTCATTCAGCAACTAAAAATATGTGTCACTTGGGAATAGACCTGCTCCAAAAACTTCAACCTGTTTACTCATACAGAAAATATATTGGTTAGATGCAGCATATCTCAAGCAAGTCTGGTATTTGTTAAGCATCCCAAAATGAAGCATCCATGCATGTTTGGTCCTGGTAGGATTGCAAATTAATTCACCGTAAGGCTGGTAATTAATTGGGAAGGAACCTGATCCAAACCTTTAACATAGGCACTCATCTAGAAAATATAGATCAGATGCAGTTTCAAAGGCTAATCTGGTAGTGTATATCCTTAGATGCTTCATCTATAACCAAGGAAGGGCTTATAGTTACTTGAAAATTCACTTGCTCTAAAAAATCATCTTGAAAATATCAGTCAGCTGCATGGTATAGTCTTAGCTATAAAAGATTTAAATGTTGAGGTTAGCTATGCTATATATATGATTGTCTTAACTACTGAAGTAGGCTAAACTTTTGGTGAAATCATGTTAAAAAAGGCTTTTCATTTAAGAACTAGGTTATACACTATTTTGTATTCAAAATCACTTTAAGAATTTTTGTTTTTATTGTAGGCAATTGTTCTTTCTGAATACTTAGAAGCAGGAAATGTACATTTGGAGGGAAAGAGAGTGCTAGAACTTGGAGCTGGGTCTGGTCTAGTTGGTATAGTAGCTACATTATTGGGTGAGTGGCTCAGACACAGAACTTCAAATCACTTACACTTCATTTCACACACGACTGTGTGATTAATGACTCTTCCTTATCATTTTTTAATCCATACAGGAGCCCAAACGATTCTAACAGATCAAGAGAAAGCAATTCCATATCTGACTAAAGTAGCTACAGACAATCTACCTCAGGACCTTGAAGGAAGATTTGAAGTGAGGGCCTTGGACTGGCAAGGGAGTCTGGAGTCCTACAGAGACACGTTTGATGTGATCCTTGGAGCTGACATTATATACATTGAAGACACCTTTCCAGATTTGTTGAGAACAATTGAACATCTAAGTAATGAAGACACATTTGTTTATATTTCTTGTAGGATAAGATACACAAGAGATTCCAACTTCTTGAAAATGTTTTCAGATGTGTATGAACTGAAAAAGGTACACGTTGATAAACAACGGGATATTACTATCTACAAAGGGAGGAAAAAAACCAAGTGAAACTAACAATATACATGTATATATGGTTATCAGAAAAGACTACGGAAAGATTTTTTTATATCAGGTTTTATCAGATATGAAACCGAAAGACCAGAATGCACTGTTCAAAAAAATTACTCAATTTTGAACAGCTTATTTTGTTAAACAATTATGACTTCTTGCAAAAATTTTATTCTAGAATAAATCTGTCATATCATAGTTACATGCAGAGGTATACTCACAAAACCCTAGTAAAACTGATTTTAAATGAGTAAAATCTAACATTTCATTACTGATAAGTTAGAATTATAACCTACTTAGTATTTTCTCATTGTGTAAAATAAGATTCATGTACCGACATAATAAATTTACTTAAAATAATGTAAAACAATATAAGATTCAGGTATAATAAATAAATTTAATAAGTTCAGAAAAATAAATTTGATATATTACAAAAAGTTGTTGATTATTTTTTCAATCTGTAATATCAGTTTGTTTGCTCTGCTTTCACATCCAGCTAGAGAAGTAAATTCTGAAGTACAAATCATATCACTCAATATGTCCTTGACACTGTGAAGGTCAAATACACAATGATTTATCTGCCCCTTATCCATAGGCAATCCTTTATCTATAGTCAAGCTTGTAGATTGATTTCCCTTTGGTGTTCCTGTTGACTGTTCTCTTTCTTTTAGAACGCCTTGATTTACACCTTGAGTTTTGTCTGGTTCACACACCTTCTGATGTATGTCTGATTGATTTGTCATAAGCTTTATTTGGTTTTGCAGAAGTTTTATCCTGTTTAGGGCAATGACTTCCATAAACTGAAGAAACTCTTCATAATCAATTCCACAGCTGGCCTTCAGGATCAGCTAAATCATGTAAAATTATAGGACGAATGTTATTGATTGCTGTATTGTTTTACACCATTGTAAGCCATTGTGAAGATTCAATGATCTACCTAAACTGCAACTTATTCTTCATCACAGTGATTTACAATGATTTGATATACTGAGTCTGTGTGTCTGCCTGTATGTTTTACAATGAAGTACACCTCTACTGTTACCTGACATTGTTGATCCCAGCCCTCCATCCCCCGACAGTCCTCAATCTCACGCTCAACTTGGACGAGGTTGTCCTTGATGTACTGCCAACAAATGTCTACATTACAGCCATTCAGCCAATTATGATTAATAGAAATGGTATCTTCCTAAAATTAAAACAGAATTTGTTTAACCTAGAAAATAATAAAGATACTAAGGAAACTGTAAATGTTCGTAAAGACTGTTTATCTTGTTAAATACCAGTATTTTTTGTTTTCAGAAGTGACTCTCTATTCATGTATTATTGTGTGTAACCAGTGCCAGCTGTATTTTGTTCTTTTTTTCCTTTAATAATAGATTTGAAAAGTTCAAACATAACAAGACTTCTACAGCTTTTATTTTCTATGATTAAATAGTGTTATAATGGTAGAGCATCATAGTTGGTTTCTGGTTAAGGAGGAATAACACTCCTGGTTAAAGGATATGAGACGACTGGATTAATGTAATATTTTAGGATCTTTTTTTTTTTTTTTTTTTTTTTTTTTTTTTTTTTATATAATTTATTGTATTTTCAATGGTTTCTTTTTACAAAAAAAATTGAGAGAGAGAGAGAGAGGAGAGAGAGAGGAGAGAGAGGGGAGAGAGAGAGAGAATTATGAAAATAAGTCATTCAAAAGTCTCCAGCTTTCATCAAAAGATTCTCTTTCATTATTTTTATAAGATATATATTTTTGTAATTCATACATTGTCTTAATAGAGGATATCAACCCACCTAAGGAAATGTTTCTGTTTGTACATTTGTACAGATAAATGTAATATTTGATTTGTAGAGCAATAATATTTTTAAGCTTGTCAGTTTTCTTCACAGAGCCTAGTAAAAATTCCTTTTTTGAGAAGGTTATAGTAGAGTGGATTCTATCAAAGCAGTACTCTGCAAAATTCTCTAAAAGAGTCTGAACATGTTCACATTCCCACAACAAGTGTTCAATTGTTTCAGTTTCTGTTTTACAAAGAGTACATACATTACTGTCAATTTTTTTAATTTTATGCAGGAAGGAATTTGTTGCTAGTATTTTATGATTTATTCTAAATTGGAACCACTGAAGTTTTGTGTTTTTTGTAATTTTGAATGGGAGTAAAAAGATTTTCTCCCATTCACCATTGCTCAAGTCAAAGACTCTATTCCAAGAGATTTTACCCAAAGGTTCAATTATTTGTTTGATTAATATTTCATAGAAATCATGGGATTTTTTAGCATTCAGTAGAGAATTAACATTCTCTGGAATATATGGATAAGTTACCTTTAATAAATTATTAGGATCTCTGTTTATCTTTCTCAGCCATTCTAATATTGCTGCTTTAATGCCATTATATTCAAGAAAATGTGTTTTTATCCCGTATTTCGCGTGCAGGTCATTCAAACTCATAAATGACCCATCTTCATAAAGTATGTCACTAATACATGAAATATTACCTGAAAACCATCTTCTATAGAAAAATGGCTTTTTATTAATAATTAAATTTTTGTTTAGAAATAATGGTTCTAAAGAAAGAAGTGTGTCATTTTGTAAGGATTTTTCACTAAAGTTTAACCATGCTTGCAACACATCCCTCCAAAATATATTTTTTAAATCATTCATTTTTTTGACAACATACTCTTGCCCACAGTATACAACTTTTTTAATGTCAACATCTAAAAAAGAATCCAACCCATTGTCCTGTAGTAACAATTTTTTCATCCATACTAGTTTTAAGGACATAATGAACTCTCTTACACTGATCATCTTGAAGCCCCCTTCCTTATAATTCATTATGCAAATTTTCCTTTTCAGTCTTGAATTATTACTACCCATTACAAATGTATAGTAAATCTTCTCTAATTCTTTTATTTGTATTTCAGAGGGATTTGGGAGAGATGCAAAAATATGATTTAAGGTCGGCAGTAAAAGGGTTTTTAAAACTGTCAAGCGACCAAGAGGAGTTAAATTTCTCTTGTTCCAGTGTTGTATTAATTTTTTTATATTACCGATTTTAGATGCATAATTAAGCATAAGTATATTTTGAAGATTTGTATCAAATTCAATGCCTAATAATTTAAAAGTTGCTTTTCCCCACTCTAATATATTATCTGTACATAGAGTATCATTGCTACCTTTTTTTGACCCAATCCAAACTACTTGAATTTTACTATAATTTATGTGCAAACCTGATATGTCCGCAAATTTTTTAAGAGTAACAAGACTAGACTGAAGTGATTTTTCACTTCCATCTAATATTAGAGAAGTATCATCTGCCAACATAGTTAACTTTTTTTCAGTATTCATAAACTGAATCCCTTTTATATCTTTATTGTTTCTTATGCTGATTGCAAGGATTTCTGCACAAATGAGGAATAAATATGGAGACAAAGGATCTCCTTGACGGCAGCCTCTGTGTAAGTTAAAAGACTGTGATAGATTTCCTCCTTGATTAACAGCAGCTGTAATATTTGTATAAAAAATATCAACCCATTTTCTAAAGGAATTACTAAAATTAAAAAATTTGAGGGATTTCTGTATAAAAGAACAAGACAAGGAATCAAAAGCTTTTTCAAAATCTACCAGGAGTAAAAGTCCTGGTATATGTTCTTCCTCTGTAAATTGCATGATATCATATATCAGTCTTATATTTTCAGAAATATTTCTTCCTTGTATAAATCCAGTTTGATCTCGATGAACAATTTTATCAAGATATTTTTTCATTCTATTAGCAATTGAGCCGGATGCGATTTTATAAATAGTATTTAGTAAAGAGATGGGTCTCCAGTTTTTTAAAAGTTGTCTGGGTTTATCACCTTTCGGTATACAAGTAATAATACCATGTCTTTGCGTGATACTTAAAGTATTGTTTTCATAAGCATAGTTAATGGACCTTACAACAAAAATTCCAACGGATTTCCAAAATACCTTAAAAAACTCTGATGTAAACCCATCTGAACCTGGTGATTTGTTTGATTTCATATTATGGAGTGTTTCTGAAGCTTCTTTTAATGTTATTTTACCTTCTGTCTCCAAGGACTCAACTTTTGAAAGTTTAACAATATTTGGAAAGTTTAATTCATCATCAAGATTGATGTCATTTAAAGAATTATCTATATCTCTGTATAAGTATTCATAATATTTTTTGGCTTCATTCAGTATTTCGGCCTGCTTATAAATAATTGTACCATTTTCTGTTTCTACTTTTGGAATGATCTTGCTTGTAAAATTTCTATTCTCTAAGTTGCAAAAATAATGTGATGGTTTTTCCCCTTGTTCTACCCATCTTGCCCTAGATCTTATTAAAACACCCCTCATCTTTTGTTTTCTTATATCTTCTAATTCCTTATTTTTTTCCTCTAAAATTTCAACATTGTCAGCAGTAGTATGTATTGTTTCTTCAAGGCGTTTTATTTCTTCTACAAGTTTTTTAGCTCACCTGAGCTGAAAGCTCAAGTGAGCTTTTCTGATCACCTGTTGTCCGTCCGTCCGTCCGTCTGTCCGTCCGTCCGTCTGTAAACTTTTCACATTTTCAACTTCTTCTCAAGAACCACTGGGCCAATTTTAACCAAACTTGGTACAAAGCATCCTTGGGTGAAGGGGAGTTTAAATTGTTAAAATAGAGGGCCAAGCCCCCTTCCAAGGGGAGATAATCAAGAAAAGACAAAAATAGGGTGGGGTCATTAAAAAATCTTCTTCTCAAGAACCACTGGGCCGGAAAAGCTGAAACTTATGTTGAAGCATCCTGGGGTAGTGTAGATTCTAAATTGTTAAAATCATGACCCCTGGGGGTAGGGCGGGGCCACAATAGGGAATCCAAGTTTTACATTGAAATATGTAGAAAAAATCTTTAAAAATCTTGTTCTCAAGAACCACTGGGCCAGAAAAGCTGAAACTTATGTGAAAGCATCCTGGGGTAGTGTAGATTCTAAATTGTAAAAATCATGACCCCCGGGGGTAGGGCGGGGCCACAATAGGGAATCCAAGTTTTACATTGAAAAATGTAGAAAAAAATCTTTAAAAATCTTCTTCTCAAGAACCACTGGGCCAGAAAAGCTGAAACTTATGTGGAAGCATCCTGGGGTAGTGTAGATTCTAAATTGTTCAAATCATGACCCCCGGGGGTAGGGCGGGGCCACAACAGGGAATCCAAGTTTTACATTGAAATATGTAGAAAAAATCTTTAAAAATTTTCTTCTCAAGAACCACTGGGCCAGAAAAGCTAAAACTTATGTGGAAGCATCCTGGGGTAGTGTAGATTCTAAATTGTAAAAACCATGAGCCCCAGGGGTAGGGTGGGGCCACAATAGGGAATCCAAGTTTTACATTGAAATATGTAGAAAATATCTTTAAAAATCTTCTTCTCAAGAACCACTGGGCCAGAAAAGCTGAAACTTATGTGGAAGCATCCTTGGGTAGTGTAGATTCTAAATTGTTAAAATCATGACCCCTGGGGTAGGGCGGGGCCACAATAGGGAATCCAAGTTTTACATTGAAATATGTAGAAAAAATCTTTAAAAATCTTGTTCTCAAGAACCACTGGGCCAGAAAAGCTGAAACTTATGTGGAAGCATCCTGGGGTAGTGTAGATTCTAAATTGTAAAAACCATGACCCCCAGGGGTAGGGCGGGGCCACAATAGGGAATCCAAGTTTTACATTGAAATATGTAGAAAATATCTTGAAAAATCTTCTTCTCAAGAACCACTGGGCCAGAAAAGCTGAAACTTATGTGGAAGCATCCTGGGGTAGTGTAGATTCTAAATTGTTCAAATCATGACCCCTGGGGTAGGGCGGGGCCACAATAGGTATTACAAGGGGGAAATCGGGTGAAAAACAGCAAGGCCAAAGTTACTCAGGTGAGCGTTGTGGCCCATGGGCCTCTTGTCTTCTTTTAGTTTTGTTAGTTTCTTTTTGTATGAAGAGTAGGAAATACATTTTCATCTTATTTCCATGAGAAGGGTTTCCAAAAACAATTGGTCATTTATTGTAAAAGTTAATTCTTCATCGTTAACTTGTTGCAAGTTTTCCATTAAATATACAGGTACAGCATACTGTTTTTTAACATTCTTGATGACTTCATTTATAGTATAAAGAAAATTTTCATCACTCAAAAGGGAATTATTAAATTTCCAAAGACCTTTACCTTTCTTAAAATCATTAAAAGATAAAGATAAACTAATCATAGAATGATCAGACCTATAACTTGTTTCAATTGTACATTCTATTGCACTTGGCAATATATTTTCTGAGATCAGAAAGAAATCAAGCCTGCTTTGTTTTAGTGGATTTTTTTTCCTCCATGTATATCTTTGGGTGTCTGGATGAAACTGTCTGTATATATCAATATAACCACCATCTTCCATAAAATCAAGAACCTTTTGCCTTGCGTTTGGATTACAGGTAACTCTTGATGGCTCGAACTTCGATCTCTCGAAGTTCTTGATCGCTCGAAGTGAGTCTCCGGTCCCGAATTTTTCCACTATATAACTAAGCAAATTTACTCTTGATTTCTCGAACTCTTGATCTCTCGAAACCCTTGATCCCTCGAAGTCAAAATGCAGTCCCGCTATGCATATTCTATTAAAATTTACCCTCGATACCTCGAAGTGGCTATGTGTATACAAGATTATATAATTAGCACCTTTACCTTGACATTTAAATGGCCCCAGGCAGAAGACGCGGATCTCGAGGAACAGGATGTTTATTCAGGTGACACTTATGCTGCAAGGTGATAATTGATTAATAATGAATCATATTTTGTCTATATGCTATTAAAATAATTATCATCGACTGTCTTACGATAATTTAGAGACGCAGTGCCTTTGAAAAGTGGTAATTTATTAAAGGACAAAACACTAATTTGATTTTTATTTCGAGTCAGTGTCAAAGTTAAACGAAATATGAAAAAAGCAGAAACAGCCTCAATGTCAATATGACGACCAGTATTGGACAAATACTTACAGAACTGCGTTCAAAGATCATGTTTGGAATAGTCAATGCTATGTACGACGCTGTAAAATGTCGTTTTCATGTAACAAATGCGTAGTATGATGTCCGTATTACAAAGAATAAATAAATATACATGATATGACGATATACATTTTGCTTTACTCAGTTTAATGAAATATTCATCTGAAATACAAAAAAAATATCGTTGTTTTATAAAAACCACGTGTAAAAGGTTAGCACTGCATGAAGATCATTACATCCGGTAAGACTAATTTTAAAACCTGCAACAAACCCGGAAAATTCCGGACTCTTGAAAACTCGAACTCTTGATCTCTCGAAGTTTTTCCTCGGTCCCGCGGACTTCGAGGTTTCGAGAGTTACCTGTATTTATATGTTTGTAATTATAATAGTCAATGTCTGGGTTCAAAACAAGGTTGAAGTCACCACACATAATAACACTTTCACAATTAAAATCATCTATACAAGTTTGTATGTTTTCATAGAAGGCTGGATTATCATTATTGGGGCCATAAATATTACAAAGAAGCAACTTTTTTTCATCAGTTTTAAATTCTAAAAAGAGATAGTTTCCATCAGCATCCCCTTTTTGTTTTAAAATTTGTATATCAAAGTTATTATTAACGAGAATGGCTACACCCCTCGAATTTGAGGAGAATGAGCTAAAATAACAATCAAAACCCCATAGATTTTGAACATCATTCTCAGAGTTGGGTGTAAAATGTGTGTCTTGTAAACAGTTTAGGATCTTATAATAAATGTATTACCCCCTCTTCCCTGAACATTTTGTGTATATACATGTATAATCAATGAGGAGAAATCAAATTCTCTATGTTGGGATACCCTTCCCTCCAGCTCTACAGGCTATTAATCAATTAATTAATTGAATGCTTACAAGTAAAATGTAGAGGAATATTACATGTGAACATGAATTTAAGGTTTCATTATGTGTTAAGACATACATGTACCTCTGCTCTATATAATTTGACTGTGTTTGAAATTGTCCTCGAGATCAGCCTAAATCTCAGACTTGACAGGCATGCATGCTATAGTTTATGGAGATTTAAACTTGTTGTTCTCTAAAGATTAAATTTCTCACCAAGTTATAGACTTGGTGATGCCATCCACTGGGAACATAAATTATCTCCCCTGCCTCTTGTATGATTTCTAACCTAGATTTCACTTTAGTATAGTTTGGGTACAAGATTACATCATCCAAATCACTTGAATTAACATCATAAACTAAATGGCCATATTTACTGCATAGATTTTCTTCTTCACCTGAAATGATATTTAGATGTACATCAGAATTATATCCTTCCTTATGTTTTTTTTTTGGTCTAAATTCATGCAAAAAAGAGGTTTAAAAACAAACAAATATTGACCTGGAGGATAGAATATCCACTTCTTTTTTCCACAAATGTTGGCAGACCAACTAAAAGACCTGAAAACATCTGCATGGAAAGGTGTCCTGAAACATATTTCCATTTCCAGTGTTTCAAGTCAATATTTGTTGTCAGCTGGTGCACATAAAAGTAACATTTTGCACAAGATAGATGGAAATGTGTAATTTTTCTTAAAATGGAGAGAAGGAAGAAAGTTACAAATACTGTTTTAATATTCCATTTACATTTACCATGAGCCTTTGGGTCCCATGTACACAAATCTGTAATCATCTTTGTCTTCTTTGGTGTCCCAGAACTCGTTCAGCCAATCCGAAGTAAAGACACGAGGAGTCTCATATGCTTTGTATTCAGGAAACTCTCTACAAATTAAGAAATTTACAATATTTATGGTTAAGAAAATGTTATCAAAACTCATGTATATCTTATGAATGCTTTAAGTATTGTAAATTAAAAAGAAAAACCTAGATCTCAATGAGATGGTGCCCATCTTCAAAGGGTCCCACTTTTTAAGGACATTACAATGAAAGGGACTTGTAGAGAACTAGAATTGGATTAAAGTTTGACCTTGATCTTTAACTTAGACTTTAATCCATGGATACTCCTTGTAAGGTATGAGCCAGTTGGGACCAAGAGGAGAGAAATTATGCCTCTGGACAATGATTTTATACAGATCTTCAATCAGTCTTCGACAAATCCCGGGAGTCCGAAGCCCGGGACCTGGTAAAATTGGAAGTGGGCATGTGGAAATTGCATACTTACAAGCCCGAAGGGCATGTGAATTCTGAGGCCTAAGCCTCCGTAAATATCAAATTAAATAATACCAATAACATTAAATGTACTTAAAAGTCTGATTTTTCATCCAAAGTGGAGCACCAAATAAAATTTTAACGATAGTTTACCACGATTTCCAAGGAACTCTTTTGCAAAGGAGACACAAAAAGTGTATAGGTTGAAAACAATATTAATGGCGAGACAATAGATCTATAGAAATGAATTTCAGATCATTTCCTTGGCATGAAAAGGCAAATAAGAATAAAATTACTTGATAAAATTCTGGGCATGTAAATATTTGTTCGGGCTAGCGTAATAAGTGGTTAAACCTGCCCGAAGGGCATGTACTGAAAAAAAGATTTGGCGAAGACTGTTCAATGACCTTGACCTTTGATCTACAAAACTGGTTAAAGGTCACTGCACATCCTTTTCCTTAGAGGCACTCTGCAGGTAAAGTATGATTTCAATAAAGCCAAAAAGCTTTGGACAAGGATTTTATTTAAAGAATTATTTAACCCTGACTTCTGATTTAGAAAATTAGTTCAAGGTCTCTGCACACCCTCTGTGCATAAGCACCATCAGGGTAAAGTATGAGCCAGATTGGGCCAAGGGGGGAAGAAAAAATGCTCACAACAAGGATTTTACACAGAGATTTTTCACCTTGACCTTTGAGGGGATGGTTAAATGTTACTGCACACACACTATATGTGAAGTATGAGCAGGAAAGGACCAAGAAAGGAAATGGGACAAGGGAAAAGAAATTATGCCCACGAAAAATAATTTCCAGGGAGATCTTTCTTGACCTCTGACCTAGAAAATTGGTTCAAGGTCACTGCATATCCTTGACCCAAGATACTATGGAGATGAAGTATAAACCAGATAGGGTCAAGGTGAGAGAAAATATGCTCTGGACAAGGATTTTACATGGTGATCTGCTATGACCTTGAACTTTGATCTTGAAAATTCATTCAAGGTCACTGCACACCCTCCATCCACAAGCACTCCATTGGTGATGAATGAATAAAATTTAACCAAGGGGATACAAAATATGCTTACAATACATAGATGAAGTATAAACTAGATAGGATCATGGGGTCAAAGAAACTATGCTCTGAACAAGGATTTTACACAGAGATCTGCTTTGCTCTTGAACACTGACCTAGAAAATTGGTTCAAGGTCACTGCACACCCTCTACATATAACCACTCTAAGGGTGAAGTATGAGCAAGACTGGGCCAAGGGGAGAGAAAATATGCTCTGGACAATGAATTTACTCAGAGATTGTTTTTAACTTGACCTTTGACAGAGAATTTGGTTCAAGGTCACTGCACACCCTCCACTCATGGGCACTCTCTATGGGTATAGTATGAGCCATACTGGCCAAAGAAAAAAATATATCTGGACAAGTGATACTGGAAAAACAGACTGATCACTCTAGGGTCCTTCTTTATAAATCACAGACTACAGGACTCAAGATCAGAATGACACATTATTTTTGCAAAAATAATCTCCATGACCATTCTAATTTGTACCTATGGAATCTCAAAATCTAAAGTATGAAGGGACCTTTTCCTGGATTAAAAAAAAGAATCACAAGAAAATTTCCTCTAAAATTCTTTTCAGGTCATCTTATTCCTTGAAAAAGTACTTTAATACCCACAGAACTTTGCACTATCAAGGAATTCAAAATTAAAAAAAATTTTGCTGTTAGTGCAGAGAGCTCTTTTGACAGCATGTATGGATGAAGGAAATTTAAGTTGAAATCTACACATTATTCAAAGAAATTCTGATCAATACATGTGAAAAAAATTCTAAAACTAACAGAGAAGTTCAGAAAATCAATCTCTAGGTATGGGAAGTTGTCAAAACTGAGAAATTTTAGCTATGAAATTTTTCATTTGTAATGTAAAGATTGTAAGAAAAAATGATGCATTAAATGCAAGCTACAAAACTGAGAAATTTACTAAAACTGTAATGTCATAGTCTTAACAGTATGCAAAAGGTAATGGTAGATTCACATTTGAGAGGTGTAGAATTAGAATTCATTAATGATCATACAAAGAAGCTCTGCTTGCCCTAACAATTTCACTGTCAGACATATTTTCACTAGAAAATGTTCTCATCCTTGTATATGCTTATGCATTCAGTATTTATAGAAAATAACGGCATATCATAAATCTGACTTGTAGAATACCAATGTGTACCTTTTGAAGTGCCAGTCTTTTAAATACAAATTATCCATGCTATCAGGGTGGCCTGACTCAATGTAGCTTTGCCAATAGTCCAAAAAATTGGAGAAAGTTTGCTCTTCTTTGGGCTGTGATGAATATTTCTCTTTTTTGCAGTTTGCAACAGGTACACAAGCATGGCCTAAAAGTACAGAAAATAATAATATTTATTCTACATATTAAAATCCACCCAAAATACCTTATTTTCTAGTAAAGCTTTAAAGTAATACAATAGGCTTGAGTTTTCATCTACAGTAAAAACTCATTATCTTGAACTCAAAAATACCCCCCCCCCCCCAAAATCCCAAGATTTCCAAAGCTTTAAGATACTGAGGGTAAAATACTTAAAGAAAAAAGTGCTTGGGACTTCCAAATCACTTTGACATATCAATGGTATTCAAGATATCAGTGTTCAAGATAC
Organism: Saccostrea echinata; assembly: GCF_033153115.1. Taxonomy (NCBI): domain Eukaryota; kingdom Metazoa; phylum Mollusca; class Bivalvia; order Ostreida; family Ostreidae; genus Saccostrea; species Saccostrea echinata. Next base: position 9,170,561 of record NW_026889805.1, read on the forward strand.
CAAAGTTCAGCTGTACATGAACTTGTAAAAATTTGTTGATCAATGAAATCAGGAGATACTTTTTAATATAACGGTGTATATCACATGCACTTGTTTCTGTAATATTTTTTTTACTCCATAGTATTAGATAAAATATATGGAGATAACACAAAGCATTCAAGGTCAAAAGTCCATTTAAAAAATACAATCAGAAGCAGAGCAAACACGGACCTCTAAAACATCAGAGGTGGGATCAAGTGCCATGGAGGAGTGAGCATCCCCTACTGATCGGTCACACCCGCCACATGCTCCTTGTCATGATCAGAAAATAATGGAAAAATCTGTAGACAATTCAGTGTTTAAATAATGGCCTAACAATTAGGATGAAAAAACGTCAGTTAGCATTTGACTTAATGATAGATTGTATTTGCTGACACGGTCATTGTATCCACCATAGAACATAAGAAATGATGACTTTAAATGAGACTGTTGATTTTCTTGTTTCATCAATACAATGTGTCTAATTCCAAATTAATTAATACATGTAGATGGAGGAACCCCTCCTCCGAGTTGCAGTCATTTATTCTTTCAGAGAAAATGCAGTGGAAAACTGTTTACTATCATTCTCTTCTAGCATAGGGGCATCTTATCCACTCTGTTCTCTACTTCACATATATGTGAAGTAGAGAAAAGAGTGAATAAGATGCCCCTGTGCTTCTAGGATAATTTTTCTACAATACCATACATGTGTATGGTACGCTTTTCTTTATTAATTTTCTTCATAAAAAATATGTATAAATAATATATTACATATAAAAATATATACCAAACTTCTCTCTCAGAAACTCAAAGTTTGGTTGTCCATTTGGGAGTGTCCAATCTGTCCTACTGTTCCATGTGTCGGTATTCAGGGACGATAGAATACAAGGCCGATTTCTCAACAAATAGTTTTCAAAGAATTCACTATAAGATTGGTTTGTAAGTATACCACATACACGTTCCACATGTATCGTTGAATAATCACGCACCTTCTTCTTTTTCTCGGTATTACTTGAATCAAGCACAGAACTAGAAAGTTTGTTTATAATCATGGAGGCCGCCATTATGCTTTCTAAAAATTGTACCTCGATCCCGATCTTTAAATCTTTGTATCGACTAGGATAATATTCAAATTAACTTCATGTAATTATATCGTTATTGAGATAGTCCTGCTTTGGAGAAATGTTAAAATTAGAAAATTATTTGACATGTTTTGACCTTTGATCTAAAACTTGGATCAAGGTAATTGAAGTATGATCAAGGAACACAGGCACCTGCGAAAAAAAAATACTTGTGCCAGGGAACCATAGACAAAAAATGTATACTCCAGACAAGGAATTTACACAAGATCTGCTTCAACCTTGAATTCCAACCTAGAAAATTAGTTCAAGGTCATTGAGTAGCCTTCATTCAAGTGTTGCCATTAATAATTTTGACCTCTTATCTAAGTTAATTATTTCAAATTAAACACTTATTGAACAATTTCTAATGGGTGAGGTGTGAACACACCTAAATCCAGAGTAGAAGATATATACCTCAGAAATAATTTACAAAAAAAGATCTAATTTAACCTTGAACTCTGTCCTAGAAATTTTCCCTAGGTCACTGCACTGATATTCCTATATCCTGAGGCACTCTTTCGTTAAGTATGAGTCAAAAGGCTAAGCAGAGATAAAGTATGTTCTGTACAAGGATTCTACACAGAGATGTAAGACTGAAACCATGAACCGACACAATTCTTACAATTTTTATAGAGGATCCCTTGTTCTCTATCAAGATGCATCAAATGACAAAGTTTGATGATTCTAAGCCAATTAGTACCTGAAATATTTAATTAAAGCCATACATTTTCAAAAGTAGTTCATGGTGACCTACCGGTACTTTTCAGTTGTTGTACTCCGAGGACCAAAGATGCATCAACTGACAAAGTTTGATGATTCTAGGTCAATTAGTACCTGAAATATTTAACTAAAGCTATAAATTTTCAAAAGTAGGTCACAGTGACCTACTTTTCAGTCGACCTTACTCCGAAGACCCAAGATGATCAACTGACAAAGTTCGATGATTCTAAGCCAATTAGTACCCGAAATATTTAATTATAGTCATATAAATTGAAAAGAAGGTCACAGTGACCTATTTTTAGTTGACTTACTCCGAGGACCCAAGATACATCAACTGACAAATTTTGATGATTCTAAGCCAAATAGTACCCGAAAATATTAAATACAGCCATAAAATTTCAAAAGTAGGTCAAGGTGACCTACTTTTCAATTGTCATACTCCAAGGACCCAAGATGCATCAACTGACAAAGTTTGATGATTTTAAACCAATTAGTACTTAATATATTTAATTATAGTCATTTAAATTGAAAAGTAGGTCATGGTGACCTACTTTTCATTCAACCTACTCAGATGACCCAAGATACATCAACTGACAAATTTTGATGATTCCAAGCCTAATAGTACCCTAAATATTTAAATATAGCCATAAAATTTCAAAAGTAGGTCACAGTGACCTACTTTTCAGTTGATGTTTTTTGAAGACCCAAGATGCATCAAGTGACAAAGATTTATGATCATAGGTCTTAAAATGTCCAAATTATGCCTCTGAAACGCTTTGAAATCAAATGCCTGCAAAGTTCAAAAAGTAGGTCATTGTGACCTTCTTTTCAATATGTTTTATGGCCCCAAAATGCATCATCTTACTAGATTTAATGATTCTAAACCTCTCAGTATTCGAATTAATGACCTTAATTGTTTTGAAAAATATCAGCCATAAAATTCAACAGGAGGCCCAGGGGCCACATCACTCACCTGAGCACTGTGACTAGGAAAAAGCAAAAATCAGTTTAGTATTGAAAAGCTTTTTCCTATGTATTCCTATGTACAGTAAAACTTTGATTGTCCATTGTAGCCCCACCCTATCACCGGGGGGTCATGATTTGAACAAACTTGATTCTACACCACCTGAGGATGCTTTCACATAAATATGACCAATCATGGCGTTGCAGTTCTTGAGAAGAAGAATTATCAAGATTTTTCCTATATACTCCTATGTTAAACTTTGATCGTCCATTGTGGACCCACCCTACCCCCCGGGGTCATGATTTGAATAAACTTGATTCTACACCTCCTGCAGAATTGCTTTCACATAAATATGACCAATCATGGCTTTGCTGTTCTTGAGAAGAAAAATTATTAAGATTTTTCCTATATATTGTATTCCTGTGTTATACTTTGATCGTCCATTGTGGCCCCACCCTACACCCGGGGGTTATGATTTGAACAGACTTGATTCCACAGTACCTGACAATGATTCCACATGAGTTTCATCTTTCCTGGCCCATTGGTTCTTGAGAAGAAGATTTTTAAATGATGCCATTAATTTTTCGCAATTTCGTAATTATCTCCCCTTGGAGGAGGGTGTGGCCCTTCATTTGAACAAACTTGAATCCCCTTGATCCAAGAATACTCTGTGCCAAGTTTGGTTGAAATTGGCCCAGTAGTTCTAGAGAAGAAGATGAAAATGTGAAAAGTTTACAACTACAACGCCAACGACGACAGCCTTCGGCTCAGGTGAGCTAAAAAGTAGGTTAAGATGACCTACTTTTTAGTTGACGTACTCCGAGGACCCAAGATACATCAACTGACAAAGTTTGATGACCATAGGCCTTAAACTGTTCAAAATATGCCTCTAAATCATTTTGAAAAAGAATGGCTGCAAATTTAAAAAGTAGGTCATCATGACCTACTTTTGAGTCAACGATATGAGGTCTTTAGATGCATCAAATGACAAGATTTGATGATCCTAGTCCTTATAGTAAGCAAAATATCAACATTTTGATAAAATGCAATTTTTGTTCAACTTTGAAGTGACCTTGAGACCACGCTCTTTGCCCCAGGGTGATGCCTTGAACAATATTTAATTGACTACATATCCTCATCCTTGTATGTAAGTTTGGTGATAATCTTCCCAGTGGTTCTTGAGAAAAAGATTTTTTAGCAACCAGTACTTTCGTTTCTATTTTCCTAATTATCTCCCCTTGCTTAAGGGTCACAAGCCTAGTTTTAGTATAAACAAGAGCCTTAGGCCAAGGATACCCTGTGACAAATTTGACAATAATTGGCGAAGGGGTTCTTGAGTTATGGCCCATATTCTGAAAAGTTTACACACACCGCACAAATGGCCAGAGCATTAGCTCATTGAGCCTTTGACTCAGAAGAGCTAATAAAATTGGCTGAGTGCCTGGATGCCTGTAGTCTGTATGTGGACTGGAATTTACGGATTGTGAAGACAAATCATGGAAAAATGACTTCCTGAAAAATGTCTACAGTGAGAAGCATCTGGATAATCATAGTGACACTGTACATGTGTATGAAATTGATTTGTTACCACAGTGACACTGTACATGTATATCAAATTGTTTTGTTACCACAGTGACACTGTACATGTATATCAAATTGTTTTTCTTGAAGCAAATCAATTAATTAACCGTTTTCCACCTGAAAACACTGGACAAACACTTTAACAATATTATCTACATTTATTGTGTAGATAAGTACAACATTTATAACTTCAACAATTCATATCAGTAACTGATGTACATGTATATTTATATTACCGATATAAGAAACAAGTTAATTAAGAGTACTTTTCTCTTGATGGTGGCTTTCTCAATGGATCAACCCTAAAATGCCTAGTGTGAAAAGTCATCTTCAGAGATGTTGATTTTATGTAAAATGAAACTTTAAATGGGGGAGAGATTGAAAATTAAGATAATCAATTATGATGCTCCTTGTTGATAAAGTTCAAAACAAGCTTTTTGCATTCACAATAACAAGTACATGTATTATAGTGCATTCTTATGGCCAGCACTTCTCATAAATAAAGGAAGCTTATTCCCTAAACCTACTCTACAACTATGTAATGATATCATATATATTGCATACACTAAGGTTTATAAATAAAGTTATTCACATAAATAGCTAGTGTATCATCACTGAAATATTGTATCAGTAGCAAATGCTCCTGCTAGTCTGAATTCATGTCCTTCAATAATAGAACAAGTCATTTTATGTGGAAGAGATTTAGAATAAGGTGCTGGTCTAGGCGCAGCTGTCCTCAGTATATATTCCCGAGCAGAGGGCCTGGGGAAGTCTGGCACAGTGTTAAGTCCCATATCTCTGGAGCTGTCCTCATCTTCTATCACCATGTGCAAGTCCTGAAGAGAGTAAATTATGATGATGGCCTAGTTAGATTTTCAGCACAGGAAGATTTCATAAAGAGATAACAATTTCTTTTCTTTTTTTACTTGACCCAAACAAAGAGACTTAGTTAACTAAAATCAAGCATGCAAATTGCTAGTTAGATGTTAAAAAAAAAGATTTTTTAACGGTGTACTTATTTTTAATATAGCCATATAACTTAACTATAGGATATTTTGTACTATATTTTGTAACCCAAAGACTTCATGATACGAGCTTCAAAAATTCTTCAAGGACAAAGTCTCACAGTGCTTATTTAGAATCTATCTAACATCTATGGAGAATATCTATTTCTTTAATCCCCTGCCAGGCAAAATCTGTACAAGTGAACAAAGTATGCTGAATTACTCTAGCAGGCTTCCTCAAGCTAACCATTTCAATATAAACACTATTTACTCTACACTACCACTCATCTTTGAGTTTGGTATTTTTATCTTACCTTCTGAGCAGCCACAAATAGTTTGTGTATCATGTCCCCCACTGGTCCTGAAGGTCCCCCATTGATAGGGACTTCTGTATGGTGAAGGAGGTCACTGATGAATTTCTCCACTTCATCTTTTCCACTTGAATTCTCAATCAAAGAGGCTGGAAATTTTGTCTTCAGGGATGTCGCTCGAGCTATTAAAGTTTCTGTGAGGTTTAGCAGCTTGAATAATTCCTGATAAATTAAATTTATTGTAAGTACTGATACTGATAAAAAATTTAAAAGTAAACCTAAATTGTGTAAAAATGTAAGACAGAAATTCTGATCATCAAATATATTTTTGTGAACAAAATACCTCATATCTCCGGACATCTTGGTGAGGAGTCCTGGTAACCATTGCAGCCTTTGACACCAAGTGTTCTATCATATCTTTCAGTTTTGGGATATCTGAGTCCTCTACAAATGTAAAATTGATTTTTGTTTTTGATTTCTCATAGCAATTCAAGTAGTCTATCAAACACAGACAAGAGACACAAAGGTCTAGACAGTAACCCAAGTTGTAAGAATTTATGAACATATCATCAGCTTAGCCCCATCCTAGGGTCTGAACCTTGGACCAAAGGGACAGGAATTTTATGTAACTGGTAAGGAGTAAAAAATAATGTATTTTCAATACATTATCAATGAGCCCAACTCTCATGGAGCATGCACTCCATGCAGTCCCTATACTTTGGTAAAGTGCTCCTAGTTAATTGTAACTGTGCATCAAGAAGAAGATGCATAACCAATTTAATTCAGTTTTCTAAAACTTTTCCCCCATTATTCTGGACACCAAAGAGACATTTGTATTTATGATGACAATAAGTTTTGAGTTCTCTGCCAAAGTTATGAAGTATATTTCCAGTTGTTAAATGGTCCAGGATACTGTAAATGTATTATATTCAGCGGGTACAATATTTGGCGGAAATTGATTTTTGAACAAGTTAGCGAAGATTTGATTTAGCCCATTTCCTTATGTTCTTATTTAAATCTACATGTGCAAGACATTTGTACTTGAATTAGCGGAAGTTGTTTTCCGCGAAAGGTGCCAAAAAGACTACACAGCTAAATGTAATATGTTTACAGTATCCTTTACAGTATCCTATACATGTATCTACCATCACTAATATTCCAAGAAGGTAGAATCCTTAATATCACACTTTCTTTTCCCCCATCAACCATTGAAGTCACGTTCAAAAGTAAATTTAAAGTGATACAGCAGCAAAACACAAGAATATGTGGGTTTTCAACAATTTAAGATAGAAGGCATTGTACACCACGGAGGGTTACTATCTTAATTAAACCATAAGCAAGTGAATCCATAGCTACACCTAGTGGAAATATTTTGTTAAGTATCCAATCAAAGATGGTCACCTTAGCTACTGCTTTGCATTAAATATTACATAAAATTTAACATTGATAGTAGGAAAAGCAAAGAAGTATAAATACCTGTAATGTAAGTACATGTAAAAAAGTACAGAATTATGTACATGGTTCTACATGTATATATTTTATCAGTTGTGCATCTCTTATTACGTTGTTTGCTTCTTATGTGTTACCATGTATACTTTGCCTATCTCCAATGCCCTGGAGATAGATCAGTTAAATTAACGCACTGTAAGTCAGTTGTCAGTCCCCATGATCCAATATGTGTTTTTGTAAATAATAAACTTTGTAACTGTAACATTGTTGAGTTTTATATAAATGGTTGACTGTGTATGTCTGTGTGCATGTTTGTTATTTTTTTTTTTTAGATTTCACTTACCATTGTCAATAACCTTGAGAACTGATGAATGTACCAGTACTGGTAATAAGTGGACCACAACATCTGCTGGCTTCAAGGCAGACAGAAAATGTAGTACCTAAAGAATTGTGAAGCTCATGATTAACTACTTTACATTGATCAAACAGGGCATCATAACTGTATCAAATTTTGATAATACATGTATAGAATAACACAATCAAGTTGATGCAAGGAATTAAACAATTCATCTGATGATAATGGGGAACATGAATTCAGAAAACCTAGATACGTAAGCCAATGATTACCGTAAATCTGGAAATTTTTATGTCGATTTATTTTTGCGAATCTGGGTCAAAAAGCTGTTGATTAATTTTTACGTTTCAAAATTTTGCGAATTGTCATTGGCGCTAAAATTAAAAAGGGCTCAACACTTTCATAACAATTTAAAAGTGACGCATGTACAAACAATATTAATGCATGTACGGTACATACAAAAAAATTACGCGTGTACATACTATATTACACGATGCCAACGCTCAATAATCAGATAAAAATACTAGAAGAGATAAAACATCTAAACTTTTTTAAGTTTTGTAACATTTTATTAAATCACTTATGTATATTCTCTACGCACGCTTTATCATGGGTAATTACCTTGTAGCACAAACAGTTTTGACCACTGCTTATGAACACCTTCCTGTTCACCGGGTCAAAATTAGACTGTCAGCAAAATTTTTGTTTACGTTTTTTGTTGTTGATTTATTTTAAAGAAAAATATTTTTGCGAATGCAATGCACGCGCAAATTTGCTAAAAATAGATATACATACACAGACTGACTTAATCACCTTTTCAGCCTCCTTTGTGTTTTACAGATATACATACTATACAGACTGACTTATTCACTTTTTCAGCCTCCTTTGTGTTGTATAGATATACAGACTGACTAACGGACCTTTTCAGCCTCCTTTGTGTTGTATAGACATAAATATACAGATTGACTTACAGACCTTTCAGCCTCCTTTGTGTTGTAAACAAATACATAAAATTATACAGACTGACTTAATCACCTTTTCAGCCTCCTTTGTGTTGTATAGATATACATATACAGACTGACTTACTGACCAGTATACAGACTGACTTACTGACCTTTTCAGCCTCCTTTTTGTTGTATAGATATACATATACAGACTTTCAGCCTCCTTTGTGTTGTATAGATATACATATACAGACTTTCAGCCTCCAATGTGTTGTATAGATATACATATACAGACTGACTTACTGACCTTTTCAACCTCCTTTGTGTTGTATAGGTATACATATACAGACCTACTTAATCACCTTTTCAGCCTCCTTTTTGTTGTATAGGTATACATATACAGACTTTCAGCCTCCTTTGTGTTGTATAGATATACCTATACAGACTGACTTACTGACCTTTTCAACCTCCTTTGTGTTGTATAGGTATACATATACAGACTTTCAGCCTCCTTTGTGTTGTATAGATATACCTATACAGACTGACTTACTGACCTTTTCAACCTCCTTTGTGTTGTATAGGTATACATATACAGACTGACTTAATCACCTTTTCAGCCTCCTTTTTGTTGTATAGGTATACATATACAGACTTTCAGCCTCCTTTGTGTTGTATAGATATACATTTACCTATACAGACTGACTTAATAACTTTTTCAGCCTCCTTTGTGTTGTATAGATAGAGAATATTACATACTACAAGAGGCCCAAGGGCCTTAACGTTCACCTGAGTATAATACAACAATTTAGAGGATCCATAGAGTATAAAATGAACTGAAAGGTGAAGCTTTGTTGCCCAAAAGCAAGAAAAATAGAGTGATCAGGATCAAAAAAAAAGAATTAGTCTAGCATTCATTCACAGTTCATAAATTAGGTTCTAATCTGTTCCTCATTTACACTTTCACCATACAGTAAATTAACAAAATATCACTGCTTCTGTACCATCTTAATTCCTTGTTGAAATCTCTTACATTGGCCTCTCTTGATCTTTGATGAACATTTAATAAGACAAGTTATTTTTGTCTCATTTTTATTTATCTATTACTTACAAGTATACCTGATCATTAAAACTATGAAAGTACTTTTTGTATTATACAATAAAAATTCTTGCATAATTCTCTTATTCTATTAACCTTTCAAGTACATTATTTACAGTGATTAATTATCAAAAGTAAATGGCAAAGGGGAATAACTCCTCTCAGTAGATTACAAATTAATAGTGCCCTAGCTAGGACCAGAACACTTGACTAAATGGTCCAGATTTTCAAATATCTGGTAAAAATACCCTTCCTTATTAAAACTTTTACTCTTTTTGCCTCTGATATGCCCAGGTGCAGAGAAGATTTTTAAAGAAATAATGCATTTTTACTACAGATTCACTATATTATCAATAGAACCCCCCCCCCCCTTCCATCGAGAAACATCAGAGCGACAGAGCCTCTCACCCTGGGACCAGAAGTTTGTACATCATAAGTAATCACTTTGTTTATCTGCTTAACACTGAGGAGCAGACAGGATTATTTAATAGAAATAATGCATTTTCACTATATTATCAAGAGCCCCACCCTTGCACCAGCACATCTGACCCAGGGGTCATGCAATTCACTACTCTGGAAGAAGCACTCTTGCTCATCATAACTATACACTAGCTTCTTTGCTTTTTAACCAGAAGCAGAAAAGAATGTTTTCAGAAAAAATTTGCTTTTTCACTACATAATCAATAGAGCCCCCCCCCCCCCTTTTTCACCAGAACCCTTGACCCTGGGGCCATGAAATTCACAAGTTTGGAAGAGGCATCCTTGCATATCATAACAATGTACTTAGTTTGTTTAAATAATACCCAGGGGCAGAGAAGAAGAGTTTTAAAGAAATAATTCACCTTCACTATAGGATCTATATGGCCCCACCCTAGCACCAGAACCCCTGTCCCTGGGGCCATGAATTTCACAATTTTGGAAGAGGCATCCTTGCTTATCATAACAATGTACTTAATTTGTTTAAATAATACCAAGGAGCAGAGAAGAAGATTTTTAAAGCATTAATGCATTTTCACTATATAATAAATAGAGCCCCGCCCTAACACCAGAACCCCTGATCCAGGGGCCATGAATTTCACAATTTTGGTAGAGTCACCCTTGCTTATCATAACTATGTATTCAATTTGTTTCAATAATACCCAGGAGTAGAGAAGAAGATTTTCAAAGAAATAATGCACTTTCACTATATGATCTATATAGCCCCGCCCTAGCACCAGAACCCCTGACCCCGGGGCCATGAATTTCACAATTTAGGTAGAGGGCTCAATGCTTATTACAATCATGTCAACAGTTTGACTGCTTGATGTCCAGGAGTAAAGAAGAAGATTTTTAAAGATTGCATTAATTTTGGTGGTTTTAGCCCCACCCCTCAGGACCCAGGGGGGCAGGGACCATGAAATTCACAATTTTTGTCCCCCTTCACCCACAGATGCTATATGCCAAAATTGGTTGAAATTGGTTGAGCGGTTTCAGAGAAGAAGCTGAAAATGTTTAAATGTTAACGCACGACAGACGACGCACGACAACGGACAAAAACGGATAGCAATAGGTCACCTGAGTGACTCAGGTGACCTAAAAATCCATATCATATGTCATATCAGCCATATGATATGGATTTCAGTATGTAGTATTCTATTTATCATATATTTAAAATACTTAATATGCGAGTTCACATAAAATCATTGAAGAATGTTTCGTGCATGTTTATGACCTTTTTCTTTAAAATCTAATAAAGCAAATTTTAGGTCTCTGAAAACAAATTAAGTTTACAGATGTTAGTAAAGAATTATTTTACATATATATTTAAATAAAATCAAGTTTATTAATATGAAACAAACCTTACTTCCGGTTTGATATGAATTTTTGCCCGCCGGTCAGATACATGATATGGATTTTTGGACCGGTGTCATATAATATATTGAACCCCGGGATATTTTGAACCCGGGTTCAAAATATCGCTGCGAAATATTGAACCCCCCTATAAAATATTGATCCCGGGGTTCAAAATATTATGGTCATAATATTTTGAACCCGGGGTTCAATATATTATAGCCTTAGGGCCATAATATTTTGAACCCCGGGTTCAATATATTATGGCCTTGTGGTCATAATATTTTGAACCCCGGGTTCATTATATTATAGCATTATGGCCATAATATTTTGAACCCCATTACATTCTCTGTTTCAAGCATAGGGGTTTCTGAGATTATGGCGTTGAAGTGTTGTACGTACCTCCTAATTTTAATTTTTTTTTTTTTGGTAGGTTGGGGTGGAGGTTTAAGCTAGGATTTATGGATGTAAAATGTTGTACCCCCTATTAGACATATATGTGTATAGGAGGGTGTTTAAAAATTATTGACCTAAAATAATTTTTGAATGGTAAGAGGGGGTTCAAGATATTATGGTAGTGAAATGTTCCAACACCCACAACATTTTATAAGGGGTTGAAAATATTGTGACTGTGAAGTATTGAACCTCCATTTAAATACTACTATGGAAAAGGAAGTGAAAGTATTTAACACCCGTCTCCCACACACTCACTTTGATTTATTTGTTAGATCTCAAGGGTTGGGTATCTCTATATTAATTTTTTTTTTTAATAATGTGCAATACCTAAAGAAGTGAGAGTAAAATAATATAACCAAAATACTGAAGTCTGAAATTGTCACCAGGAATTTAAAAATAATTGTCTTTTACCATCAAACCTCAAATAACTAAAATAACTTGATATGTCTGATGGAAAAACAGTTATGAGATATTTATTTCTTTGTCTTTTATTCCATCCCATAAGGTATTTATTTACTTTCTTTGATTTAATTTTTTTTTTGTATAATTTACAATTTGAAAAAAGAAAATTCAAGGAGCAATGTAGTATCTCTCCCTTGAGGAGGTAACAGGGATATAGCACCTGTGTATTGTGTGTACACAAGGAGGTGTCATTGGAGGTCAACAATACCCACTGTCTATTGTTTCCCCTTGATGGTTTCTGTATTATCACTATACAAGTGTTTAGAGAGTGTACAAATTGAGTAGTCCAGTTTGAGGGGTGTAATATAATATCTTGAACCCCCCTCCTAAATTAAAAGGGTAGGGGGACTCGATATTTTATGGTCATAATATCTTGAACCCCCTCCCTCTTAAAATAAAAGGGTAAGGGACTCAATATTTTATGGTCATAATATCTTGAACCCCCCTCCCTCTTAAATTAAAAGGGAATGGGACTCAATATTTTATGGCCATACTATCTTGAACCCCCCTCCCTCTTAAAATAAAAGGGTAGGGGACTCAATATTTTATGGTCATAATATCTTGAACCCCCTCCAACTTAAATCAAAATGGTAGGGGGACTTGATATTTTATGGTCATAATATGTTGAACCCCCTCCCTCTTCAATTAAAAGGGTAGGAGGACTCGATATTTTATGGCCATAATATCTTGAACCCCCCTCCCTCTTAAATTAAAACGGTAGGGGACTCAATATTTTATGGTCATAATATCTTGAACCCCCTCCCTCTTCAATTAAAAGGGTAGGGGAACTCGATATTTTATGGCCATAATATCTTGAACCCCCCTCCCTCTAAAATTAATACGGTAGGGGACTCAATATTTTATGGCCATAATATCTTGAACCCCCTCCCTCTTCAATTAAAAGGGTAGGGGGACTCAATATTTTATGGCCATAATATCTTGAACCCCCCTCCCTCTTAAATTAAAACGGTAGGGGACTCAATATTTTATGGTCATAATATCTTGAACCCCCCTCCCTCTTAAATTAAAAGGGTAGGGGGACTCAATATTTTATGGTCATAATATCTTGAACCTCCCTCCCTCTTAAAATAAAAGGGTAGGGGACTCAATATATTATGGTCATAATATCTTGAACCCACTGGGTTCAATATTTTATAAGGGGGTTCATTATATCGCAGCGAAAATATGAACCCGGGTTCAAAATATTATGCGATATATTGAACCCGGGTTCAATATATCGCGGTATCAAAATATTATGCTACACCGGTCCTTGATATGGGGTATTATGACGTCACCCGTATTGCACAGTGCAGAATCGGTGTATTTACTACTAAGTATATGATAAATATACATATATAGACTGACTTACTGACCTTTTCAGCCTCCTTCGTGTCATCAAACAGTCTCTTCTGTCTCCTGGCTGGGACGGGTTTGGCACTCTGCCAAGCTTCACTCCAGATGTTTCCAGGAATCTGCATCCTCGTACTCAGATGACCTAATACAACAAATATATACTGGATGTGTAGGTTTTATATGCAGTGTACAGTTCTAATATTTTCAGTAATTTGAGACTGTATTTTTCCATGTCAACATTTAATTTTTTTTAACAGTAAGAGCTCCAGAATTTTTATTTTATGCCTTACCGGTACTTTTTCACATGAATTTCTCACCTTTGGGATTTTCTGTTGTTGACACCTCATCTTCTATCCAGTCCCTTGGTGAATACCATCTGACAAAGTCCTCTATGGTGCAGCCCGGATTGGCTGCTTTGAATGACTCCATGTCCGATACAAGACAGGCACTCTGCATCCTTGCTCTTAGCTGGGCTCCCTCAGATGAAGTACCTAGCCTAAATAACACAAAGATTGATATATCTATGTATAAAAGGAAATCATAGGTCCTCTCTGATAATATGCACTTGCAGAAAAAACATTGATAAAAGTCATATGTATTGTTTTCATTCAATTCATGTAGCTTTTGATATAGAATCTGTAATTTGGAAGGATTTGTTTTGATAAGGCTGTACATTCTATGTGTTTTCTGTATTGTGTACCTGGCTAGGACCTCAGCATGTTCTTCCAGCATGTCTTCAGTCATGGGGGAGGGATCCTGTGTGATAGGAATGTACAGGGGTTCGTCTATATTTAGAAGTCTGAGATCACTAGACTTGGCCAGCCGTCCCTCGGGTTTGTGTGTGACAGAATCTACATAGGAGGAGGAGCTTGTCACAGATGTTTCCATGGAAACCACCTCTTCCACTGGTATAGAAGTTTCCTATAATATAAACCAAAAAAAATCAAGCTGTATTTACTAGAAAAGCTCTACAAGTACCATCAAATAAAAGTCTGTGAAAATGTTTTATGTATGTATATTATCTAAAAATGTTACGTTGTCAGAAGCATTATAAGAACATGCAATAACAGTTTTTTATACATTTGCTTTTAAGGTTTCCACTTCCATCTCTGAGCTGTCCTCCTCCTCCTCCTCCTCTTCCTCTTCATTCTCACATTCAAAGAACTCCTCCTCACTAGAACTGTCCAGATGTGGCTTTTTGGCAGGAACATCCTCTTTATCCTTGCTACACTCTTGTTTTAGCTTCTCCCCAGATGACCGACGTCCACTTTGTTTGCTTTGATCCGATTCTGATGTAGCACAGATTTCAGAATCTGAGGTAGATAAATGACTAGATTCCATTCCATCATCAGAACCTACTGAGTCCTTTTGATCATCCAGCGTCTGTCCTGTGTAGCCCTTGTACAACTGTTCTCGCTTGATTTTTCTTTCTATACAACAATTCAACATCTGAAAATAAAAAGGGTCTCCAAAACACTAAATGAAGCCTTTGTGGGAACACACAGTTATGCTGCATTTCTTTTTTCTTCACATTCAGCCCATTTTATGTATGTTTTCTCATTGTAATGAATAAATAATTAGAGAGTTTTAATGACTTCTTCAGGATATTCAAATGCAATTCCTAACAACCAAAGAGCAAGGAGATACAAGTAGGTAAGTAAAAACTTTATGGCCATGAAAGAATAAGCCAAGGGTTACTCCTCATCATATTAATAATATGATCTGAGGATGAGAAAGTGCCTTACATGTATGTCCTCTACGAGATACAGCTCCATTGATATCCTCATGGTAAGTAGACAAATGACTTACCTGTAACTTTTGGTAGAGTAGACATGTTCCTAAGTTTGGAGACCCTGGGTCAACTCTGCAATATAAAGTAAAGACATACTGACACAACATTTAATATCAGCTGCAGATCTACAAGTAACACCAT
The DNA here is from genome assembly GCF_033153115.1 of Saccostrea echinata. Taxonomy (NCBI): domain Eukaryota; kingdom Metazoa; phylum Mollusca; class Bivalvia; order Ostreida; family Ostreidae; genus Saccostrea; species Saccostrea echinata. The sequence goes on from NW_026889805.1 coordinate 9,186,158, forward strand.
TGGTTGAGTTAACACACTAACCCATCAATTAAATACTTGTTCTCCCATCGGAACCTCATCTCAAGGACAAACTCTTGCCATAACTGGGCCACACCACGAATTCCTCCATGATGCATGTTTACCATCACCAAAGCAACAACTAATTTATGGAGAAGACTTTCCTCAGGGGCAGACTTCAACTGCTTAGACAAATCCTGGTAAAGAAAGATGTGATTGATGAGACAGGAAAAATAAACCAGACTCTCAGAGACAAAGAGATATTTATTACAAGGTATAAGACATTTTTTCTCACCTCTGTGATGTGGGAGTATTTATTGCTCGGTTTTTCACTTTCACTCTCAGCCTTATCATCTTTCTCTAATTTTGGTTTTGCATCAGGAAACAGAAACTGTAAATATTCACATAGCAAATAAAACTCAGAAAACTAAAATTTGATAAGCACAACAACTTTTACATTTGTACATATCCTTGAAAAACTGGATTTATTGTGATATTTAATGAGTTTTATAGTCCATGAATTAGGTTACTGTAAGTACTCACATATAACAGTTCAGTGAGGGTGTCTCCATCAATTGGTGCCTGTCCAGGCTTAATGGCTAGTTTACTGCTCGCAGTATGAACAACATTACTGAAGGAAGGAATACCATATATTTTAGACACCTTTGGTTCTGTCAGTTTCTGTAAAGCCTGGCTAATATCACCTGTTTGGTCTACAAAAATAATAGTGTTAAAGATATGTAAACTTTAGGCATTAACTGATTTGAAAGTAGTCAAACCTCATTATCTTGAACTTAATGGGACTGAAAAAAACCATCAAGATTTCCGAGGCTTCAATATATCAAGGGTAAAATACTTAAAAAATAAGTGATTGGGAGTTCATATCACTTTGACATATCCATGGTATTTGAGATGTTGGTGTTCCAGATACTGCAGATTCTTACATATACGAGGGGAATTAATTATCGCTTAATTTCTCAAGAAACACCACTCGAGAAATAAAATTACTCACTTTTATTTTATGGTGCTAAAACCCACACAAAATCCCTTGATCAACTGTCCACTCGCAAATTATTGTTCTTGGGATTTTACCTTAAAGTGCCATTTTGCAATAATAATTAAGTACTTGCGAAAAATAAGGAATCTACAGTACCGAAGTCCAACTGTAATTGAAAATTAAATATTTGACTACACTGAATCTTGAAGACATTTTCCACATAAAGATACAGTGAAGTCTCCTTATTCCCGATGCAATAATCCACATGCTTCACTTTCCAGATGGAATTTTTGGGGAAATAGAAATAATATTTATACAGTGAAAACTGTCTAATCCAACACCTGTGCAATTTGTTTCACTTTGAATTCTGACCCTTATCTGAATTCCCATTTTACTGTTTTCTCTTAACAGCGTGCCATCTGACACCCTGTCTATTCCGAAACAAAAGCTGTCTCCCAGTGCATGCCGGATAAGACAGGTTTCACTACTAATTATAAAATGTCCGTTTCAGTAATCCCAGCACTTCAGTAATCTGTTTGGGAACATAAGTGTACAGATCAATAAGGTTCCACTAAATACTTTATCCTAATGGTGAATGCTATAGAAATCTCACCATCTTCTTCTTTAGACAATACATTCCACAGCAAATCCTCAACTGTATCTTTTCTGTGTGCAATTTTCAGAAAATCACCCAGGTATTTACCTAAAACATAGTATCATCCTTACAATTAAAGTATCTTATTTTACATAAGATACTGGCACACTTAATATGCATATTGGAGCTTGTTTTAAAATATTGATAAAGATCAATAAAAATGTTTTCAATTACAACCATGATTTTATGATGATTTAAATTAAAAGTTCAGTCATAGTGTTGAATATGAGAAAGGTATTTCATGAAAAAGAATTTTTTTCTGATAGAATAATTTTGATTATACAGTGGTCAGTTCACTAATCCAGAAAAGTGTTCATTTATCAAGAAGTTAGTCAGCTTACTCAGAAGTTAATTAAAATACCCATCAAATGGCAGCAATTAACCCCATCAATCTCTCAAAGACAGTAAAATTCCACTAAAATGCAGTTAATTTGACCCCCACCTAAATTTACTCCAAAAATTAATTAATTTAGCCCCCCCCCCCCCCCCAAAAAGGAGCTATTCTTTTTCTGGTATATAGCTTAGTTGTTCAGAGGGTCATTCACTTATGGACAATTATCTCACCAAGAAGACAATTTGGGTCCTCTGTCATGATAATGCGTACTGCCCATTGTGGTGCCTGCATTGGGTCAAGGTCACTAAAATAAATAGAAACTCACAAGCTTTACACAAGAGCAACAATACTGCAATTAGCACAAGTCTCACATATTAGAAACAGTTTGTTGAAGACAGTTTTAGATATGCACTTAGAATTTTTACAGCCGAAATACTGCAGACTCGGCTTAAAAAATAAACAATCAATCATGAATAGATTTATCGAAAAATAATGATTTGTTTCACTGTTCATTGTTGTTACTGAGGAACATACTGTGTAAAATGCTTATGAAAAGAATGTACTCTAGATTTGTAGCTTAAAAATTAAATACTGTAGTTAGAATCTAATAGCAGTAATAAAAGGAAATACTGCAGTTCACGATATTTTCGCGATACCTTATTTTCGCGGGATAGCTATTTGGTATTTATAAGCGAGACAAAATTTCCCCAAACTGTGATTCTGTTGTTTATAATCCTTTACAATACAAATACAGTCAAACCTCATTATCTCAAACTTGATGGGACCGAGAAAAAACTTTTGAGATATCCGAAGATTCAAGATAATGATGGTAAAATACATAAAAGAATAAGTGGTTGGGATCTCCAAATCACTTCGACATATCTGGGGTACTGGAGATATCAGTGTTCGAGATACCAAAGTTCAACTGTATATGTAAGAAAAAAATTTTCGCTAGTAGACAGACTTGCGTTGCTATGCGAAAATAAAGTTCTAGCAAATAAAAAGTGATTTACAGTATGTACCTGTAACTCTGGTTTTCAACAATCATGTCCTCTGACAAGCTTGGCCAAGTGCATGCAAGCTGCATCTCACTAAAATATTATTTACATACAAATGTATATACATGTTCAAGGAATATAGAAAATGTATCAGGATTGTAATTTTTACTTCATACATGTTCTTTTTAATGAAAATAATAAAGCTTACCTTACTGGATCTTCGCATGCTCCAAATGGCAGATTCCCAAAATCAGAACAACCAACTTCATCTTCCATTGGAGATGACAAATCTTCAAAAGGATATTATTCAAATGACTAAATCAAATAATCAGCATAATAAAGAAGCAGGCCTCTAAGTAGCCTCTAAAATTTAGGTGCCAGCAGGCACCTCATCAAAAAATTTAGTCACCAATGCAAATTTTTAGTCACCAGGCAATTTTTTTTAAAGTGTCAACCTTAAAAGTTAATAGTAATCAATATAGGGACCCATGAAGTGACTAAGAAAACACGAAATGTCCATTGTTAAAAATAATTTCCTCTTCTTTTAAATTTCTTTTCACTTTTTCAGGAAAAAATGTTAAAAATGTTAAAATTTACAGAATCCAACGATCACCAAGTCAATTTAAAATGGTCGCCAATTTGGCGACTTATAGAAAAATTTTAGGCGCCATGGCAACTAAATTAGTCGCCAATTGGAGCCCTGAGAAGTGTATTTTTTCTCCTTCACTTGAGAAAGTAGATCCCATTTAAAAAGTTCTTTCAGTTAAAATGAGGTGCATGTATGTGAAGTTGTGTCAATCCATCCTATTTTAACTAAAAATATGCCCATAGGACATGAATGCCCTGCCCAGGGTTCATCATTAATGAAATATGAAAATTTGTGTATGAAGTTTGATGAAAATATCTTGAATACTTTCTTTAAATCTTTATACACAATAAATAGTAAAGCCAAAGGTCACTGGGAATGTCAATTAAGGTAAATAAATTTGGATACAGTTAATAAATTTTATCAAATTATGTATCAGAAAATATGCTTATATAAAAATATCTTAAATAGTTTGAAACTGAGCTAAATGTAAAATTAAGTAAGGTCAAGGTCATACATTTTGGATACAGTTGAATACTGATAGTTCTCAGCAAAATGTATCAGCATATAAGGTTTGATAAAAATATTTTGAATACTTTGAATACTTGAATGACAGAAAGAAGGAAGGAAGAACGACACAACAAACACTACCGGTATATGCCCTGGCCATATTCATGGTGGGGCACAAAAATGCCAAGTACTGGAACAATTTTATTGGCTAACTGTAAGCCTTATTAGTCACTTAGGAAATATCTCACTAATGCACAAGTTGACAAGTACATTCAGCCTTGACCTTAGGGAAAAATGTACTCAATAATACAAACAACTCTTTTAGAGGAAGATACCGATTCATTTAATGGATAATTCTTAAAGACAAAAGACCAAGAAGCAACACATTCCCTTGTAGTCTGACTTCATCTGAGAGCAGAAAGAAATAATAATATTGTGTTTAATACACTTTCAATAACTATCATTTCCTATGATCTTAATATCTAAAAAAAGATTTACATCGCTCACCTGAGCACATTACCTAGAAACTAGATATGTCATAACACCACAAATGTCCCCCGCATTCAGATAGACAAAAGTTAAAACTTTTATGAAGCTCATTTCAGTCCTAGACTCAGATCAGATACTAATTGCTAAATGAAAAAAATACCAGCAAAATACAGTATTTATCACATTGTACAAAAAGACCCTTATTTTCTGTAGTCACAAAGAAATAATCAAAATCTAACTTCGTCATGGGGTCATGATGCACTGCCTAAGGATGATTGCAGAGCAGTATGACTAATCATGACCCAGGCCTGCTGTTCTTGAGAAAAAAAAAATTTCCCAAGACATTTCCTATAAATTCCAACATAAAACTGATATTTTAATATTTGGTCTCTCTGTTGAGGAGTGGTTAAAGGCTTGGAACTGACATGTTATAAACTGGCATTCAAAGGGAAGGAATATTAATCTTAAAAGCTTCATCTAAAAAATTTACTGCAGCACACAGACATTCTGAAACCATGCATTATCTTACCTGTATAATTAAATTGTACTAGAAGTAGAGAAATACTACATATTCAAATTAAGCTAACTGGCATAGGCCTTTATCAGCGGCCTTTGTTTCATACAATTTCACATTAACCTACTAATGGGACAACTTTTAATTCTTGAATGTGTTTTCTTTCATTTATCTAATATTTCTATCTGCTCTAACTAAAAATATTTTTTTTCTAAACAATTGGATATTCCCACAAAAATGTTATTTCCATTAGAAACACACAACACATTTATCCAATTCAACAAGATATTATTTGACACCTAATAGATTTTAAATTAGGAGGGGGAGGGGGACAAAGAACCTTTGCTAAAAGATGAAATACACTGTTCATGTACTACATATATAATGGGAGTCATAATTGTATGACTTTTCAGGTCGAAGAACCTTGTTGCCATAGGACAATGCAATTCAGAGAGATCAATCTTAAAGCAATAATTGCACATGGTCATGTGATACTTATATTTAGTAACAATTTTAAAAGTGTACTTCTTTTAAAATTTGAAGCCAAGTTTACACTTCCAGATTTATATTATACATGTAGTTGCAATACCTGGTGGTTCCTGGGGCCATGTTGCATTATGCCACTCTGTCAATATATAAGTAAATCTTACTGCCACCATTACTGTCGGTCGAGGCATCACTTGTGTGGCCTATAAAACAATAAATTATGGATATTTCTTTTGACAAAATCAATGAGCCAGTCCTATGAAAATCATGAAATTTTACCACACCAGTTCAAGTCATTGTTGTTTTACTCTGATCTTTCACATAATTGAAAAGAAAAATGTTTTCCATTTGATTTATGATATACTTTAGCCTCTCAGAATGCAAAAATGTTGAAAAACTAGAATTGTTTAGGAGACCATCTTAGCCTTGAAGATATCTAGGAGTCCTGAGAGATGGTTGTACTGAGGAGGAGTTGTTTTAAGGTGAATGACATCAAAGTCTATGGAGGAGCCCGGTAACACACAGGCTCCACAAAACATCTGTCTTCTGTACTGCTGGACTTGTATGAACACTGGTACAGGACTAAAAATTAAAAATACTGATAAAGCAGAAATATTTGTGGGGGGTTAAATTTTGTTTATTTCGTTGTTAAAAATTATCAACAAAAAAAAAAACTCCCACACAAAACTGTTATATGACTATATATTGAATAGGGTTACTTTCGAAACAACGAAATTTAATGCCCACAAAACCTTTTTAGATGACAAATCAACAAAATTTTATCAAAATTTATGCCTCTACAGTAGACTTTCACAAGTACCTGGTAAAATATTTCTTCATAAGAGCTGTACACGCTTATACATAAAATAATTACATAAAATCAAGTATTATTTTGTGTTAATTTATCCCTGTTACAATTTCAGTATTTTGAGTAATATAATACATGTACACACTTTGGGGTAAGAAAAGGGTATCTATTATATACTTATACTTGAAGTTTTTTTTTGTCAGGTGAAGTTCCACTACAAGTTAGTCATACCGTAATGACATAGTCTATACACTTTGTATGTTGTTCACTGCTATTGTGTATAAATATTTTAAAAAGAGAAAATTAATCTCTTAAAAATTATTGCCTGAATTTAAAAAAAATATGAATTTATAATCTGTAAGAAATTCAAAATTATGATACATTTAATCAGTATTCTCTCCAATTTTCAGACTTAAAAAGAGGAGTGTGTATTTTACATAACATCGTATTATATTCAGCAAAATACAGTACATAATGTACTGCCTCACCTTCCTGTATTGTTTAGAGCAATGGAGACAGAACTGAGTAGAATCTTAACCCTGCTTTCTGAGTCTATGGCCACAGCTGACTGGGACGGTGTAATCACCAGAAATTCCTGTAGTCCATACCTGTAAAGGTCACATATTTATCACTCTGGAGTTAAATAAATCAGGATTTAGAAACTGATCAGAACTGGTGGCCTACCATCTTGAAAGACAGTGTGATTTTGATGGGAAGTCATTATCTAAACTCATCATGTCTGCCATCACGGTAGGTAAAGACTCTAAAAAAGAAAAGTCAGTAAATACAATTATCCATCAAAATAAATAATAGAAATAAAATTCTACAGTCAAACCTCGTTATCTCAAACTACACTGGACCTAGAAAAATCACCTTGACATATCCATGGTATTTGAGATATCTGTGTTCAAGATACATGTACCAAAGTTCAACTATATTTACCTTTTAACAAAGATTAATCAAATTCTTGACCCCCCTCCCCCTTTTAATCTTATCCTCTGCATATTCTTTATTCAGGCTTAACTTGAGGCAGTGAAATTGCCCGGTTATGTTGTAACTAGTCATTATATCATTTAGCCATACCTTCTGAGCTTTCTTTTTCCTCTGAATCATCATCAGGACTTGGTCTCAACTCTTCCCTGGATTTTGGAAGGTTGTCTCGCTCCAAATATTTGTATGTCACTAAAAAGTCAAAGTCTGCAAAGCTGATGGGTTCTGTCCTCTCACGCCATTTCCCTGTGGTAAGGCTACCCTAGCAATTCAGGAAAAAAAATACGATAGAAGTAATATATATTTTTGAAATCACTGGCCCCTAAGATATTGTGCTGGCATTTTTTAATTTTTCCATTACATTTTCCATTCCATTTTTAGATGACTTTATCAATAGTTTGAGACATAAAATAAAAATATCTGTTTATATTGATTTAAACTTCTGCCTCTCCACTTCTAAGATGTGTTCTTTCTCACCCTTGTGGCTGGGGGAAGAGGACTGTGGTTCACCAACTTCCATTCATGTAAAATTTCCTCAAGGCGGGCCACAAATCTACAATTGACATTATATTCCATAGTTAGTACTTATATCATTATTTCAGTAAATAATATCTGACACTGCATCTTAATAACACAGTTTAACTTTGTACTTATTTGTGAGTTTACAGCATTTTAATACTTTATTTAGTGATTTAGTGTCTTTTATGGGGAACATTTTCTTTCTCACTTATTGTGTTGCCTGCAGAGCAGAGCGACACTTAGGGATCACTTTACCCGGCGTCTGTCTGTCACACCTTATATCTCAGAAGCTGTAAGAAGTATGGATTTGATATTTTGTACATATATTGCTTGGCACTATGGCTTTTATAAATTACCATGGTTACCAACCTCATGACCTTTGATCTTTGACCTACTCTTCAAAATAGACTATAGTTCATAGTGCCAATAAACAGCATACAGTGTGTTTTTGACATTTAAGAGGCAAGTCTATGCTATTTAGCATGTGCAATGTTTTTCATAAAACATTATCAAAAATACCAGCATTACAGTCCACTTGACCTTGACTTTGATCTACTTTGCAAGAAATACTGAGGGCAGTGTAATTTAACTTACGACTTTTGAATTTTGAGAGGCAGGGTTTTGATAATTAGCATTTACACATGTTTATGAGTACATTATATTGTACTTTGAAACTGTATGATATTCAGTGAACTCATTATACTGTACTTTGAAACTGTATGACATTCAGTTACCACACAAACTTATATTTTTAAACTTTGAAAATACATTGGGATTGGTATTCCACAATGGATTGTGTAGACTGACAATTGCAATAAAATACAGACTGAAATCTCTTTTGGGGGATTGTTGGAAACACATACATGTATTAACTAGAAATTTTATATGTCCATAGGACATGAATGCCCCGCCGAGGGTATATTAGTAATGCAACTTAAAAATTTGTATTAGTGTATGATATTTGATGAGAATATCTTGAATAGTTTCTTTAAAATTGAAATTGAAATCTAAAAAGTTGGATATAGATGATATATTATGAAATTAAAATTATGAATAAGTGCATAAGCTTACATGAATATATCTTAAATGGTTTCTTTAAAATAAAGCAAAATGCAAATTTAAGAAAAGTGAGGTCAAGGTCACAGGAAAGTTCAAGGTCAAATGTTTTGATGCAGTTGAATAGTTCTCACAAATATGTATCAGCATATTAAGTTTGATAAAAATATTTTAAATGGTTCATTTAAAACTGAGCTAATCACTAATTCAAAATAAATGAAGTTAAGGTCAAAGAAAAGGTCAAGGTCAAAAAATGTCAATACAGTTGAAAAGGTTACATCAGTATGTATTAGCTTGAAGTTTGATTATACTATCTTGAATGGTATCTTTAAAACTGAGCTAAACACTAATTTTAGAATAGTGAGTCAAGGTCAAAGGAAAGGTCAAGGTAAAAAAAGTTGATGCAGTTGCATAGCTCTCATCAATATCTATCAGCATATGAAGTTTGATAGAAATATCTTGGATAGTTTCTTTGAAACTGAGCTTTGAACAGAGCTAAACGCAAAGCACGATTGTCAGATTCTAATGCAGTCTTGGATGGTTTTTTTTTGCAGCCAAATGCATGAAATATCATGCTAGTAATAAATAAATAGTTGACAACTCTTAGATTTATTTACATCTTTAATGAAGGTACAAAGCAGGCAACACATGTGTTCCTTGGAACACTCTAGTCTTATATGGTCATATTTTTCTCCAAAGGTCAATATAATGTAAACTTTACTCCACTCTTGTGAATATTGTAAAGATTACTTTTGTCTGAAGAATTAGAAAATGGCATAGATATTTCTGACATAAATTTTAACAAAACGTAAATCACATACACCAGGTACATATAAAGATTTCTGCTGTAGAGATTTAACCATCTCCCAGTATTTCATCACTTAACTTGCTGTGAAAGTCCATCACAGTTCACAGATGATTTCAAAGGAAAATCCTTATATAAATTCATTTTACCATAAATATTACATACATGGCCTACTTTTTATACAAAGATTTCAATCTTTATGACGCATGTTTCCATCAAAAGTGCCTGGGTTCATAAAATTATGTTCTTTTTACTTTACATATCCTCAAAATGTTACCATTTTCAACCAGAGATAACTTTTAATTTTAAAATTTCAGAAGGATATAAAAAAAACTGAACAGGACTAAAATGTCCTTTAAAAACATAAATTAACAATAAAATCTCTGCATTAATGTGGCATTTAACACCTAAGATTAATGTTACATTGAATGCCTTTTTTGATGGTTTGCGTAATTTAAAACAAATAAAAACAAGAGGCTCATGGGCCACAGTGCTAAGAAACAGTGGTCCTGCTGTTCTTCAGCAGACTTTTAAAATTACCAAAGGATTTTATTTTCTATTTCTGTTCAAGGAAAACTATTTCTTTTCAAGATCTCCTTACTTATGGTCAAGTTCTAGTAAATGAAGAGTGCCTACAGATTTCTCAAATTTAAGAAACAAATTCCTTTAATAATCTTTTACAATTGTAGCTAAATAAATTGAGGTGACCGTGTATCGGGGCATAATTTTTAGATAAACGCAACGAAAAAACATATTTTAAACTGCCCTTTTCAATGAAAAATGAAGAAAATCAGGTATAAAAATGGGAGTTTTCTCCATCTCAGACAAACAAAATGTATCAATATTGCTTACAAGTCTCTCAGTAAATGGTTTTTCATATCTTCTTGACCTCTTCTTTAAATTGATATCAAATTGAATATAGGTATCAGGGTTCCTTTCAAAATGACTTCAAATTGAATTCCATGAAAATGTGTTATTTTCTACTTAATTCTGTAATAGCCATAAAATACGGGAAAAAATAAGATTAAATAAATTACGACGTCATAATGGATCTAGCACCAAAAGACAGACTAAACTCATTTACTAGATCTTGACCTTAAGGATGCTTTGTGGCAAGTTTGGTTGAAATAAACCCAGTCATCCTTGAGAAAAAAGGAAAAAAAAATATGTGTAAAGTATACAGAAAAACTGATAGATTGAAGCCAGACAAAAGGTGATCAAAGAAGTTCACTTGAGTTTATGGCTCAGACGAGCTAAATATGATCAATATTTTTAATTATGTACAGTTCAGAAAGTATTTGTAACTTCATGGCATATTGAACAATCAAGTAAAATCACTAAAATGTATATATTTTATATATTCTTAAATAATAGAAAACACAACTCTCAATCTAAATGGGAAAAGAAAGATGTTTTAAGATAGATCTTTCCTGTATTTCAATAAAAACAAAAATAAATAAATGTGACATTTAATTTATACAATTATAGAGTATTATTGACATTGGGGTTAAATTACTGACATTACATAACAAAAGGAGGCCAGAGCACTTTTATCCAGCCTTTCTGCCATATAAGCCACATGATGTTTCGTCAAACATCTTCAAAAGATGTTTAATAGAAAAAAATTCTGTTAATGCATTTAGTGTGGAAATTTTTCCTTTGAAATACATGTATATGTCATTGCAGACAGGTCTCTGACGGGAATATAACTCCACTGATTTGGACTTGTGGAAGGATAAAGGGCTCATTTGAGCTTATTATATTTTGTCTTTATTCATAAATTGTGAATTACCGGTATCCAAAAAGAAAAAAAATAACATTATAATTTGAACAGCAGGTAAACTTAATGAGACAGCTATGAGCACCATTTAATTTTTTGATCAAAATTTATAATGTAAGAAAAAATTATAATATTTATCATTGTTAAGCAGGTCTGAACAATTTCCATATATGAAAATCAAGAATGGTTACTGCAACTTGCTATATTTCCTCATGCGTGAGACTTTTTTCCTGTTCAATCAGAATTTTGACAAATAAGCAGGGGCGTCGGCAAGTATTTGACATTGGGGAGGCGAATTGGATCAAAAAGGGGGGGGTCCTAACCAACTTTTTGTGACATAAACTAAATAATTAAAATTTCCGCCAGTTTAATCTTGATATTTTTCCCACTAAGTCAATAGCCTAGAGTCTAGACATATTTTCTGATTAAAAAGAACAATTAAACATGCAACCAAAAGAAATGTGTTTATGTGTTTTAAATAAAACCAGATTTTAAAAAAATGGAATATTTTAAATAGCTAGGAGCTGTTTTTCCCCCGAAACGGCATAGAAAAAAACTTTGAAGGGTTAATGATGAAGTAAAGATTAAAATACATATAATTTTCTATTATTGTATAATATTTAATTATTGTATAATAGGTCCCTGATAATATTTATCGTTATTTGCCAAAAGAATGCATAGTTATGAACTTTAAAATGAACAGGGTGATTAATCCTTCATAATCCATCCATTTTTGAAATGCAGAATTAAGTATGACATTATAAAAAAAATCAACTGAAGTTGTTTTAAAAAGTAATTTTTACCCAGTATTTTAGTATTTTGCTTTAATTTGATAGCTTTCAATGTCGATTCATCAAAGATTTCCAAACATCGATCGACCAATTCATTATATAATGAACAGGCCTGTTATACGCAGCGGAAAGTGTCAGGAAGGGGGTGGTGGCTCCATTTTTTGCCCAATTTTCCCACTTTTTCTCAGAGTAGTTTTTTTTTTGCTTAAGTTTCAATAGGTAAAAATTCATTTATTCAGACGCTGCTTGCCCAACCTCCCTTTCATACACACTTTTTGTTGCTGTTAGGTCGAACTCAGACAAATTCCAGCATTTGTAAAGAAAACAAAATTCTGGAAACTTAGAGAATCCCTACCCCGCTACCCAAAAATAGAATTTCCAAAAACATCGCTAGCTTTGTGCCTTGGAGAATTTGTAGCAAACTTGCACATAGAGTGATGGATACCATGCTTACTGTTTACGCATGCCAGGCACGGGTACATGTACATGTATATACACGTACATCCCAATATGTGTCTGTGTAAACAATAGCTTTCACACTTTGCCGCTCCATTGACCACAGATTGCCGTTATTCTTGCCACTCCATTGATCACTGTGACAGATATTGTCAATACAAATGTTGTAATTCTGTATTTCTCATTCAAAATTCATTTTTCTTTCATTTTTTGTTTTGTTTTGTTGTTTTTTTTTTGCAAAATTATTGGGGCGGCGGTTGCTGCCCCTTTGCCGAGGCCCCTGATAAGTAGATGTGAATAAATCTTAATTAAAACACACAGGGGTTTACATTTTTTTTCTTAAAAAAAGAATTTTTTGACAATTTTGGGGGCAATCAAATAAGAGAGATATTTTTCATCTTCTACCATGAACAAACTATGAATTAATTCACTTATTTTTTGGTCTTAATGTATTACATGTATAACCAAGTTATATATACACCCTAACAGTTATTTTTTTGATTTTGTCATTATTGATAGTTATTGGTACAAACCTTTCCCAATCAGAAGCTGTTGTGAAATCTGTAATCTCAAAGACATCAGCATCCTATTGAAGAAAATAAAGAAGGTAGTTTACATAATATTTAGTAGCTTGCATATTATGAACCTCTATGTAGGATTTTCATAGCCAATAAAATATCACATTTTTAAACAAGAGGCCCAAGGGCCTTACTGGTCACCTGAGTATAATACAACAATGTAAAGGATCCATAGAAATATAAGTAAAAACAGAGGAAATTAGCAGAGGAGTATATTATTAAAGTATTAATTCATTTTCAATATATAGTAAATAAGCCCACCCACCCCTCCCAATGGAACTTCTGACCCTGGGGCCATGAAATTCATAATTTTGTAAGAGATATCCTTCCTCATCATAACCATGCACTTAGTTTATTGATTTAATACCCAGAAGCAGAGGAGAAAATTTTCAAAGAATTAATGCATTTTCACTATCATTAGAGTGCCGCCCTAACAACAGAACCCCTGACCCAAGGGCCATAAATTTTACAATTTTGGAAGAGACACCCTTCTTCATCAAAAGCATGCACTTAGTTTATCGGTTTGATACCCAGGAGCAGAGGAGAAATTTTTCAAATTAATGCATTTTTACTATATAATCATTAGAGCCCCAGTTTAACACCAGAACCCCTGACCCAGGTGCCATGGAATTCACAATTTTGGAAGAGGCTTCCTTGCTAATCATAACTATGCATTTAGTTTGATTGCTTAATATCCAGGAGCAGAGGAGAAGATTTTTAAAGAAATAATGCATTTTTATCATATATTCAACAGAGCCCCACCCTAGCTCTAGAACCCCTGACCCTGGGGCCATGAATTTCACAACTGAAATTCTTTTTGTATAGAGCTCAATGCTTATTACAATCATGTCAACAGTTTGACTGCTTGATGACCAGGAGTAAAGAAGAAGTTTTTTTAAAGATTGCATTAATTTTGGTGGTTTTAGCTCCAACCATCAGGCCCAAGGGGGAAAGGGATCATGAAATTCACATTTTTGTTCCCCTTCACTCATAGATGCTATATCCCAAAATTGGTTGAAAGTTGAAAATGTTCAAATTAACAGATGACGCCAGACAAAATTAGATAGCAACAGGTCACCTGAGTGATATCTCAGAGTATTTTTTAAGTCCCATTGAGTTTGAGACAATGAAGTTTGACTGTATATCATAGAAAAAGAAGATAAAATTTCAACAAAACATTTTGCACAGGTTTTTATGCTGATAATCGACAAATTACTAAACTCTCCATTTTCACCACATCAAGAGTCCTGAGTTCACTTGTGGCCTTAAACCCCTTAGCCCTAGACAACAAACTTTGTTCAAAGGACTGAATGCAGAGACAACTTTTAGGGAAATTACAAATTTTGACTGTTTTTTTAATCTCTCAATCAATCACATTAAAAGGCCTGGGACACAGATTTCATGTAAATGTTTTCTAAAATTTTTGATATAATATCATAACTTACATGTTTTTAGAGCATTTCAGACAGATACATTACAAAGCACATTTACAAACTCCTTTTATCTGAACATTTCGCTTTAAAACTATGCATTTCAGGATGCGATTGATGACATAAATCCTTGCACTTACTTGAATTATAATTTATTCTTAGTATTTCAGACAAGAGGCCCATGGGCCACATCGCTCACCTGAGCACTGTGGCTAGGAAAAAAGCAAAAATCAGTTCAGTATTGAAAAGTTTAAATGTATAAGTGGTCCTGACCTACACCTAATAGGGGAATGGGGGTATGATTTGAACAAAAACTAAGGATGCTTACATATTTCTTTGATTAACTGTGGCTTTTTTCCCTATATGTTTGAACTTTCATTGTGGTCCCACCCTACCCCCGGGGGTCATGATTTGCACAAACTTGAATGTACACTTCCCGAGGATACTTCCATATAAATATGACCAATCATGGCTTTGCTGTTCTTCAGAAGAAGATATTTAAAAGATTTTTCCTACATATTCCTACATAAAAATTTGATTGTCCATTGTGGCCCCATCCTACCCCCTGGGGTCATGATTTGAACAAACTTGAATCTACACTATCTGTGGATGCTTCCATATAAATATCACCAATCATGGCTATGTTGTTCTTCAGAAGAAGATATTTAAAACTTTTTTCCCTATATATTCTTATGTAAAACTTTGATCACCATGAATCTACTCTACCCAAGGATGCTTCTGACCAATTATGGCTTTGCTGTTCTTGAGGAGAAGATTTTTAAAAGATTTTTTCCTATATATTCCAATGTAAAACTTTGATCGCCCAATGTGGCCTCACCCTACCCCCGGGGGTCATGATTTGAACAAACTTGAATCCATACTGTCTGAGGATATTTCCACATAAGTTTCATCATTCCTGGCCAAGTAGTTCTTGAAAAAAAGATTTTTAAAAGATGCCTTTCATTTTTCACAAATTTGTAATTATCTCCCCTTGGAAGAGGGTGTTGCCTTCAGCTCAGATGATCTAAAAAGTGGAAAACTTGTTGAGTATTAATCAAAAAATATTATAATTCAGGGTAGAAATGTTAGAAAACAAAACCAACACACCTGTTAGCATTGTTAGTTCATGTTCAGTGATGTGTGCCGAGTTAACAAATTGAACATACCTGGTAAAACATAAACATTAACAATAACAGAGCTCATGCCCATAAACACAGATGTCTGACCTAATGATATAAAGAATGTTGTCGTCACTGAATTGTAAGAATCTGTATGTAAGTTCAATTCATTAAACTGACATTATTTTTTAAATAAAATAGAAATTTAAAATTGTAAACAAAACAGCAATGCAACTGTGTCCAGGCCCCCTTTAAATTTTTTGATGAATATGTGCATTGAGGTGTCAACTGCTTACTTTCCGTTTATATTTTATATCAACTTATGAAAGCCCCAATCTGATTGGTGCTTCTCAAAGAGAGAAGCAAGTCTGTAGCATATAGAATTTATAGTTTCTCAGGGGTCCAATGGCCATGAGTGGACTCAACTACCCTTCACTTTGTGAGGATGTAATCTCTCAAGACTTTATTATACTTTTACATATTACATTGTTTTTATAGTATTTAATAGCGAGCCCAGCGATGCAGTGCAAAGCGCCGCTCGTCACTGCGAGCTCTTAAAGCAACGCCTGGGCGAAGAGAAAATTCGGACTTTGCACATTGATCCAAACGATTTTTTTTCCTGCAGTTACCTGTGGTCCCATAATGCTTTGTGAATTGCATCTCGCCACAAACTACATTCCCAGAAGTACCAAAAAGAAGTAAACTCACCTTGATTTAATGGATATACATTGTAGCATATTAATAGTATATTTAATTTAATTTTAATATTCTTTATTTAAATTAGCACTGTTCAGACTTTGTTTCAGTAATGCAACATTACATACGAAGTCATGTGACGTCAGAGTCTAGACATATCAAATATCACGTGCGGTTTGAAGAGTCCGATCTATAATTCAAACTGAAAAAGTATATCTGCGCTCGCCCTAACGGTCCCACCATCAACGTATTAAACAGCTGATAAAGTGATGAAATTTGTTTTTTTACTCTCTTTAGAGAAGTGGACAGGCTTTCGCCTACACCCATGGATGTAGGCGAAAGCCTGTTCACTTCTCTAAAGAGAGTAGTTTAATTTATAAATACGCCTTGCATCAGAATGAATGGTTAGGAGTTTATTTACATGACTTAAAATATTAAATCAAAAATATTGTTAAAATGCGAAATGATATGATAAAACTATTACTTCTAACAGCAATGTTATCAAAATTCAATCAGGATCAGGATAACATAAAATATTTCACTATCTTAATTTTGTCAACGTTTTTCAAATGTTTTCCAACAGACCTTATCGATGCATGATACAGGAGAAAAGGAGTTACACCTTTCTGTCTTATCGTAGTGTAAAAAGGGTCTAAAAACTGCTAAATACAATATAACAAGTCTGGTATTATTTTAAATTACAGTTATTATTATTTAGTTAAGACACTTACTTCGTCAGCTGCCATTGTATTGACAAGAAATAAAATGTATCTCAAACCCGACCGTAAGTACAAATTAAGCTTACACTCGAGATTGTCAAAGTTTTTCTTCAATAGTGAATAAAAGCTTTTTTTAATAACTCTAAATTTCAAATTATTTCATTCCAAATTTGAAATGCTTGTTTAATGATATAAAAAATAAAAAATATGATATAAATAAAGAAAAATTCTATTTATTGTTTCTCTCCAACTCCCAAAATGTTCCAGATTACAGATTAATACCAGAGACATATAAAAATGTCTCTGTTAATTAATACAAAATCAAAATGACGTGATAAAGTATCACTGTAAATTAAAATTATTATATAGTCTATTTATAGTCCCTATATAATTTATACAAACGCAAACAGTTCATAACACTACATATTCACTGGTTTTGAAGCCGTATTCACCGAAGGGTCGGTGCGCGTGCAGCGGCATTGTGACGTCACAATCAACATCTCAAACAACGTTGTATGGTTGCAACGGCAAGAGCCACTGTGTATCTGAGCAGGAAAAACAGTAGCCAAGCCTATCGCAGGATTATTTTCTAAACATTTTGATGTCTTACAAACAGCAACAGGAAAACACGGAAGCTATAACTTGTAATCTGGACATTTTTTTTTTCGTTATAATATAGATTTCTTGTAGTCATCTAGTTGTATTACAAAAAAAATCACAGGCATGTAGTATCAGGAGGCTGGAGGGGGGGGGGGGTTGAGTGTCCATCCCACTTTTTTTTTCAAACATAGTGTGTACTGATATTGATATATTTTTATCCAGATCTCGTTTGCTTTTGAAGTTTTTTTTTTCTTCCACAGAATCGACCACCAGAGTGAAAGGATTAAATCTGCACTCAACTTTGACGAAGTTTAAAATGCTAGTAAAGGAACCTCCTTAGATCACGAATAAAAATATTTCAAGTTTCTTTGAACTTGAAACTAATAGAAGTGCATTATGATATACATATACTATTTTATTTATATATATATATATATATATATATATATATATATATATATATATATATATATATATATATATATATATATATATATATATATATATATATATATATATATATATATATATATATGTATGTATGTATGTATATATATATATATATATATATATATATATATATATATATATATAATGAAAATCACGTGTTTATTTTCTTCCACCTAGCGACATATTTAAAATGCTTATTTTGCTTTTTGATTTGGGCCAGTAGACAAATTAACACTCCCAATATTTTTTTTTTATTTCGAGCGCACCCTCGAATTCTGACCAAACTATGCCTATCAGAGTATCCACTGTGTCATTAAAACATCAACGATCTGTAAATATTAAAAATAACAAACCACCCATTGAAAGAAAAGTTCAAAACTTTTGAAAGTAAGACGAAAATAAAAAGGGTATAATTACATTAGAAAAAGAAAAAAAATGTGACTAATTTTTCGAAGTCGTCGCTTCATTGGTTATTTTCGGTACATTAATTCACATAACTAGATTATTTACACTTTATATTTAATTTTACTTTCTGAGATTATTATGGGAAATGACGTCAAAAAGATACAATTCAGTATCCGTGTACTTGTGGTACGAAGAATAGGTATTTATTTATCCAAAATTATTTACACAGTGTTAATGGCCTGTTTTATAACTTACTGTATAAAAAAAACGTCACGCGTACCTGCGGTGAATACCTTCTTTTATTTGTGTTACGATTTTTCCAATCGTAGAAAAGTTTCGATTCCATAAATATTTCAGTATCTTAAGATATATATCTGAAACAGTGTATATGGGCTTTGTGTGGAGTGTGGCAAAGATGCAAACGTAATGCTTTTTTATTTGTTTTTCTTGAAGCAGTACCATTAAGAGTAAACAAAAAAGAAATAAAACAAATTTAACAATAACAATGAAATACAATGTACATGAAAAGGTAGTACATGTATGTGCAAGAAGTAAAGTGAAGTCTATAAATTGAAATATGAAGATAATGAACAATAATCAAACTCAAAAGTGCTCAAAAGTGCAATGGAACAATTTACAAGCTGGGAGCTGAGCAACCGCAGAGCTCTAAAATCATTAGAGGTGGGATCAGGTGCCATGGATGAGTAAGCATCCCTTGTCCATCAGCCACACACTCGTTGTGTGCTCCTTGTCAGGAAGTATAAAAACAAAACAAAACAAACAAAACATTGAATCTGAGGCTATCATGGTCGAAATACCTTTAAGTGCTTCACCCATTTCTTCACTCACAATGAACAAACTTTTGGTGTATAATAATTACTCTATAAAGGAATCTTAATTTAATTAAAATGCAAAAAACTAAGGCTCATTTGGGCGGAAAGGGGGGGGGGCACAACCTAACAAAAACCTGACAGATTTTTGACTAGCAAAATGCATAAAACATTAAACAAAAATTTTTTTTTTTTGGTAAAAGTCGTTTTGGATTGAGGTACAACCATAGTAAACTAGCTTATTTTCAAAATATAGGTATTCTGGTAAAATGATTGAAGGATTAAACTGTCAATTTGTCAAGTTTGCTAAAGCAAGTATATATTGGCAAAATAATGGGGAGGGCACCTCCGCGGTTTCTTCGGGTCTGCAATTTCAGCATAACTTGGGGGGGGGGGGAGGGGGGCAAAATTTGACAGAAATGACTGTTCACTTTGACAATTTCATACAAGATTAATAGGCACTCATCCTCTCATATCAGGTCAATGGCATCTAAGATCGATATATCTATAGGTGTAATCTATACAGTGTGTCATTCCCTGGTTTTGTGCTAAGAAAAAAACATCCTTAGATCTCAATTGCCAGACATCCTTTGAGGGATGTTTTTGGTAATGATGTTACATATTCTATGACATTATTCTGTGCAAATAATTTTCTTGAGTACATATGTTTTTGAAGTGTAAAGAAGACAATTTTATGTGAATATAAATATGAAAATTGAAATAGATTTAAAGTTTGAAAATCAATAAAAATAATGAAAACAACAATCGGGATCGATGAACTGTAATTTTTAAATGCGTTTTAAATGAATTCTCAAATGTGTTCACAACAATTATTTGAATTAACGACCCGCTTGATGCATTTGAGTTCATTATAATCAGGATGACATTAATATTTCCATTGTTTGCCTGTACATGTATATAATATTGAGGAGATGTCTGTAATCTTTGCTCTAAAACATGTTGAGTCATACTTTGATATATTTTGTCATCAACCGAAGAACTTCATTGGACAGAATATTTCACACGAAGGGGATACAGATATTTTGCATAAAAATCTTAACAATTAATTCTCACTATGACAAATCAAACAGAATATAAGTTAAAGTTCAAAACCAAATAGCGTGAAAAGGATATAAAATTTTGAGAAACTTGGTGTTTTAAACACTTTTAAACTATCATGGCTTACATCAAACAGAGAAGAAAGCCAATCATTATTCAATCGACGATTCTCTGTGTTTTCCTTTTACAATGTATTATTACGAGGAGTGCCAGCGGTAAGACGGAGTATTTTCTTTGTTTTGCTTTTATTTTATGGCTGGGAGGGAGTTTTAGGATTTTTTTTGGGGGGGGGGGTATTTTCCCATGTTTTTGCTTATCAAAATATTTCTAAATCGCATTTCCTTTGCTTAGGAATCCCCCCCCCTCTTAGAAAATTCCTGGATCCACCCTTGTTCACGTGGTTCATTCAAACCCTGTTTCGACTAACTTCACACTGAGTACTTCTGACTAACTCTTTTGTTGGTTAGTTGCTTTTTCAACAATTTAACAATATTTTAAATATCATGAAAAACCAATTGCTTATTAACTTAGATGTAAATACGAATTTACGATGTGCACCTAATTCAATCAATTCAAATTTTATTCCTTTGGACTTTACAAGACTATGCTAGTTAAACCCCCCCCCTTTTTTTCTTTTGATTGTACGACATCGCTGATTTTTTTTCTTTGCATCTTTGCATGTTGTTATATATTCACTTTTCGAAGAAATTATATGCTTAGAAAATAACGTACGGTGAACAAATCATTATAAAACAAAACACATCTTCATCGAGTCAGATTATGACACACTAACATATTTCACAACTGAATCAAGGTATCAAATAGATTATATACAATAGATGGGGTAACATAACGCCGAGAAAAAAGGTGCTTCTGGAAAGCGGTGATATAACGTTGGATGTCCTAAATAATTCTAGTACGAACTTTTGATACTTCTTTAGGTTTTTCATTTGACCTGATCGATTGATTGATTGATTGTATGTTGTTTTACGTCCCATTCGAGAATTTTTCACTCATATAGAGACGTCACCTTATACCGGTGAAGGGCTTCAAATTTTGACCTTTACTCGGCACTCAGGGCCATTGAGCAGTGAGGGATCTTTATCGTGCCAACGCCTGCCGTGACACGGGGCCTCGGTTTTTAAGGTCTCATCCGAAGGACCCGCAACTTTCACTTCAAAGTGCCGAGCGCATGGCGAAGGAACAGTTGCTACCTATTTTTTATCGACTTAGGTCTGTCGCGGCCGAGATACGAACTCACGACCTCCCGATCACGGAGCGAGCGCTCTACCGACTGAGCTACCGTGAACGGTTTTGACCTGATCGAAGATCCTATGTTAGAATATGGAATTGACTTTTATAGAATCTGGATATGGCCACTAGTTCACTATCACACCACCGCGCATCGATTTTTGGTCCGATGGCGCGAATGCGATGACGCAACCTCCGTTGCGATGATGCGAAGGTGTGAGACGATGATGGCGGATTTCAATGGTGCGATAGCACATTGGAGCGATTGCTAACATTGCTTCACCGCCATTGTACAACCTTGTCATCGTTATCTCGTTATTGCCATCGTAGCATTGCATGATAACGTTATCGCTCCATTGTGTCATCGCGCCATCATCATCATTTTATCACGCTGTTTAGCGTTATCGTTATTGCCATCGTAGCATTGCATGATAACGCTATCGGTCCATTGTGTCATCGCGCCATCGTCATCATATTATCACGCTATTTAGCGTTATCGACATCGATGTTATAAATACTCATAGAGTGATCAGCAAAAACACACATTCTTCTTTCTGGTGTCTGAACTCTCAGAACATTGATTGATTATATGTTGTTTTACATCCCATTCGAGAATTTTTCACTCGTATAGAGACGTCACCATATACCGTGAAGGGCTTCAATTTTAGACCTATGCTCGGCACTCAGGGCCATTGAGCATGCAGTGAGGGTTCTTTATTGTGCCAATGCCTACCGTGACACGGGATCTCGGTTCTTAGGGTCTCCTCCGAAAGACCCGTGACTTTCACTTCTAGTGAAGGAACAGTCACTACCTATGTTTACGTCTTATGTTTGACGCGGCGCGGCGAATGAGAATCGAACACGGGCCTTCCGATCACGAAGCGAACGCCCTACCACTAGGCTACCGTGACCGGTTCTCTCAATTAAAAGTCCAATTTATTCCACTATAGAAGACATGACCCCCTCCGATAAAGACCCCCAGACTTTTTCTATTTTTTGTTATTTTTTTTTTAATAGATTATTTTTTAATGACCTATTTGTAACCTAGTTCATACCATCCAATTGAAAAATGTCATAAGAATGAAAATCTTATAAAAATACCTAAAACTTTTATAAATTAAATTTCATAACTCCTCTCTATAACTCAACTTTATATATGGAGTGGGGTAGGATTTTTTTTTTCAACTTTATATATGGAGTGGGGTAGGATTTTTTTTCCCATAAAATCTTTGTTTAAGAGGGCTGGGTGGTTGTGGCCATTTTCAGACTATATTGATCTCCTTTAGAAGAAGAGCTCCATATGAAGATATACAAAAATGATCAAATTTGAAAACTAAAATGTATGAATTTTTTCTTTGCCAAATGATAGTTCACAGCTTAAGATATCATAACTAAAAATTAAGTTATATCTGATGGTTAATTTGTTGACCCCCCAGCCTCCTTAAGGCAAAATCTCGAATTGATGGTATGGGTTATGTTACAAATATGTAATTAAAAGATAAATTATGAAAACTATGAATAAGTAAAAAAGCCTGAGGTTCAAAGGGGTGGGAAGGGGGATCCTGCCCTTAAGCACCTGTGGTTTATTCATATCCAATTAAGTTTTACTTACGCAGTTATTAAATGGTGAAATGTTAAAAAGGGGGAACTCAGAGAGTGCAAACCATCGGAAATTTTCCACTGGTTTTGGTGGGGATTAACTTTTCGTTTTACTTCATAGTATACAAAGTGGCTCTTTTGGGATTGCTGAAAAAGAGGCCATAGGTAAACCAAAGTTCTCGCCTCGTGAGGTATCGAATGTGTGTCATCGACATTTTCCTTTATGTTGTGGAAAGAAATAAAAGACGTCTTGATCGTATAGTGGTTTATTTGAGACTTGTTATTATCTATAGTAACGTAAAGTATTAGGACGTCACAACAAAGTTAACGTTACATGAACTCGCGGATAATCCATGACACTCCGGGCACCAAAATGAATAGTAAAATTTTAAAAAGCTCATATTAAATTAACAGTTCCAGTGAAATAAAAAGCAAGTTCATAATCATTAAATTAAGAGGTCCATTCATGGATTCTTTCTTTGGCTTTTGGTTTTGATACTCGATCATCTTCTCTTCAGACACTTTATATTTCAGGTTTTGTATCAGAGTCTCAGTTTCCGAGTGCTTGTGACGTAGTTCTGTGTTAGCTCTCTCCAGCTCCATGTTCCGAGTCTGTAGGTTGTTGTTTTGTTTCTTTATCTCTGCCATGTCCCTGAAATTCTTTTTCGGTGACTTATCTTTTTCCTTCTCCTCGGCCACTTTAAGTTTTTCTATCAGCTGAGTTTTCTCCCTTAGTTCCTCATCACGAGTCTTTACAGAGAACCTATAATCTCTGTTCCTGCTATCTACGGAGCCCTGTAAAGTTTGCAGCTGATTTTCCAACCTCTGTACGTTGATCTTTAGATCACTTATTTCCTTTCGAGTGTAATCACATCGTGACTGAAGACTGTTGTTTTTAGCCTTGAGATGCTCCGAGTCAGAGGTGGCGGTTTTGAGTATGTCAACTTGGCCCCTTAATTCCTGAATCTCCTTATGCAGACGTCCGTTTTCGTACGCCAGTTTATTTTTCTGTTCCATCATTTCCTTCATCACATTCTCTACACGAGTCTGAAAATCCTTTTGTTGGTCGAATTGTGACACTCTCTCTAACAGGGTGGCATTTTTACTCTCCAACGCGTTCCTCCTTTGTGTCTGTGTCGTCAGCTCTGATTTTAATTTTTGTATCTCGTTAGTCAGCTTGTTACGTTCTTCTAGCATGGAGTCCATGGTCCGACTTATCGAAGAGATAGGCCTAGCTGTATTCAGTAAAACACTTGTAGGTCGATGTTCAACGTTCAGTACTGTGGTTTCTGGCTTCTTACTCGTTTCTACGATATTGACACTTGTTGATTTGGTGGGCTCGTCTCTGTCCCTCGTTAGTTTCATGTTGCATATACTTGTGTGGTGTTTTTTCTGACACTTTTTACACCTGTTGCGGGATTTACAATCTGAGGCGCGGTGGTTTCCCAAGCAGTTGAAACATAATTTCTTCCGTTTTAAGATGTCGAATCTTGCACTTACGTCTGTAACTTTCTTACAATCCCCTGGAAAATGATTCCCTGTGCAGCAATAAATGCATGGGCGGCTCTTCATCTCTGTTGTTTCAACATGAGAAATTGACTCTCTCGTTTTCTGGTTATGTGAATAACGAACGTTGTGTTGTTTCTTTGAGGCTCCGGTAAGAAACATTGCTGTTGCGTGAAATCCATCGCTGTTTTCAATCTGGCCTGATTCAAGGATTGTGACTTCTTTGCTGATAGCTTTACGAAGATTTTGCAGTGAAATGTTGTCACCATCGTACTCACGTGCAATGTTTTTCCTAATTTCAGTTGGTAGTTTGTTGATTATGACTGGAATAAGTAATGCTCCAAACATCTCTTGTCTTTGTCCTAGACACTCTAAACTCCTGACATGAGATTCCAAGAAGTCTCCATAATTTCTTAAACTAATTGCATCATTTCTGGGGGCAGGAAGTTCGATGAGTGCTCTCATATGAGCGTTAATAATTTTCTGTGGCTGACCAAATCGTTCTTTGAGCAAGTCTATTGCCGTTTCGTAATTAGCATTTGTAAGCGCAAATCCTGCTATTGTTTGTGCTGCTGTGTCGCGTAATTGAGCTTTGAGATAGCTAAACTTTTGAATTGGCGTCAAAGTATGATTGCAATGAATCGTTGATTCGTAGGAATCCCAAAATGTATTCCATTCTAATACATCCCCGTAAAAATGCGGAAGATCTAACTTTGGTAGTCGGTGATTATTCGTGGCGTGTTGGGATGTTAATGACAAAACATTTTCCTGGCTACTTTGTGCATTGAGATCAGAGGCAGGAACATTGTTCAAAATATTCTCACAAGCCGTTTCACTTGAGTTAATTGTAGCTGACGTGTTAACGTTATTATCATAAATTTCTGTGGCGGGTATGAAACACTCAGCATTGGCATTCAAAGTTTTACGTGGAATTTTTTCTGTAAATTTTTCAGTTTGCCTAATCTTACAGTCTAATTCATACATGTACTCATCTGTATTTGCGATTTCTGTTTCGATGTCCTCTTCAGATAGGATATCCAATATGCAGTCATTCAATTCTTGTAGGGTGTGCCTTTTCAGCGCGAGAGACTTTCTAATTATGTTGATTTCCTCGGTAATTTCTTCACTGGCTGGATTTTCCTTCAAGTCCAAAAACCGTCCAAATAACTTTGTAACTGCTGATCTGTTGCCGGCTCGTATAGCTTTTAGTCTTCCTTCCATTGTAAGTACTACGTAGAATTCCGTCGGTCACGGCACCAAATTAAAATGTTGTGGAAAGAAATAAAAGACGTCTTGATCGTATAGTGGTTTATTTGAGACTTGTTATTATCTATAGTAACGTAAAGTATTAGGACGTCACAACAAAGTTAACGTTACATGAACTCGCGGATAATCCATGACACTTTAAGCTTTATTAAAATATCGACTTACGTTCTTAAAAAAAAGTAAGATAGAAAGAAAAGAAAAGAAACCAAACAAGTTAAAAACAATAACAGGTGGTATGCTTGTCGAGTGCGGATAGATTTATCTGCAGCCTACTAGATCGTAGTTTCGAATTTGACATTTTGTATTCAGGTATTGAAAGTGATCCTAACAGTTAGTAATCCTTATTCTACTTTACCCTGACAAATACTTGCAGTGGTGGATCCATAGTTTTTTTCCGGGGTGGGGGTGGGTGTCAGACTCGAAAAGAATGGAAGCGCACAAGTTGACGACAATCCCCCTGCTCCGAGAAAAGTTGTATTAAAAATATATATATATATCAGTAACGTCATGGTTGTCATATATGATTCTTTTATTTTATTGAATAACTTATGGATAAATAATCCATTTTCACTTATGTTTTTAAGGTATGTGAAACGAAAAAAAAAGAAGAGTTTCACACATGATTCGAACACTCCCCAAAGCTCAGAGTTAATCGTAAGATTAAGCGCTTTTCAACTATGCTACAAAGTTTCCTTGTAATTGAAGTGTTTCTGTGTGCTTTAAATAAACGAATTTATTGAAGTATTTTTTATTCAAAAATGTTCGATTTTCATGAATGAGTTCAAACTCCATTTTTTGAAACATAAAATTGATTTTACATTCATTTTCCCGTCATAAAACGTTAATGTAGAATGGAGACTAGACCCATTCGTATTCAGAAATCATTTTTTATGTCGCCAATAAACCCATTTTCCTTTAAATATTAAGTCGAATGTTGACTGACATTTTTCATACAAATTGTTAGGCCATATTTTTTACACTGCATTGACTATACGGAGCTTCCCGTTTGCCCGACCATGACACGAAGCTCACGCGGCGGGTGTGACGGGTCGACAGGGGATGCTTTACTCATCCATGGTACCTGATCCCACCTCTGATGTTTTTAAAGAGATTTTTTTAATATTTATATTTCCAGGAGTGCGATATCCTATATCATATATAATATATATTCTATATAATATAATAAGGTACTCATGCAACGTCGTAAATTTGTATTTGGAAATTACCAGGGGAATTAATACTTAACATAAGTGCTTTAAATTTCAGCTTTAAAAAATGTCCTTGAAATTAAAATAAAAAAATAAATGTAATGAGAAGAAAACTGTATGAAAGACCCATTTAAAAGCTAACAATTTTATGGTTAAAATGTATGAATAAAACTAGAAATCCTAATAATTTTGTTTCCTAAATTCTAGATTTCTAAATTTCTAAAATTTTTAAAATTCTAAAATTCCAATTTCTTTTTTAACTTCTTATTTATAATCATTGAACTCTCGATCGAGATCAGTTAATAGCCGCGTAGTTAAAAAATCTGCGTTTTCATTTGTGTTGTTTTGGTCACGTTTTTGTAGAATGATCCAATGTAAAATTTAATACTTTCACTTTGTTATTATCCTTTCTTTGCGTTATAACGCCATGCATTTCAGTTTGCGCTGTTTAATCCCCCCTCCTGTAAATCATTTTACGGAAAATAAATTACTCCATTCCTGATTCTGCTTTATATTGACATCCGGTGCGGGAAAATTGTAAAAGTCAAAAGAAAATGATTTTCCTTAACTGTCAACTTGCGAAAATAATGAAAATTTCTGAAGGAAAATTAGTGTCAGATGTCACGACCGATAGAGAAAGCAATATAAACAGTTTTGGCCTGGATAGCTTAGTGGATATAGCACCTGACTAGTGATGCAGGGGCCGAGGTTTCCAGGTCCAGCCATCAAGGGCCATACATTTTCTCTTTTCCTGTCATATAATTTGGTGATGTTGGCCACCCTGGACTTGCGGGTAAAAGTCCTGCCTGGGGCAAAAAGAACTTAGGTTGTGTCTTCGAGGGTGAAGACAAATTTGGCCTAATGTGTTGACGGTGCGACCGTTAGGGCGAGCGCAGATACCATTTCAGTGTACTCAGGTACTGACCAGGTCTGGTACAATCACTAGATTTAGCTAAGTTGGTTGAATTACCTACATAGCTTTATTTACCTACCTGAAGTAGCTTTATTTAGCTACTAAATCAAACTTATTTCTTACATTAGCATTTTTCTCAGAAAGTGCAGAAAATTGCACTTTGGTGCAGTGATAATTTTCAACTTTGAACTCATCTGAAAACAATTCATGAAAAAATCACTCTTGGAGATGTGTCTTTTTCTGTATAGTTGCAACCAGAGTTCAAAAGTTTTATATACAACAGTTTTAAATTTGTGACCTAACAGTTACTTCTTGAGTGAAATAACAAAGAAAACCAGTTTTGGTTAACATGAGCACAATGTGAAGTAATCATACTTATCCAGGCCTCATCGCACACAAGGTGGTGTACAGTGACTCAGACAATGGTAGGGCTGTGTCAATATATCGAATATTCAATACGTATTGATTTTCAGGAATGTATTGTATCGAAAAAATAACTTCCAATACGTATGGGACAGGCAGTTTTCCTTATAATTCTGTAAAAAAGTTGGGAATTTCAGTTACCAAAGATTATTTTTAACTGTTTTGAATTAAAACTGGTCAATAATGAAATAAACATTAAGGAGATAGCACATCTTAAATAACTATTACAAAATACAGACAACTATATTTTAACATGTTATGTTAGACTCACCCAGTTTTTATGAAATTTATGCATTAAATGTCATTTACAAGACATTTGTGAAAGACTTAATAAATAATCCAATATATCGCATATCGCTTTAAAAAATATCGTATCGTATCATATCGAAATATTTTGCTCAATACACAGCCCTAGACAATGGAGATACATATTTTCCTTAAAAGTGTTCAAACACAGCAATGTTAAAACTATCTCTGCTTTAGATTGCTTTTTAAATAATACTTAGAATAAATTTTAGTAGACATTTACTTTGTCTTTTTAAAATAAGAAGCAAAATTGTGAAAAGGTGCCTTGAATAGCTAAATAAAGCTACCTTAGGTAGGTAAATAAAGCTACTATAGGTAATTTTAGCTACGTAGCTAAACATACTGATTGCACTAGACCTGCTGACATTACATGATGTCGTATGTAAGTTGCATTACCAAACCGAAGCCTGAACAGTGCTGATTTTCAATGAAGAACGTTTTATTTACTAGGCCTAAATCAAAGCGAGTTTATTTTTTGTTGTACTTTTGTTGTAATTCTAGCGAGAATGTAGCTTAACAAGCGATGCATTGTGGGTCCTGGCTCCGGGGCCATAAAACCTAGACGAGCTTACTTTTGATCTCAGTCAATCTGATTAAAATCAGATCCTCGGAGCTCCTTTTTAACGATATGTAGCTTACGAGGCATATCGTTAAAAAGGAGCACCGAGGATCTGATTTTAATCAGATTGGATCTCAGTCTCACTTTTAGCAAAGGAATTAATAGTGGAAAAGTGAGACTGAGATCAAGTGAGCTTGTCTAAGTTTTAAATTATGGCCTCGGGGCCAGAAAAATCATTTGGATCAATGTGCAAGTCCAAATTTTTTCTTCGCCCTGGCGTTGTCGTTAGAGCTCGCATTGCAAGTGGTGCTTTGTGCTGCTGGCTGCGCTCACTATTACAGAGTGCTTATTATAAGCATAACAATGTTATAACTATACCAATCAATGATTGTACTGCTTATTATAAGCATAACAATGTTATAACTATACCAATCAATGATTGTACCAATCATAACATATGGATCTGAATTATGGATTACAGACTAGAAATTAGGTATTTAAATACCACAAGCAATAATGCACTTTTAGCATCAGTTTTCAAAGAGGATAAAGAGCTATAAGTCTTGGCAAAGTAAGATTTTTGATCTTTTTAAACATGTTATTTTCCTTGGCATTGATGCTTTAGAAGATATCTAACAAAATTTTAGTTACATGTATTTGTGTTTATTTGAATGCTTGTATATTGTCTAAAAAATGTCTGAGTATCTGGTTTAATAAATCTCCTTAGATTGTTTTGGTATAATAAAACAGAAATGGAATGGGTATGATGGAAATGGCAAATTTATTGTTACCTTCGATAGGAAAGTATTTCCATTGCTGGCTTTGCTACCTCGGGAAGTAGTTTCCTCCCTCAAGGTACCATTAATTTGCTATTTCCCTCATACCCATTCCGTGACTGTATACTGTGGTACTGATCCCATTAAAGAAATTGTTAACCCATGTGATAACTACAAAATGTTCATGTAGCTATTTAGAAAGATGCTTTATGCCAAGAAAACAAATCCATAGACTCTAAAGAGTCATGTAAATTTATCTTGCGTGCTTTAGTCATTATGTAATAATATTTTTTCTTTTCCTTTTTTAAATATTTTTTTTTTGTGCTTTTAAGGTGCAGGTGCACTGAATTCCAAAGTATATCAAAGAAACATTGCCAAAGATGATCACCTAATAGAGTTGGAGGTAGGTTCATCGAGTCTAATCTGTAGTTATATAAATGCAATTTCTGACAAACAGTTAATTTTTAGCTTTTGTTGTGCAAGCAAGTAAGTATTCAGCAAAATATACATTTTTTTTTCAAACATTACAGATAAGCAATCCTGAAGGCAGGGCCAGGGTTGTACGCAGCCCACGACAGAGACGAGAAACATCTGCAATACAACAACAGTATTTAGATGCACACAATAATGCAAGAGCTATTGTCGTACCCACAGCAACTAACATGTTGAAAATGGTAAGGCACATTCAATTTTGTACTTTAGTTGACTTAAGCAAAAAATTAATGCATGGCATTTGACTGATTGCTGATTTGCTGCAAGGTTGCTTCATTGTCCTCAAAGACTTGCCTGATAGACAACTAACTAATAGTTAGAGTGCCTATTATGTTGCAGAACACATTTCCAGGACACAAAAATGAGATAATCATATTGCTAATAGGTTAAAAGCAAATTTGTTCATGCTATATATACGGGCAGTAAAGCAGTATAGTGTCTAGTTTAACTACAGCTGTGTGGCCCTTGATATTTAAATGTTGTACCATGAATCTTTGCCTAATTAACTGTGGTCAAAAATCCTTTCTTTGGTTGTTTATATTTGAGGCAGTTTGAATGCATTAAGTGATTACTGTCTTTATTTTAGAAATGGAGCAGTGCCCTAGCAACAGTGGCAGAAAATTATGCAAAGAAGTGTATTTGGGCACACAATGGGGCAAGGACATCTGAGACACAAGCTCTAACATCAGATTTCAATTATGTTGGAGAAAATTTATATGTAACCTCACAAAGTGAGTACATTTCAAATTTGACAATCAATGTACAACAGTTATTCATTCAAATAGTCTTTATAATTCTCTTTCCAGGAATCTTAATAAAATGATAGTATGAATATAAAATTAAAATGTTTTAATACATGAAGTTTTATATTTGTGATGCTAGAAGTGGTTTTTTATATACATTTTTTGTTGATATTAGGTGCAGCTAATCCAGATGCTGTGGTTCAGAGTTGGGATAATGAGAAAAATGACTACACTTATAGTTCTAAAGCCTGCAGTGGTGTATGTGGACATTATACACAGGTATAACCTCATATATAATTTAAATTCTTTTTCTTTGTTTTGTAAATTCCTTTCATTCTAAATCAGAGTTTAAAAATAAATCATTTATACCAACCCTGTTATCAATTTTCAACAAAATAAAAAATCAATGTATTATTTTCCTATTTGAGTAAAAGGCTATTATATGAATTTTTTTTGAAGGTTGTATGGGCCAATTCGGAATATGTGGGCTGCGCATCCCACACATGTTCCACATTCACAGGCTTAAGCTCTGCCTTCAATGGTGGGACAATTGTTGTTTGTAACTATGGTCCAGGGTAAGCATTATACACTGTAAGATACTTAAATATTGTAACTGCTAATGTTAACTAGAAATAATATTACTGATAATATTTCACAAGAAATGATATTACTGATAATGTACTCTGGACATCTTTAGTTAATTTTATATTGCACCAAAGATTTTACCAAATTGAAAGATAGAAAGAGAAAAGCACAGGCAGAGAATTGATATTCTGTTTACTCCTCAAAGAATGTTTCTTTAAAATCACATTATTTAGCACTGTTAAAGCAATTAGAATTATTTTTAGGGGAAATGTTAACAACCTGCATCCGTACCTATCTGGTCCAGCCTGCTCAGATTGTCCAGCTGGGTATACATGTTCAAACAACCTATGTATGGACGGAGATGCTAGCGCTGGTAAGTACTGTTATCACCTGATTTCTGTGTCATTTACTACGTTCATTTATATGAACCAGAATATAATTTGTTGGTTTGAGACATACTATTGTAGATTGGACAAATTATAGCGAGACTATTTATAGTTTGTTCTGGAAGTTTAGGAAAGTTTTTTTTTTTTTTTTTTTTTTTGAAAATAAGTGTAGATGGTTCCTTATCTTTTAAGTAAGAAAAATAGTACAGTCAGAAATGTTTGACAAAAGACAAACATTATGAAGAATCACACCCAGACTTTATGGAATGTTATTTGTTAGATTCTATAAAATTCCAGAAACTACAAACAGGAGAAGGGACCAACAAATGTAATGGCCCCTCTCTCAACTTTAAAAACTTGCAAGACATTAATTTCACTTATACTTTCTAATTTGAATGTCAAATAAAAACTTCATGTTTGTTGAAGATCAAATTACTGTTGAGTGCCTACGGATATTTTATTTTGTATTCTGTTATGTCTTAGGGCCTGAGGTTTTCTCCATTGACCCTCACTTTGGGAGTGCTTGCGGGGAAACAAGAATTACAATCCTTGGTAAAAGTTTTTCTCAGAACAAGATGAACGAAGGTAATAAGGTGGAGCTCGTCTCGGCTACTACTTCATATGAATGTTTGGTCAACAAAGACGGAACCATGGAAGATTCCATCATGTGTTACACTGTGTAAGTTAATTCTGTTTCTAAGATAGTTTTAAAAAATATCTCGTAATATTCCATGCAAGGTTTATGTAATGGCTGAATTAAGCCCTTATTTGAAATAAAAATATAAACACAGTTAAAATTGTGATAGTTTGCAATTTGAACTTGAAATCATGTTTGTTTTATAACCAGATTTGATTTTGATTCAAAGCATACACAGAGGCCACAAGAAGGTGCTAAGATGGAACATTTTACCAAATTTTCCTCACTTTTGATGGAACTTCGTCAAATCTGAGATATTTTTTACCTCTGAAAACATAAAGCACGAGCTGCCTTTCTGAATTTTCATATAAAAAATGTATCTAATACTGATGCATGAAATATATAAATGTGGTAGATAGGCAAGCTTGTGCTCTTTGTTTTTCTGAAAAAAATGTGTTTTAAAATTGATGAAAATTTGATTAAAAATGAGAAAATTCAAAAATTGACCAATTTTGTGTCCTTCTTGTAATCTTTAAGTGTGCTTTCACTAAGAATCAATACTCATTTTGTTACAAGGATGACAGCAGCTTTTTTTTAAATAAAGTATTGCACCGTTCTAAGAGAAACCCCAAACCAGGGGCAAGAAAGGGGTCTTAGCCATCTTGTCCCATAATTTCATATTACAATGTAGGTTGAAAGTCAGAAATATAAGTTCTCTATTAAGACTATGAAACATATATTCATTGCTTGCTGATCTTTATGTTATACATGCATTAATTAGTCGCTATATTTGACTCATTTAATATATAAAAAGGATTTAAATTGAGGATCATTCCTATTCAGGCCTGATATGGTGGAAGGTGTTTATACTGTTAAAGTAACTGTGGACAATGTACCTGTGCCTGATGAAAAATTGTGTAAGACTGGAGGCTCAGTAGATAGTGACTGCCAGTTTGAGGTAAGCATCATTGTGTAAGACTGGAGGCTCAGTAGATAGTGACTGCCAGTTTGAGGTAAGCATCATTGTGTTAGACTGGAGGCTCAGTAGATAGTGACTGCCAGTTTGAGGTAAGCATCTTTGTGTGTTTGAGTACAGTCTCAGGGGATAGTGACTGCCAGTTTGAGGTAAGCATCTTTGTGTGTTTGAGTACAGTCTCAGGGGATAGTGACTGCCAGTTTGAGGTAAGCATCTTTGTGTGTTTGAGTACAGTCTCAGGGGATAGTGACCGCCAGTTTGAGGTAAGCATCTTTGTGTGTTTGAGTACAGTCTCAGGGGATAGTGACCACCAGTTTGAGGTAAGCATCTTTGTGTGTTTGAGTACAGTCTCAGGGGATAGTGACTGCCAGTTTGAGGTAAGCATCTTTGTGTGTTTGAGTACAGTCTCAGGGGATAGTGACCGCCAGTTTGAGGTAAGCATCTTTGTGTGTTTGAGTACAGTCTCAGGGGATAGTGACCACCAGTTTGAGGTAAGCATCTTTGTGTGTTTGAGTACAGTCTCAGGGGATAGTGACCACCAGTTTGAGGTAAGCATCATTGTGTGTTTGAGTACAGTCTCAGGGGATAGTGACCACCAGTTTGAGGTAAGCATCATTGTGTGTTTGAGTACAGTCTCAGGGGATAGTGACCACCAGTTTGAGGTAAGCATTATTGTGTTTGAGTACAGTCTCAGGGGATAGTGACCACCAGTTTGAGGTAAGCATCTTTGTGTGTTTGAGTACAGTCTCAGGGGATAGTGACTGCCAGTTTGAGGTAAGCATCTTTGTGTGTTTGAGTACAGTCTCAGGGGATAGTGACCACCAGTTTGAGGTAAGTATCTTTGAGTAAGACTGGATACTCAGGGAATAGTGACTGTCAGCTTGAAGTTAGCATCATTGTGTAGGACTGGATTTTTAGGGGATAGTGACTACCGGTTTGAGGTAAGCATCATTGTGTAAGGCTGGGTACTCGGTGAATATTGACTGGCAGTTTGGGGTAAGCATCATTGTGTTTGACTACAGTCTCAGGGGATAGTGACCACCAGTTTGAGGTAAGCATCTTTGAGTAAGACTGGATACTCAGATAATAGTGACTGACAGTTTGAGGTAAGCATCATTGTGTAAGACTGGATTCTCAGATAATAGTGACTGACAGTTTGAGGTAAGCATCATTGTGGAAGACTGGATACTCAGTGAATAGTGACTGGCAGTTTGAGGTGAGCATCTTTCAGTAAGACTGGATACTCAGGGAATAGTGACTGACAGTTTGAGGTAAGCATCATTGTGTAAGACTTGATACTCAGTGAATAGTGACTGACAGTTTGAGGTAAGCATCATTGTGTAAGACTGGATACTGAGAGAATAGTGACTGGCAGTTTGAGGTGAGCATCTTTGAGTAAGACTGGATACTCAGTGAATAGTGACTGACAGTTTGAGGTAAGCATCATTGTGTAAAGCTGGATACTCAGTGTATAGTGACTGCCAGAATTCAATTCAATTTCAGGTCAGAAAACAAAACACTCCTCTGATAAACAGTGTCAAACCTGTTGCTTTTCCCCCTGGACCAGAGTCCATATTGGAGATGAGGGCTTTGATGTTTACAGACAGATATACGACTAATGTGGCCACAAGTTCAAATGGCAGAGAAGAAACTCTCAACCGGGTTTATGCAGGGCCTCTTCCATGTGATTTGATAAAAACTGGTGAAACTGATGAATTGTGAGTATAAAATTCATTATTTCCTATGTACCTTGTAACAGGAGTTGATTGGTTAGCAAGCTGAGTGTAAATTTCCGTACTCCCAGCTTGAGCCATGGGTAAATAATGTGACGACACAATACATAGTTTCTTTATCACAATAAAAGCAAATATCATGATGTCATGATGCATTTTAGCACAAAGTATATCGATAGTTTGAAATTCCATTGATATGACTTGGGTTTACAAAGAATTCATTTGGTTACATAGGAAATAAATCCTTCAGCTTCAGGGTGTATGGAATAAAACCGGGTAAATCCCCGTATGCCCTTGATTGAACCTGGATAACTAATACATGTAATATACTTTACATACAAGACATTTATGCCCCACCATGAAGATGACTGGGGAATATAGTGTTTATGCCTATCTTCCATCCTTCTGTTCTTCATCTGTCTGTCTGTGTTTAGCTCAGTTTCAAAGAAATTATTCAAGACATTTTTTATCAAACTTTATATGCTGATACATATTATTGATTTGCAAATGTTCCCATATCGTCTGGATTCAAATTAATTCAAACAAATGAACACTAGGGTTAGTATGAGGCTTTAATGGGGGATTAAATTTTACATAATACTTGGAAAATTAAAAAAAAATATCTCATGAACAGAAGACGTACCACATAGTCATATTGAAGTGCCCCATGTAGTGTGGATTCAAGTGTGGTAAAGTCATGACACAGTTGACCTAGTGTGAGGCCACAATATGGGGTCAAAATTTTTCATAGGAATTTGAAGGGAAGAAATCTTTTAAAAACAAGCTTTTGAAAAACAGCAGGGCAAGGTGACTCAGATGAGTGTGGTTACTCATGGGTCTCATGTGTTAGGTATTAGTTTCAGCTTTATTCAAATTCTTGTTTGTTTTTTAGGTATGGGCTTCAGCTATATTCAAATTCTTGTTTGCTTTTTAGGTATGGGCTTCAGCTAGATTCTGCTGTATCTGATTTTGGAACCATGAAGTGTAGGTACCAGGGAAATTTTATTGGTAAGTTATTAAAACATGTTTGGTCAGTTATGTTATCAAAAAGAGAGATCCAATGACATTACAGTAATTAATTGAATTAAGGTAAAGATAAGTATGGAGTAATGTCAAAATCATGGTTTCTGTGGAAAGCCAATGGGTTCAAAATTCCAACTCTGTAGTTAACTTGCCACTGTTATAGTACCCTCTTTTGTCTTAATAGGTGTAAGCATAAAGCAACTTTGCTTAATTTACAAGTCACGAAAGTACAATTTACATTTCACAAGTTGACAAATTGCAAGTCTACAAATTATACATGAGCATTGGCGAAACTTGCATTACATTTTACACTTGTCAAGTTATGTTGGATAGTTACAATTAACAAACTGGGATAGAACAATCGGCAAATTGTGAAATTATGATTTACAATTTATGAATTAAGGTTTGCATTTGTACATTTTAAGAATTACAGAGTTGGAATTTTGAACCTATTGGCATTCCATAGGTTACAAACTGGCAAACCTTTTTTTCAGTTATTCAAATGTGATTCTTAAAGTCAGTAAATAAGGAAGATAAAGTATGGGTATATTCAGTAATAAGGTACTCATATACCTGTTAATTATAAGTTGTATTTTTAAGTAGACACTTGATCAGTTGGGATTGATATATGGATGTATTATATTTATCTTTTTTTTTTTAAAGGTAATTCCAATGCAAGTTTTATAGTTGGTGGTGGACCATTTGGGAGGTATGAAGTTCATAAAACACCAGGGATTACAGAAAAAGGATCCAATTTTTGTTAATTAGATACCATAGGCATAGATGCATCTTCAAATTATTAAAAAGTAGAACTACTGTAAATGTTGAAATTTTGACAATATGAGAAGAAATTTTCAACTTGTCAACTTTCACACCCTTGTTAAAAAAGCTGTATTCTAGCAGATCATCAAAGTTTCCGCTCGCCTTATTTGTGAAATATCAAAAATGTCAAACTTTCAACCCCTCAATATAACACCTTTTACAGTAAGTTGATTCTACAGTTTTGTGTTTTTTTTATACCAACAATGAAGATATATTTATATTACAATGTAACACTGCAATAAAACACATGTAAGACTGCTTTAATGTCATATTTGTGTTTTGCAGAATCATGTTAAAATTGCAACAATAAGTTATCCACAAAATAACTGCT
Organism: Saccostrea echinata; assembly: GCF_033153115.1. Lineage (NCBI taxonomy): Eukaryota > Metazoa > Mollusca > Bivalvia > Ostreida > Ostreidae > Saccostrea > Saccostrea echinata. Next base: position 9,224,349 of record NW_026889805.1, read on the forward strand.
TAATGAGTATATTTATGGTACATCACTACTGCAAAAAATGTTCTTGATTAAAGATATTTTGATTTTTAGCTCACCTTGACGAAGTCGAGATGAGCTTATGCTATACCCCCGGCATCGTTGTCGGTGTTGGCGTCCCTGTTAAAGTTTTAGGAGCAAGTCCATTCCCAAGTAACTATAAACCCTACCTCTGGACCAAACTTTCATGGATGATGCATCTAAGGATGGACACTACCACACTTGCTTATGATGCTGGATCTGACCTAGATTTTCCACATGAGTGACCTGGTTAAAGTTTTGAGCAGATCCATTCCCAAGTAACTATAAGCCCTACCTAGATTAAACTTGCATGAATGATGCATGTAGGGATGGACTTTTTCACACTTGATTCGGATGCTGGATCTGACCTAGATTTTCCACATGAGTGACCAGGTTAAAGTTTTTGGAGCAGGTCTGTTCCCAAGTAACTATAAGCCCTACCTCGACCAAACTTGTATGGATGATGCATCTAGGGATGGACACTACCACACTTGCTTGGGATTCTGGATCTGACCTAGATTTTCCAGATGAGTGAGCACGTTAAAGGTTTTTGAGCAGGTCCATTCCCAAGTAACTATAAGCCCTACCTGGACCAAATTTCAAGTATGATGCATTTAGGGATGGACACTACCACACTTGCTTCAGATTCTGGATCTGACCTAGATTTTTCCACGAGTGACAAGGTTAAAGTTTTCGGAGCAGATCCATTCCCAAGTAACTATAAGCCCTACCTGGACCAAACTTGCATGGATGATGCATCTAGGGATGGACACTACCACACTTGATTGGGATGCTGGATCTGACCTAGATTTACCACATGAGTGACCATGTTAAAGATTTTGGAGTAGGTCCATTCCCAAGTAACTATAAGCCCTACCTGGACCAAATTTCAAGTATGATGCATCTAGGGATGTACAGTAACTCACCTGCTTCAGATGCTGGATCCAACCTAGATTTTCCACATGAGTGAATTTTAGCCATATTTTAACCAAATTAGCATGGATGATGTATTGAGGGATGGATATTTCCAGACTTGCTTTGGATTCTGAATCTGACCTACATTTTCCAGATGAGTGACCAAGATAATTTTTTGGAGTAGCTATATAATATTATGGCCTGTTATGATAAACTTTGTATAGATGATGCAACTAAGGATGAAAACTTCCAGACTTGCTTTGGATTTTGGAACTGACCAAAATTTTCTTGATTAGTAAACAGGTTAAAAGTTTTTGAGCAGGTCTATTTCCAAGTAACTATATGTCCTACTTAAATCAAGCTTGCATGGATATTGATCTTTGGATGTACACTAACTGGAAAAAAAATATGATGTAAAATTTGCATTACTTATAGATAACATTCGTCGAGGTGAGCTTCGTAATCTTTGATTACCTATGTTTAGATCTTGTCGTAATTTGGAGACACTGCTGGTAAGTGTAAACAAACAGATTTACCAGTTCCAGACCTATGCTGAAATCACAGGGGTGTCCCCGGCCACTGGGAGCACTTCAGGGGGAACAACTCTCAAAATCATGGGGAATTATTTCACAGGAAACAAAGAAGACACAGAGGTCTATGTTGGAGGTGAGCCATGGCCCAAATTGTCCAAAATCTTCCATTTTTCAACAAATGATGTAGTCTCCATGAACAACCTAAGAAGGAAAAGCATCCCATTTATGTGTTAATCACTCAGTTCATATAGAGTAGAAATCTGATAACCACTAAATGTTTAAGATATAATTAATATGTTTTAGGTGTTTCGTGTAAGGTCACATCAGTCAGTGATGCAGAGATACAATGTGTTACCCCTCCTAAACCTGCCACTTTACCCACATATTTCTGCGGTAAGTTTTGGAGAAGAAAAATCTCTGTTTGTTCAGCTGTTTTTATCCAAAATTTATTTAAGTACTTCCATTAACAAATGTGCAACCTACTGTAAATAGCTCACTGTTGATGTATTTCAGTAAGTTGATTAGTAGCTGAAACTTGAAAAGGAATTAGTTAATTTTTAATCATTTGACAAACAATGGTTTTACATGTGTAAAAGAAATTGAAATGGGAAGTTACATCACTGTTATTTATAACACAGGTAATCGTGGATTGACATTAGAGGTTTGGACTGGTCAGACTAAGGCCTACGCTGACCTAGGAGACATTGAAGCCTTGACCAGCTCTGATACTGGCTACAGTCTTCTCCAGACAGGACAGTCTTACTTTAGTCATTCAACCAGTAATTATGTATCTCGAGCACGAGGTTTCTTCACAGCCCCTTACTCTGGAGAGTATTCGTTCACGATTAAATCAGCAGATGTATCAAGTCTCCGACTCAGCACAGACATGGATCCAGCTAACAAGGTACACATTTATAATCTTGTTTTCCTAAACTCCAGTTCTATTTTTGCGATTAACACCTGTAACAACCAATAATACTGGTTATTCAGTTTATCTTTAGAAGCCAGTGACCTGATTAAGGTTCTCCATGCTAGGTTTTTTGTTTTTGTTTTCTAGGTGTAGATCAAATTCAATGTAGTTTTATTCTTAAGCTAACAAACAAAAATGTTCAGATAAAAATTATTTAAATAAAGGCCCTCTTGCTTATCATATGTAGGATGTATCTTCTTTTGAACACTCTATTGTTTGATGGATCACTACCAGAAATTAAATGGATTAAAAGTATATTGAAACTGTACATAGCTAGTGTAGAACAGACTGTTCTCGCATAATCACCAGTGTAAGATTGACTTGTCCGGTGTGAGACAGCAGTGTGAGATTTTTCTGTCTTACACTGTGTATTACTACGCCGCGAACGATAACGTAAACATTCCGTCTTTATATAAAGAAATTGTAACAATGTTAAAAAATATTACATATACTTAAAATGTTGTCATTTAACTTATTAAGATAAATTTATTTTCATTCAAAATATTGTCGTATTTTCACTTTTTAAATGGCACTACTTTTAGATCGCGGAAGGATTCTTCTTGAATGAATGTGTACGCTATCGAATAGATAAGTTTTTTTATTCCCAGTTTTTATCTATCTAATTAATTTACATGGACTGAAGTACATTTTATCAGTTTACACAGTGTGTAAACCATTTTCAGGTATGCTCTCTCGGATGGTGTATTTAGATTTTTAATTAAATGGAAAATTAAAAGAATGTATTTTTAGCCCTATCATGGCAACGTCATTGACAGGCCGTTATTTTGGATAAAATAATGCGAGAAAAATAATCATTCATTACATACTCGTGTGGGAATAGTGAAATTCCACCTCGGGGCCAAGATTCACGGTCTAGGACTCGGCAAAGCCTCGTCCTAGACCGTGAATCTTGTCCCCTTGGTGGAATTTCACTATCCCACACTCGTAGTAATGAATGATTCTATTATTCTTTATACATGCATAGCATACAGTTTAGACTTAAAAAAGAACAGGTAAACCATTAACAAAAGTGAACTGAAAAATTAAAAACATGTAGGAATATTTACTAACCACTTATAGATGGTTTACAAATGTTTCTGGATTTTCAGGTAGAAGTTGCTAAGTGTGAGGGCACCTGTCCTGAGTATTCATCAACACAAAGTCAGACCTCAAATAGAGTGATGCTAACTGAACAGCAAAAGTGAGTTATTATACTCCCTGCTTGAAAAGCTGGAGGTATATAGAGATGGGGGTGTCCATCCTTCTGTGCGTCCTTCTGTAGGTCCCTAACACTTGGGGGTACCCATCTCTTATGCGCAACCATAATATGGGGGGGGGGGGAGAGGGTTTACCCATCTCTTATCCACAACTCCTCCTCCTATACTGCTGATTCAAATTTTAGACTTTCACAGAATCTTCCTCACATAATGCAATTGTACTCCTCCTATTTTATGTTCTGATTGGACAGATATTTGAGGTTTCCCATAGCAAATATGGACTTTGCCATTATACACATATGGGAGCGGGGGTATCATTTTGTGAGCTCAGTGCTCACAATACCTTTAGTTTTATAATTGAAACAGAAGTCTACAAAGTTTGTTTGTGAATTCTTTAATATTTACATTTCCATCTGTTTTCTTTGAGATAACTTTAGTTATAAAACATAATTCTTTAGTTATTTAGATGTAGTCTCATAATTGCAACAGTGTGTGCAAACAAATTGAGTAACACTTGTTAGCTCGTTATGAAAATTCATTTACACACATCGTTGCAGTTATGAGACTGTTCAATGTGAGCATGAATTTTGATTTTCTCTTAAGACGTTGCACTTGCTTGGCGTTCAATGTCTGTAATGTCAAAATAAAAATCAAACTAAGCTCTTGACCTCCCTATCCATGTTATGGTGTTTGGAATGCCATAGCTTTCTACACACTTTATAAGCAAAATACATGTGGAGTGTAAATATTTATCTTTTCATTTTTATATCGCAAAGAAATGTAAATATAAGGAATCACTGTCTAGTTGTTGGGTATGCCAGGGACATTAGAAGTTGGAAACAGGCTTTGCGTCAGTTATGCAAATCATCCCTCCTTTCCAACTGTTGTGAATGCCCTGGCATGCCCAACTAACTAGATAGTAATTCCTTAAATAATGAAACAGCAATGCACTAGGTAATGTTTATCATTGCTGTTTCATTATTTAAGGAATTACGGGGCCTGGAGAGATATGAGTGAAATTTTCCTCAACTGCATGTGGACAAACAAACTTTGTCCACTCTTTAGAGGAATGAATATTTTAAAAGAAGACTTTTGTGATGAGAATTAATATTCAGAGTTTACTTGTTGATTTTTTTTTAGATATTACATGGAGATTTTACATTCACATGGATCTAGTGGGGATCCCTCTGTTCAGGTAGCAGCTCAATTCTATAACACAAAGTTGACCAACCAGAGCACAGGAATAGCTGATGTGGAACATCAGTTAGTGAAGGTCTGGTATTTCTTAGTTAATGCTTCATTGTCACTAAAAACAGTAGGTAAACATTTGTTAGATGAAGACATCTATAAATTTCATGTTCAAATCAAATGTTCAAATTACATTCAAATTTATTTCAAATAGTCTTCAAAGAAAAAATATATTCTGAATATAGCAAGCAGGTTCAGAATTGTAAAAGTGGTTGATTTTCTAATTCATTTTACCAGTTCTACAGTACAGTAAATCTCAGTGTTTTCCTTTTTAATAAGGTGACATCTACAGTTGTTCGAGAGGTGCAGAAAATATCGTTGGAGGTGGCTCCTGCTGTTGGTGCTATAACAAATGAAATACAAGTAGTGGAAGTCAAGGAACTAAGTGGCCAGTATTCAGATGCCACCTTCAGACTGGGACAGTATGGGGTTTACACAGGTATACTAAAGCTTTGTTAAATCCAATTTTTTAAGGCAAACTCAGATATTTACCTGGTTGTTCCTAGTGGCAGTTTGTAAATGAGTAGAAAGTGAATGGATATTGGGAGAGATCTTATTCAGTTATATCGAAAGTTTTGTCCTCTAAATAATAAACAGACATGATTTATCTCCTCCTCATACAGTGATATCACAAGTCAGACACAGGATTTATTTCCTCCTAATATATTGATATCACAAGTCATCTCCCCAGAATATATAGACATGAGTCATATCATCCTCATACAGTAATATCACAAGTCTTCTCCCCAGAATAGACAGACATGAGTTATCTCCTCCTCATACAGTGATATCAGAAGTCAGATAGACATGAGTTATCTCCTCCTAATACATTAAGATCAAAAGTCATCTCCCCAGAATAGACAGACATGATTTATCTCTTCCTAATACATTGAGATCACAAGTCATCTCCCCAGAATAGACAGACATGAGTTATCTCCTCCTCATACAGTGATATCACTTCTTCTACCTAGAATAGACAGACATGAGTTATCTCCTCCTTAAACAGTGATATCACAAGTCATCTCCCCAGAATAGACAGACATGAGTTTTCTCCTCCTCATACAGTGATATCAAATTGCCTCATACTAATAGTTTTGTAGACACTTAGAGGGGTAATAATAATAGTTATGTAGACACTTAGAGGGGTAATACAGAAATAGATGGGTTCCTTGTAAAAAAAATTTCAAGGCCCCTGTATATTTCCATATTACCCCTCATAATGTCTACATAACAAATTTATCCTCTCGAAGATTTTTTAATATCAGTACTTAAAGGTCATTTTCTCTGAGTTAAGCAAACCATTCCATAACTGTGACGTCGTTTGACATCAGTTATTAGGCTCCTTGCATGTTCAAATGAAAACAATATATTTAATATGATCTGGACAGTATAGCACATGGAGAGGGCACATTGATTTGATATGTGGTGGGTAGGTAGTGGAGGAGGCACATTAAAAGTGTAATGTCGGGAGGCAGTATAAGATGGTTTAATACAGTATTCTTCTCGACCAATGAAATTTCAAGATTTTTATCAGAGTCAGGATAAGAATTTGATATCTGGTCAGTAGGTATACATAATCAGTATCTTGTTGATAGGCAGCATAATATGGACTTTTACAATATTCTTCTCGATCAGTGAAATTTCAAGATTTTTATCAGAGACAGGATAAAGTGATATCAAAAGTCACCTCCCCAGAATAGACTGGCATGATCTATTCCTCATTAAATGGCGACATAATGATTTTCTTTCTTAAAACAGACTGACATTGTTGCTAAGCAGAATACCGTACACCCTTAAGTATGTCTAATTTATGCTCATTATGGACATTTAACATGATAAGTGTCTCATCAAGGAATCTTTTAATTGTATTATTAAAATTATGAAACATGGAAGTGTAATTTATTTAAAACTTAAGTTAAATAATTTTTAAAAATGCATATCTGATTATCGAAAAAAACAAAAAATGTCGTTAATGGCAGATTTTCATCCTGATTTTGTTTTTCAGAGGCTCTAAACACCAATATGGATGGCCAAAAAATAGCTGTGGCTGTACAGAGCCTTCCCTGGTATGGGAATGGTGATGACTTAGTAGGCGTTACAAAAACAGTCACAACATCTCCTGAATTCAAGGTTACACTAAGGATCCAGTTTTTCACCAGGAGAGGTAATGAATATTTAATAATCACTTGTCTCTTGATGGATTTTAGTACAATAGAAATTGAATTCTCTCTGGATGGGCTAAAACAGTAACTCAGAAAAATCAGAAACTTAACCAAAAAAATTACATTTCTTATGAACATGGTTCAAAATCATTTGGAACCAGTGTTTGCAGCTTAGCATTTTAACTCACTGATCCTCAGGACTGGTAACCATGTAAAGTTACTATTTATACTAAGATACATATTGGTGATTGTAATCAATAATAAAATGGAAAAGTCCAGTGGGGTGATCTTTTAAGATTTATTGTAAAGCTCTTGTTGGTTTATATACTTAAGTTGGCTGTATATTCCATGAAGACTCTGAAATTTCAACATAGTTAAAAGATTTGCCAAATGGAAGTTATAAAATTCTATTGGTTGTTCACAGGAGATATTCCGTCACTTCAGTATCTGGTGTCAGATGGCTCTCAGGGAGAAAAACTAGAAATCCAAGTAACAGAAGAAACAAAAGGGGGTCCAGAACCTTACACTGTGGCCCTCCAAATGGAAGGAATAATCTCACCTGTGGTTCCTGCGGGTAGTACTGTAAATGATGTACGTGTTACATTTTAGCTATTATTTCAAATGAACAGATTTGAGATTTTCCTGCATCCATCAGTAGGGGGATTGGGAATTTGAGGAGACTTTCATTTTCTAGCTAACAAACATTGCCTGTTCTAAATAAAAAAAAAGTGATGTTCATGTGAAGACATATGAATTCTTCAATAACAAGAAAAAACAAGATGTGTTTGTGAAACACTGATGCCCCTGTATGGCAACTTATAGTAAAGGTTAAACTTTCTCAGATGCAAATCAAATATGTTGGTACCCGAAGTAAGGTCTTGTCTCGAGGAATATACCTGTGAAATATGAAAGCCTTAGCAGCAACCATTGAATAGATATGAAAAAGGTTAAAGTTTTTCAAAAGTAAGTCAAACAGCAAGGTCAAGGTCAAATGGTCAAAATTAATGATGCCTAAGGAAAGGCCTTCTCGCAAGAAATATACAGGTGAAATATGAAAGCTGAAGCACCAATCATTCAAAAGTTATGACCAAGGTTAAAGTTTTTCAAAAGTAGGTCAAACTCCAAGGTGAAGGTCAATGGATTACAATTGAAGGTATCCAAAGGAAGGTCTTGTCACAAGGAAAAAAACATGTTAAATATGAAAGCCCTAGCAACAACTTTTCAAAAGTTGTGTCCAAGGTTAAAGTTTTTTCAAAAGTAGGTCAAAGTCCAAGGTCAAGGTCAAAAGGCCAAAGTTGTTGATATCCAAAGGAAGGTCTTGTCACAAGGATTATATATGTGAAGTATGAAAGCCCTAGCACCAACGGTTCAAAAGTTATGGCCAAGGTTAAGGTCTTCCATAAGTAGGTCAAACTCCAAGGTCAAGGTCAAAGGGTCAAAGTTGTTGATATCCAAAGAAAGGTCTTGTCACAAGGATTACATTTGTGAAGTATGAAAGCACTAGCATCAGCAATTCAAATGTTATGGCCAAGGATAAAGTTTTTCAAAAGTAGGTCAAACTCCAAGGTCAAGGTCAAAAGGTCAAATTTGTTGGTATCCAAAGAAAGGTCTTGTCACAAGGATTATACATGTGAAGTATGAAAGCCCTAGCACCAATTGTTCAAAAGTTATGGCCAAGGTTAAAGTTGGGAAAAATTTTGCAAAACTGGGTCAAACTCCAAGGTCAAGGTCAAAAGGTCAAATATGGTGAAACCCAAAGAAAGGTCACAAAGAATACACATGTGAAATATGAAAGCCATAGCTCTAACCAATCAAAAGTTATGGGCGATGTTTGCGGACAAACAGACAGACAGCTAGACAGACGGACGGACAGGGCAAAAACTATATACCCCCGAATCTTCGATACAGGGTCATAAAAATTCAGGCCATATGCTTGTCTTCTTTAAGAAGCTAGAATCTGTTGAATTTTGGCATATTGTTATAAACAATTATGTATTAGTTTTCTCTTTTACATATATCTGTATTAAGTAGAAATGGTTATACTATGTTAAAATCCTGAGTGGGTACTCGGTAAGAACTTATTTTGATATTTTTTCTTGATATGCACATGTTTTAAAGTTTAGTTATTTTATGTACCAAGCAATAGCTTTATGAAAGTGTTTTGTTTCCTAGGGTTGATTAATTTTGTTGAATCTTTAGACCTCTTACTTAATTTTAATCATTTCCCTGAATCTTGTCAGAACAACACCCATTGCATAAAGAAAACTGTTAATGTCCTACCCATTGACTGAGTTTATCCACAAGAAATAATTAATTTCAGAAAACATTTTATTTGACAGTTAATAAGGGAAATAGATCAGATGTTCACCACCCGGTGTCCTAAATATCTAGGAGAGACGGGTACAGTACATATCAGCTTTGAGACTAACACACCACAGGGCGGTCAGATAATAGATGATAAGGAGGCTTTTTGTGGGAGAAGATCTGTAAAGAACCCCTCCTATCTGTACTTAAACAATGACGGATTGTTACTGGGCTCAGCTGTTAATACAGTAAGTTTTTTATTAGCTCACCTGAGCCAAAGGCTCAGAAAGTGAGCTTTTCTAATCAAAAATTGTTCATTGGTTGAGCAGTCTATCTAACTATAATGTATCTTCTGTTATGAGTAAACTTTTCTCATTTTCAACTCTTTTCTTTTGCTACAGACTGTTCACGGTAGCTCAGTCGGTAGAGCGCTCGCTCCGTGATCGGGAGGTCGTGAGTTCGAATCTCGGCCGCGACTGACCTAAGTCGATAAAAAATGGGTAGCAACTGTTCCTTCGCCATGCGCTCGGCACTTTGAAGTGAAAGTTGCGGGTCTTTCGGATGAGACCTTAAAAACCGAGGCCCCGTGTCACGGCAGGCGTTGGCACGATAAAGATCCCTCACTGCTCAATGGCCCTGAGTGCCGAGTAAAGGTCAAAATTTGAAGCCCTTCACCGGTATATGATGACGTCTCTATATGAGTGAAAAATTCTCGAATGGGACGTTAAACAACATACAATCAATCAATCTTTTGCTACAGTGCCAGTTTCATCCAAATTTGGCACAAGGTATCATTGAAATTTGTTCATATGAAAAGCCATGCTCTTTTCAAGGACGCATAATGAAAAAGAAACCCAAAAGGGTGTGGTTGTTTAAAAGTCTTCTTCACAAAAACCACTGGGCCAGAAAAAGGCAAAACATATGAAAATTTACTTACTGAAGGTGGATTCAATTTTGGTGAAATTGAGGCCCTGGGAGTATGACTGGGCTGGGTGCCTGGGTTAACATTGGGTTTTATAGAAAATAATCTCAAAAATTCTCTGTCCTGCAAATAGGAGGACCAGAATTACACATAATTATGCTAAGATCCACTGGTTTTGTACATTCATTTGTTGAAATCATAGTCCCTGAAATTAGGGTAGGGCTATGATAGATGGTCAAAGTTTTAGTTGGTTAACGAAAAGAGTATAAAAATAATTGTGTCAAAAATACCTAGGCTATAGTTAGTTGTATTAATATATGAGCATATTCATGCAGTGTAGAATCAGTTTAGCTCAAATTCTTCTAGGGCTAGGGTAGGGCATAAAATAAATGAAGATTTTTTTTCTGAATTGCATATGAAAAAATAATCATTTATATGCTAAGTTATTAAAGCTAACATGATTGGACCTGGAATATTTTAACTTCAACTACTGTATACAGGGATATTTGGTCCCTATTTTTCACCTCTTCTGCCCTTATCACAAAAGTTAAATTAAAATGGGGTCCATTAAAGAAAACAGCAATAAATTTTTTAAACAACTGTTTCTGGGGGAATTCAATATTTTTTGCAAGTGTAAAGGAGCAAAAATAACTTATAACTCTGTATATGTATCCCAAAAGAAAAAGGATTGGACAGTAGGCATGAGTACTTACGCAAGTTCTCTCACTAAACTGCATAGAACACACGAGTGTGAAGTCAATGGATGGGGTATGATAGTTCACTATAGATGAAAAGAATTATGGTACTATGATTTTATGAATTTATTTACTAATATTAGAATGTTCACGAGCTTGGTAAATGCAACTTAATAGCATGTTTTAAATGCACAGTGAAGTGGATGGATTTTTTTTATCAAGTTGCACATGATAAAAATGGAAAAATAGAGCATTGTGCTTACTCCTGCATGTTTAACTTATTTCCAGGGGAAATCATGCTTAGATTTTAATACTTGAAATAAAGATACAGAAAAATTGACCTTTTGTAGATATGTTTTGCATACCATGGAGCCATTGCAGGTGCTTTAATTGTTAAGTATTCCTACAAGGCTGGGGAAGATATGACTAGCGTAGATAACCAGTACAAGACATTCTCTATCAACATTGCAGAGGAATCCGAAGAGTAAGTGTAGATAATCAATACAAGACATTCTCTATCAGTAACACAGAGGTATCAGAAGAGTAAGTGTAGATAACGAGTACAAGACATTCTCTATCAGTAACACAGAGGTATCAGAAGAGTTAGTGTAGATAATGAGTACAAGACATTCTCTATCAGTAACACAGAGGTATCAGAAGAGTAATTGTAGATAATGAGTACAAGACATTCTCTATCAGTAATACAGGGGAATCAGAAGAGTTAGTGTAGATAATGAGTACAAGACATTCTCTATCAGTAACACAGAGATATCCGAAGAGTAAGTGTAGATAATGAGTACAAGACATTCTCTATCAGTAACACAGAGGTATCAGAAGAGTAATTGTAGATAATGAGTACAAGACATTCTCTATCAGTAATACAGGGGAATCAGAAGAGTTAGTGTAGATAATAAGTACAAGATGTTCTCTATCAGTAACACAGAGGTATCAGAAGGGTAATTGTAGATAATGAGTACAAGACATTCTCTATCAGTAACACAGAGGTATCAGAAGAGTAAGTGTAGATAATGAGTACAAGACATTCTCTATCAGTAACACAGAGGAATCCGAAGAGTAAGTGTAGATAATGAGTACAAGACGTTCTCTATCAGTAACACAGAGGAATCAATAGAGTAAGTGTAGATAACGAGTACAAGACATTCTCTATCAGTAACACAGAGGAATCCGAAGAGTAAGTGTAGATAACGAGTACAAGACGTTCTCTATCAGTAACACAGAGGAATCAATAGAGTAAGTGTAGATAACGAGTACAAGACATTCTCTATCAGTAACAAAGAGGTGTCAGAAGAGTAAGTGTAGATAATGAGTACAAGACATTCTCTATCAGTAACACAGAGGTATCAGAAGAGTAAGTGTAGATAACGAGTACAAGACATTCTCTATCAGTAACACAGAGATATCCGAAGAGTAAGTGTAGATAATGAGTACAAGACATTCTCTATCAGTAACACAGAGGTGTCAGAAGAGTAAGTGTAGATAATGAGTACAAGACATTCTCTATCAGTAACACAGAGGAATCAGAAGAGTAGGTGTAGATAATGAGTACAAGATGTTCTCTATCAGTAACACAGTGGAATCAGAAGAGTAAGTGTAGATAATGAGTAAAAGATGTTCTCTATCAGTAACACAGAGATATCTGAATAGTAAGTGTAGATAATCAGTACAAGACATTCTCTATCAGTAACACAGAGGAATCCGAAGAGTAAGTGTAGATAATGAGTACAAGACGTTCTCTATCAGTAACACAGAGGAATCAATAGAGTAAGTGTAGATAACGAGTACAAGACATTCTCTATCAGTAACACAGAGGAATCCGAAGAGTAAGTGTAGATAACGAGTACAAGACGTTCTCTATCAGTAACACAGAGGAATCAATAGAGTAAGTGTAGATAACGAGTACAAGACATTTTCTATCAGTAACAAAGAGGTGTCAGAAGAGTAAGTGTAGATAATGAGTACAAGACATTCTCTATCAGTAACACAGAGGTATCAGAAGAGTAAGTGTAGATAACGAGTACAAGACATTCTCTATCAGTAACACAGAGATATCCGAAGAGTAAGTGTAGATAATGAGTACAAGACATTCTCTATCAGTAACACAGAGGTGTCAGAAGAGTAAGTGTAGATAATGAGTACAAGACATTCTCTATCAGTAACACAGAGGAATCAGAAGAGTAGGTGTAGATAATGAGTACAAGATGTTCTCTATCAGTAACACAGTGGAATCAGAAGAGTAAGTGTAGATAATGAGTAAAAGATGTTCTCTATCAGTAACACAGAGATATCTGAATAGTAAGTGTAGATAATGAGTACAAGACATTCTCTATCAGTAACACAGAGGAATCTGAAGAGTAAGTGTAGATAATGAGTACAAGACATTCTCTATCAGTAACACAGAGGAATCCGAAGAGTAAGTGTAGATAATGAGTACAAGACATTCTCTATCAGTAACACAGAGGAATCAGAAGAGTAGGTGTTGATAATCAGTACAAGACGTTCTCTATCAGTAACACAGGGGAATCAGAAGAGTAAGTGTAGATAATAAGTACAAGATGTTCTCTATCAGTAATACAGGGGAATCAGAAGAGTAAGTGTAGATAATGAGTACAAGACATTCTCTATCAGTAACACAGAGGAATCAGAAGAGTAGGTGTAGATAATCAGTACAAGACGTTCTCTATCAGTAACACAGGGGAATCAGAAGAGTAAGTGTAGATAATAAGTACAAGATGTTCTCTATCAGTAATACAGGGGAATCAGAAGAGTAAGTGTAGATAATGAGTACAAGACATTCTCTATCAGTAACACAGAGGTATCAGAAGAGTAAGTGTAGATAATGAGTACAAGATGTTCTCTATCAGTAACACAGGTTTATCCGAAGAGTAAGTGTAGATAATGAGTACAAGACATTCTCTATCAGTAACACAGAGGTATCAGAAGAGTAAGTGTAGATAATGAGTACAAGATGTTCTCTATCAGTAACACAGAGGTATCAGAAGGGTAATTGTAGATAATGAGTACAAGACATTCTCTATCAGTAACACAGAGGAATCAGAAGAGTAAGTGTAGATAATGAGTACAAGACATTCTCTATCAGTAACACAGAGGAATCCGAAGAGTAAGTGTAGATAATGAGTACAATATGTTCTCTATCAGTAACACAGAGGAATCCGAAGAGTTAGTGTAGATAATGAGTACAATATGTTCTCTATCAGTAACACAGAGGAATCCGAAGAGTTAGTGTAGATAATGAGTAAAAGATGTTCTCTATCAGTAACACAGAGGTATCAGAAGAGTAAGTGTAGATAATGAGTACAAGACATTCTCTATCAGTAACACAGAGGTATCAGAAGAGTAAGTGTAGATAATGAGTACAAGACGTTCTCTTTCAGTAACACAGAGGTGTCAGAAGAGTAAGTGTAGATAAAGAGTACAAGACATTCTCTATCAGTAACACAGAGGTATCAGAAGAGTAAGTGTAGATAATGAGTACAAGATGTTCTCTATCAGTAACACATAGGAATCAGAAGAGTAAGTGTAGATAATGAGTACAAGACATTCTCTATCAGTAACACAGAGATATCCGAAGAGTAAGTTTAGATAATGAGTGCAAGATGTTCTCTATCAGTAACACAGAGGAATCAAAGTAGAACAGTGAATTGAACACACAATGTAAAGTACCATTTGACCTTTCAAAGTTACCATAGAGATAGTAAATGACCAGACATATATTACACCTTTTCATTCCATGTCAAAGGTGAAGTTACCATGAATACCAGGTGGACATGGTTGTGTAGATTCATACAGTCTCAAACTTACTTGATAGATGACCAGAGAAGCATACCATTTTCATTTGTATGTCAAAAGGTCTAAGGTCAAAGATAATGATTCATTATGTTGTGAACACAATGAGAAAATTAAACTGTCCTCTGTTATTCTAAAAATGAAAGTATGAGGGCTGCTTTACTTGTACCCTTATTACCTAAGTATTAGCTTTGACATTTTGTACATTATTTTACTAGCAATATTTTTTTTTTTCATTCTGATAGGTGGAAATACACATGTTTTGACATGCTGACAGCACTCACTAACCTTGTTACTGATGGACAACTATTCAAAGTACATTATATCAGGGCTTCAAGAGCGGGAGATGTATACATAGATGAAGTATATATTGGTAATGGACCAAGTACAAACGATCCAGGTATTTAGCCAAAAAATTTCATTTATCAGGATATTTAGACAATTTACATTTTATTTCACTCCTTAAAGTTGTTCCTCGATTCTTTTCACAAAATTCATTTTTACTTGAAGAGAATGTCAGCTTACTGCGACTTAAACCAGTGAAACCTAACGGCCATGTGATACACCACACTGAGGGAGTGGTAACTTCTAATGGACCGACAGTGTTCACTGTAGAAATCACATTTATTCCTCAGGAATGTGGATATGACTTCCCCCTGTTTAGTATTGTCTCAGGACAGGTTTGAATGAACTTTCTTCACTTTAACTTAATTCAACTGAAATCAAATGAATCACTCTGATTTGTTTAATATCAGAAATGAGACTTAAAAAAAAATTATTTCTATGTAGCTGAATATGGGTAGGACACAGAGTTTTTGTCATTATTTGTTTTCTGTGTCATTTTGCATTTAAATATGATTAAATATAAGATGAATTCTATACACAGACAAGTCTTGTTGAGAGCAGTGCAGCTGAGTCCATTTTTTATTTACCTTTTACCATCCTAATTACCTTGATCTCACTCTTCCTTATGTTGTATTTAGAAATTAAGAACAACTAAATTTTACAAACATTTTGTGACTTTGACTCTTCCTATATAACTCATTTTCTTGAAATTGTTTGGATTGAATTCTCTTAATGTATACAGGCCTAGCAAAGAGAATGCAGAATAATGTCAATGAGTGTAGGAATTGATAAGCTTAGCATGGTAAAGAACTTGAAAAGTCAATGAATAATTATTGATCTGTGGTGACATGATTGATATGGAAAAAAATATATGTACCATAAAACAATGATTGGCAATTTGTGAGAAAAAAAAAATCTTATAATTCAAAATATGTAGTCACTGAGTTGACTTCCTGATTACCTAATTGATACAACTTAAATCATTATTTTGGAACCATTTTTCTTTAAAAGATAATGAACAATAATATTTCTTTTGTTTAAGATCAATGCCTTGACCGGAACAGTAGAGCGTGTGAAAGCAGCATCACCCCCAGTAACAGGGACCTTTACTCTGAACTTTGGAGGAACTGAATCGGCTGGTAGGTATTGTCAGTAATGGTAGAGTGTGTTAAGGTGGCATCAACCTGAGTCAAATGTATCCTCATTCTAAATTTTGAGGGAACTGAATCTGGTAGAAGGTATCGTCAGTAATGGTACAGTGTGTTAAGGTGCCATCAGCCCAAGTAACATGGACTTTCACTCTTAAGATTTGAGGCAGCTGAATCTGATGGTAGGTACTGTCAGTAATGTAGATTCTCTTAAGGTTGCATACCCCCCCTCCCCCCTCCCCACCAGCCATCACAGAAACTGTTCCCTTTGAGCTTTGAGGGGGCTGAATCTGCTGGTAGGTACAGTCAGTTACATATACCATAGAGCTTCTTAAGGTGGCAGCAACCCCAGTAACAGGTACCTTCATTCTAAATTATGAGGGGCTGAATCTGGGAGGTGGTTAGCATAGTTATAAACTGTAGAGTGTCTAAAGGTGGCAGCAACCCCAGTAACAGGGACCTATACATTCTAAATTATGAGGGGGCTGAATCTGGGAGGTGGTTAGTATAGTTGTAAACTGTAGAGTGTCTAAAGGTGGCAGCAACCCTAGTAACATGGACCATCACTGAATTTCAAGGGGAGGATAAATCAATTGTTAAATATTAAGGCCATGAGAATAGATGTATAGGTTTATCATTATAAGATAGAATAGTTCTATGCTTGGCATCTTTTTGACATGAAAAATGCTTGTAATTTGAATACTAGGCTAATTCTCATCATAAAGAAATATTACTGTGGAGTAATCATAATTATCAATGAATTTACATTCCCACAGATGATAACTGTGTCAACATTTGGGTTTTGAATCTTCTGTTATAACAAAATGTATGAGTTGTCTATTTCCCAACTAATCGGTAAAATTTTTGTTGCCCACAAATATTGACCCGCAGGAATTAAAATGATACCACTGTATAAAATGTCCTTAATTTCAGCCATCTCTCCTACTGTGACTAGTGAGGAATTTAAGGAGATTCTGATGTCAACTGTGCCAGCAATGGGGGAAGTGTACACCTATAAACATGGAGACTGTGCAAACTTTGACCTCAGTGTAGCATTTCTGTCCAAACCAGGTGATCTTGAGGCAATCCAGGTAATACAAATATAATGAGTAAGTTTTAATTATGAGAAAGCTGGAATGTGATTTAATATCCATGTATAACAGCAATTCCAGCCAGTCAGTACTGTTATTTAATAAGTTAAAAATGATCTATTTAATATCTTTTCACAAAGAAAGAAGAAATGATGACCTGGAGATATTTTGTCATGAAGTCTGAATTGGCTTGCCACTTGCCTTTTACCTTTCAGTATACGAGTCAGTTGTCAGGGGAGAATGTCACTATAGAGATAGAAACAGTGGTTAATGGAAAGCTGAACTTGGATCCAATTCAGGGAGACATGTTGTGTAGTTACAGCACATCACCTCAGGTGGCAGTCTTCAATAATGAAATTCCTACACAGTGTGCTGGAAACTTAGCCACTAGCTGCTCTTTTGTCTGGGAGGCTGCTAGTACCCCGGTTATAAACTCCTGCACTGGTGGTATGTTAATGATCTTGATTTTACCAAATTATCAAGTTAAAGAGGTGTGTTCTGTTTCTGCATTAAAACATACACATATTTCGATTCTAGTACAGCTTTATTACACTTTATGTTTGAAAATTTGTAGCAATGATTTGTTTAGAGCACATATGACCAATTTTAAAGATTCACAATGAAAATGTTATATGTCAATTTCTGTTTGTAATTAATACACTGTTTAGGCTCTGGCACCTTTACTATTTCTGGAAGTGGATTTTCAACAAATCAAGTTGACAACATGGTGACAATAGCTGGTGTTGAGTGTACAGTCACATCCTCTTCTGAAACAGAAATTACCTGTACCCCAGGACAAACACCCTCAGGCACCCATACAGTGGACGTCATTGTAACAGGCAAAGGGAAAGCTGCCATTACATCAGGAGCTACATGTAACTTTGTGTCACCGATGACAGTCTCCTCTGTGACACCTGATTCCTGTAGTATTGGAGGTTAGTGTACGGTTTTTATACAAATCAGACTGAGATTTAAATTAGCCATCTACAGAATTTTGTATGTTTTACTGAATACATTTTACAGTTTTATTTTATTCACTGTCTGCATACGGTTCTGTATACATAACTGTAGAATGCTAATTTTGATCAACTCCTTGTATACAAATGAAATCCAATCCCAGATTCTTTGAGGGTTTGCTTTGTTGAAGTAAAAGGAAAGTATCAGAATTTAGAAATCTAATAAAACTTACAAATATGCTGTTGTAAATTTAGTGTAGCTATTGTGTAAATAAGCAAATATATTCTCTGCTAATGCGTTAATTATTACATGATGAATTTGAGAGCAGAAGCTGATTTTTTGCATTTAGGATTTTCAATGAACAGATTGTAATGAGAGGGGGTTTTATTTCAGGAGGATGCGAGGTCAGTATTCAGGGGACGGGGTTTTCTTCTGAGGCCAATGTCTCTGTGGGAGGAGGGCTCTGTGAAGTCCTGTCGGCCACGTACAATCAGATAACGTGTGTTGTTCCAAGTTCAGTAAGTGAATTTAACTGTATATAGAACTTTAACATGGTCTACAGGAATGTGCATGACCATTACATTCAATTCTTCCTCAGGTCCACATGGTCTTTCAATTGCAGTGTAAAAGTCTTCATTATTTTTTTCTATACAGAAAAAGGCCTCATATTGAAAATTCAAAATCACCTATAACATTTTTATGGCACAAATTATTAGGGATAGACATATTGCAAGATAGGATTCATCCAGCTTACTTTTAAGCTAATAATGTATACCTGGCTGTAAGAGGAGTATCCATTTCTTTGTTTTAGACTACAGCTGGTCAGCAGACACTAACTGTGTCCTTAGATGGGCAGTCAGCCACCGGCTTCTTCACCTACAGTGCAGGTCCTATTGTTGATGATGGCAGCATTGCCCTAACACAAGAGACTGTGAACGGAGGTATGTAGTCTTTTACTAGTCCATGACTTTTATTAGTCCCCTACTGGTGAAACCAGAGGGGACTATAGGTTTCCTGTGAGTCTGTCCATCGGTCTGTCAGTCTTTCTTTCTGTCTGTCCATCTGTCTAGCTGTCCCTCTGTCTGTCTGTCAGTCTGTCCCACTTGGTTTTCCGCACTTTTTTCTAAACGCTTGCAGATATTGAGCTGATTTTTGGTATGTGAATGAATCTTGATGAGTTACAGATCAAGTTTGCATTTCATTCCGCTTCAATGATTTTTGATGGAATTATGGCATTTTTAATTTTTAATGGGGGCCAGATTACCTTTGCTGGTAGGGGACTAGTATTGCTAATGCAATACTCTCAGAATGCTTGTTATTCAATGTACCTACAGTCATCAAATGCTCCTGAGAAATTTTTTAGTGATACAAAATGTTATGAATCTCTCAAGTTTGTTTAATTTGACAATGAAAATTAGTGCTTAGTAATCATGCTATTTGTGAAATAATATATGTGATCTTTTTTTACTTGTGCAGGTCTTGTTCATAAGTTAACATTAACTGGAAGTGGTTGGGGAGATCCAGATAATGTAAAGCTCTTCGTAGATGGAAAAGAAATTACCCCCTTAACACTAACAGCAACCACCCTGGAGGCTACTTTTCCTTTACTCTCCCCGGGTACTTATCAACTCTGGCTCCTCACTGATACAGGATATGCCGTTGATAGGTTTGTGTTACACACTCTGATTTAATTTACTGTTTATATATTTACAAATTGGTTAGGTATTTTGTATACACTCGCTAGATATAGATTTACTGGTTATAATCATGTGTAATAAACGGTCATGAATCCCATTTGACAGTACTGGCAGTATACCCAGTATCTCGGTACAGGTCCGCGAGATCACCAATGTGTTCCCAGCCACAGGATCACTACGAGGCGGTACCACATTAACTATAACTGGACAGGGATTCAGTCCTGTGACCTTGGAAAACAAGGTCAAGGTGGGAGATCACAACTGTGATATAAAGACTTCAACAACGACGGAACTAAAGTGTCAGATAGCAGACACTGGAAAAATACACCATATTACAAATGAAGGAATTCATCCAGGTAATAATAAAGATAAATGTTTGAGGTAAATGTAATTATAGAGTACCCATTGTCTAATCCAAAACCCCTACAAACAGGCAAGTTTTAACCAAAAGAATAATTTTCCCAAAATTCCTGTCTAATCTCATGACTGTCTTTTCCAAATGTTGACAATTTTTGTTGATACAACTTAATTAGTGCATTGTTTTTACACCTGGGCAACATAATTCAATTGCAAGGATGTTAATTTTCCTGATTTGAGCATTGAGGTCACAATTTTACATGCCTAATTCCCCACTAGAGATATACAGCTATAAACATATGGTGTGCAGTTTTTCACGTTAACTTGGATACAATGCAGATCCCAAAAATTACGGCTTATATGAGGGATGATCAAAAAGTTCGCGAACTAATTTACTTCCATAAAAGAAATAAAATTAGGTTTCAGTGTGTATTACTTTTTAAAGTAGTCCCCTCTGGTTTCAATGCACATCTGCCACTGTTCTGCCCATGCGCGAAACAAGTGGTCCAGACTGTCACGTGACATACTCTTTAGTGTTCTGTTCACAACAGCAGAAAGATTTTTCCGAGTCTTATAATTATTACCATGCAGGTTATTTTTTATAACAAGAATAGTCCATTTGTCACAAATTACCAAATCTCGGCAATAGGATGGGTGGATAAGGATATCTTTCACCAGAATGAGCATGGTGACCAGCACAACCTGTGTCCTCTGTCTTAGTTGCCTCGTTTTTTTTTAATGTGAATCAAGTATAGGCGTGTTCTCTTAATCATATCTGATATGTTTAAAATCTAAAGTAAAGGATATTTTAGGGATTTAATAATTATTTATTGTTAAGATATTGAACTACCTTTCTAACTGTAACTTGGCGATCTTTCATAACAGATTGCTCAACTACGAATACATCTCTTTCCCAGCATATTTTCAATGGGCACCAGAACAAACATCATTTTTAACTATCTCCCTTCCTTCACTAAAACAATCAGTCCAATTAATGATTGAACTTCTTGCAAGTTCTTTGGCTTCATAAACATTGTACAAATTCTTATATGCCTCTGCAAAGGAATTTCCAAGATATACATTGAACTTTACAGCCGTTCCATACTTGAGTAAAACTGAGTCACCCATTTTTGTCACAAGTCATCTACCTATTGATGTCATTTTCACATTGTGACGTCATAAACATGGACCAAACATTTCTTAACAGGTGCTATTTATAGAACGTTTATGACTATTTGTGTGCCAAATTTCATTCTGATCTGAATTGTGGTTTTGTAAATATAGGGATAGTTCGCGAACTTTTTGATCACCCCTCATTTATTCTATAAAGGATGATTATTTGATGAAATTCACCCTTAGAAGATGACAAGATTTCTCATGTTCCATATTGCACATTGTGCATTTGTAATTAAAATCACATTTTAATTTGGCTATTTTTTTTTTTTATCAATCAGACTTTCGTATTAGTGGATATGCCTGGAAACCTAAACATCTTGAGATTAGTGTTGGAGACAGGGTATCATGGAGCTGGCAGTTTAAATCATTTATTCAGGGGATGAAAGTAAGAGTGGTACAGGTTAAGGAACTGTTGTCCCAGGAGGAGGTGGAGGGGGGATTCAACAGTGGTCCTGCTACAACAAGAGGTAGGTCACTTCTACACCTGGTATTGCTGCTGTATTATACTCTCTCTCTGAAATCCAAATACTGAATCTCCAGTATCACTTGATTCACAGCCATGTAAAAAAATACATGTTCCAACATGACAGTGCAGAGTAAGATTTCATTTGCATGAGAATTTTTGTGTATCCTCTTGTTGATTTGTATTGATATCACCTGGCCAGACTTTCTGTAATACCCCTGTTTTGTAATGAAATCTGTATGGGTTGCAGGGGCATACCAGTTCCAATTTTTGGTGCCTGGAACTTACTATTACTGGAGCGATTTTGTTGACTTTTACAAGACGACCCAATTTTCTGGAGTGATAGAGGTACTAAGTCTGGGTTCTTATACAGCAGAGGTTCAGGTGATGGTTCAGGGTATTGAATTCAGCCATGTTAAACCAGGTAATTTATACTGAGATGTAAGAGAATATTAAACTGTCTGCCTGATTGTCCTAATTTCTATATGCTAGGTTTTTATGGTTTATTTGTTGTAAAGTTTAACTCCTTAAGTGAGCTGATAATGACTGCTATTATGTCATATTTTTGTTTATATTTCACTGGAAATTGATTATTTTATATGCTAGAAAAAGATTTTTTTTTCATTTCTCACTTGACTATTTTCATCTTTTATAAACTTAAAAAAAGAAATAAACAATTACGTAACTTTGTAAAGCAAGTTTTCCTTGTTAAAAAAGAATCAAGTTTGAATTCCTTAGTAATACACAAGGATAAATGAAACTATGATTTTTTGTTTCAAATCACTGATTTATTGATAGGCACTGCAGACCCTTCACCTGTAGGACCCTGTCCCGGGGGTACTGGTGACCTGGGATTCTGTAACACCCCTACCCCTCCTACCAGCAATGCTAACAGATGGAACTTTGCATTCTGGGAATGTGCAACACCCACAGTCACAGGGGTATCTCGGAATGAAGGAACAACCTTTGACACAATAACAGTGACTGGTCAAGGAATCAGTAACAACATTTGTGAACTAGAGGTTAAGTTTGGAGACAATGTATGCAGTGTGAAAGGTCAAGGGGATGGAAAATTTGACTGCTGTATTGATTCCTCAAACAGTCCAACTGTTGGTCTTTTGCAAGAAATTTCAGTACTAGTGAAAAATAGAGGGTTTGCTCTGCTACAAACTGAGAAGAGATTGGAACGTTCATTTGCTCTAGTACCAGCTGTAAAAACCATATCTCCATCTTCAGGATCCACAGCTGGGGGAACGCCAATCACAATTACAGGAACCGGGTTTACTGAAGACAAAGAGAGAGTTGTAGTGACCATTGGTGGATATATCTGTCCTGTGAAAAGCACATCATTCACTCAGATTACATGTTTATCTTCAGCTCAGATCGTAGGTACAAAGACAATCGAGGTTAAAGTCATTACAAACACTGGCATCCAGGTTATGGCAATTTGTAAACATACAAGTGGTTCATGTGTGTTTTCTTATGCTACTTCCATGACACCAGAATTGACGAGCGTAAATCCCGAGTCTATCACAGGGACCAGTCAGACAACCTTGACCTTGACTGGTACAAATTTGAAGTCCACTGTAGTGGGAGCCACAGTCCACATTGGCAATGAGGAATGTGCTGTCCAGTCACAGACAGTGGACACCATTACATGCACCATTACAAACCTTCCCCTTGGTCAGAATGCTGTCCGTGTCTCTGTTTCTGGCTTTGGAAGTGCTGTGTCATCACTTGAGGTAGCTTCACCGGCAGTAATAAGCAGTTTAACACCATCCTCTGGCAGTGTGTATGGTGGAACAGTGATTCATGTCCAGGGAAATGGCTTCACTCAGGATGCCAATATTACTATAGGAGGTGTAAGTTGTCAACTTATTAGTGCCACTCTGTCTGACCTACAGTGTACAACAGGTGCTCATGCAGCAGAAACCTCCCAAGTTGACATACAGGTGGGTTCAGAAACCTACCCACAAGAAACATTTACTTACAGTGAAGGAATATCACCAAAGATAACCAGTATCTCTCCCAATCAAGGTAACCATGGCGTACAGGTCACAATTAGTGGCCAGAATTTAAGTCCTGTCCAGAGAGTGACCATAGGGGAGGCAGAGTGTACTGTGGTATCTTCCACTGCCACTGAAATAACGTGTACCACCACTCCCCATGCAGTGGGACCACAGAGTGTGGTGGTCCACACAAATCATGGTATTTCTAACGGTGACATCCAATACGAGTACACTCTGGGACTCTCAGCTGTTAACCCTTCCTCAGGTGATTACTGCAGTATATTTTGTTTTCTAAAGACAATCATATTAAGTAATTTCTCTAATACCTTTGAAGGAATCTTCTATATATTATTTGATCCTATGCCATTTATACAGATATTTCATTTCATGGGATTTTGTTCTTATTGATACATTAATGGTTGTATTGAGAATTGGAGAAGTTGACCATGTTTCTGTAATGACAAAGATATATCCATGTATTATTTTTAGTAAAACAGATAGAATAATTACAAAATAGCCCATATTAATATTTGCATTTCTAGGAAGTATTTATGGGGGTCAGACGCTGACTGTGAGTGGATCTGGATTTGATGAAAATGCTGAACTTAAGATCTGTGATGAGATTTGCCCTATTGAGTCTAGCAGCCTCACTCCAACAGAGTTCTCGTGTTTATCTCCTCCCTCACCTGATGGTAAGATCATTGTAAAGGTTAATGGCTGTATTTCTCATTAAGACTCCTATTTTAACTTATGTTTCCATTTAATGTGCTCAAATTATAAAATTCCTGAAAGCAGAGAAAACTAGTGTCCATATCTTTATCAAAAGGCCATCTTTATTGATAACTCAAGTTTGTTTAATGAAAAACTAGATTTGATTGCTGTGTGAAAGTTATGGGGTAAAAAGTCTTGGCTTCTGTTGCTTAAAATAGATGTTTAGTTTCCATTATTCTTTGATTTTGTGTACAGGATCAAAATTTATATTTGTTTCCTGAGAAAAGTTTGAGCTGGGATGTTTGTATTAGACATTCAGCTTTAATGTAAGTGTTGTGGGCAGTGGTGGTTTTAATAATTTTAAAACTAACCTTTGTACATGTATTAAATTGTGTCTGTTTTTTTCTATATGTAGAAAGTGTGAAAACATGTGATGTTGTCTTGACATCAAGTGGTGAAGTGCGTACACTAAGTAGTGGTTACAGCTATCAGCAAGCTAAGACAGCCACATTGACAGGCTTGTCTCCCCTTCGTGGAGGGACAGGAGGGGGCACACCTTTGACAATAACAGGCTCGGGATTTGGCAGGTAAGTTTATCAGGTGAAAACAGTATGGGTTTGTATACTTATCACTCCTTTGTTGAAAGAAAATAATTAGGGCCCCACTCTGTGGGTGCCCTTTAGTGATCAGTCTGTCCGTCCGTCCAAGATCTCTTGTCCGGAGCATATCTTCTCTCTCCTTGGCCCAATCTGGCTCATACTTGTAGTAAAGGGTCTGCAGTGACCTTGAACCATGTTTCTAGGTCTAAGGTCAAGGTCATAGCAGAATTATATGAAAAATCCTTGTCTGGAGTATATCTTCTCTCCTCTTGATCCAGTGTGGCTCATACTTCACTCACAGAGTGCCACTGGTCAATGGATGTGCAGTGACCTTGAACAAAGTTTTTAGGTCGAGGGTCAAGGTCAAAAAAAGCCTCTCTGTTTAAATTTTTGTCCAGAGCATATTTTCTCTCTCCTTGGCCCAATCTGGCTCATACTTCTGTAACGACTAAAGTCAAGTTCTTTTTATGGTTCTTTATTTTAAATTAAATTATCAAATTGGCAATGAGCTACAAACAAGCAAAAATATATACACACATTACCAATAGAACACACAAACAAAAATAAAAGAATTAATCAGTATATGAATTTGAATTCAAACGAACACATACCACCAAAATATGGCAATGCCACACCCAGTCACTCACTCATACTTTTACTGCGCGTGTGGTCTCTACATTTAAATAAACAGAATTACCGATATTTATTATATTAACGATAAAAAGATATAATAATTAGTATAATTCAAGTGTAATAAAACACAAGATTAACAAACATTCTTACCGTAACACGCATCACTCTCAAACTCAATCGAACACGTTCAGTTCATAACGGGGGCGTCAGCACAGTGAGTATTAATAGATAACTTGACAAACCAGTTTAAATCTTAGAGATTTACTCAACAAAATATATTTTTATAAATTCAAATCACTGCACTGAAAAATAATTAGAAATAGATAACAACTAAATTAATATTCAAATAGAATTTTTATAAAGTTTTTAATAATATAATCTCTAAATAAAATTAAATACCTGGCGCAAGGACAGAAACTCTATAAATAGACAATCGGCTAAATAAAGTATGGTGCGCGTTTCGTGTTCTTTTAGTATGCGCAAAATCAACCATTACACTTCACCCACAGAATGTCTTGTGGTAAAGGGTGTGCAGTGACCTTGAACCATGTTTTAGGTCTAAGGTTAAGGTCATAGCAGAATTATATGAAAAGTCCTTGTCCAGAGCATAACTTCTCTCCTCTTGATCCAATGTGGCTCATACTTCACTCACAGAGTGCCACTGGTCAATGGATGTGCAGTGACCTTGAACAAAGTTTCTAGCTCAAGGGTCAACTTCAAAAATAGCCTCTCTGTTTAAAATCTTTGTTCAGTGCATAATTTCTTTCCCTTAACTCCAGTCAGCCTCAAACCTTACCAATTGACTTAGGGTACGGATCATTTGTGATTTTCCTTCCATATTTCTGATAGAGGATATGCAACGATTTTCATAGAGGATATGTGGCATTCGTGATTTTTGTGCCGTTTTTTGATGGAAGGTGTTGAGCACTCGTGATTTGCGTGCCATTTTTTATTATAACGAGGATAACATAGAAGCCCTTTAGACTCAAACAACACATCCCTTAATAGTACACAAATGTTCCTCTTCAAAATAAACCCTTTTCAGCTACCTTACATTTCCATGTTCATTGCTGAAAGCGGGGCCCTTTGAGATGGCCACCATCTCAATGATATCTAGTTAACTCAACTTTGATATGATGTTTTTGGAGAATTTTACCAAGTATTAAAATAGTTTCTTTTGTACTTTATTCACCTATTAAGGCCCCGCAAGAATTTATGGGTGCCCAATAGTAATTACTAATTCTGTCTAGCTTTTATACCACAAACTTCCTGTTTTTCCCCTCTAAAAATCTTTTCCTTTTTATGCCTAGAATTATATATGTGCATGAAGATATTTGTGTTACTTATAGTAGGTCATTAGGATATTTATGTTGTTTATATTAACATATGTACAATGTAGTATATCACAGTTTACACATGTACTTGTGTTGTTTATAGAGTTATTTTATTTTAGTAATGAAGAACAAGTTGTAATAAATGGCAGCAGTTGTTCTGTGACAAGTTGGACAGATACCCAGATTGTATGCAATACTGACCAACACACAGAGACTGGCAAGTACAAAGTCAGTGTGACCGTACCTGGAAATGGACTGGCTAATCCAGTAAGTACAGGGATCAGTAGGCTTACTCAATGGATATACCCCAGTACTGTGGTTTTGTTAATGTGCTGTTTAGGTCACCCGAGCCGAGGTTTCCATCATTTCATCTGTTTGTTTGGCTGTTTTGGCATCAGTAAATTTATCAAGTTGTCCAGAACTACTGGGCTAATTTCAACCAAACTTGTTACAATGCATCCTGGATAAAGGGGATTTTAATTTTTTTTAAGCTTAAAAGCCACACTCCTTTTTAATGGGGGAGATAATTGAGAAATATTGGAAATAGGGTTAATTATTAAGTTTATTTTCACCTTGAGCACCTTTTTCACGATCATTTTAGAATGCAAACATACCCGTGTTGATTGATTGAAATTTGCTTAGATCATGGTCCTTGGGACAAGTTTGTGGCAACTAGTAGGGTT
Organism: Saccostrea echinata; assembly: GCF_033153115.1. Taxonomy (NCBI): domain Eukaryota; kingdom Metazoa; phylum Mollusca; class Bivalvia; order Ostreida; family Ostreidae; genus Saccostrea; species Saccostrea echinata. The sequence continues at coordinate 9,252,379 of NW_026889805.1, forward strand.
CAAAGTTTTACACAAAAACCTATACACTGTCAAAACAAAGAGGCTACAAATTGTAAACTAGCTGTGAATTAGAATTGTTGATATCATGGACTTTGTGTTTAGACTACTAAAAGTTTTAATTTCATAAATACACCTGTTTGACAGGAAGAGAAATGTGATCCAGGTGAGTGCTCTGATCCAGGAACCTGTTGTTTTTGTTGTTGTTTTTAAAATCAGTCATCTGTCTTCTTTACTACTGAACACCTAATAGCCAGGACTGTTTGGATTATCAGCCTTAGGATTACCTTTTTACAAGTATTTTCAGCAGTTGTCCAATTTTTTTTTTTGCAGAATTTTGTTGATAGGACAAATTCACAAAAATTACCATCGCAAAATATTCTCCTGTCATGATTCTCCAGACATTTTTTTTACTATCATCTATGCTTGTAGATATTGAGCTGATTTTTGGTCTATCTCTTGATATAGATGAGTTACAGATCAAGTTTAAAGTTTTATTCTTATTGACCCATTTCATGAAAGTTATAGCCCTTAATTACTCTTTGAAAAATTCTAATAGTTCACCGTTTTGCTGTGCTTGTAGATAATAAGCTGATCGATGTTTCTTAATCTTTTAATATTAATGTTTGGTATGTCTCTTTAAATGATAACTCACAGATCAATTTTGAGTTTCCCATGGATTGACCCATTTTAATGAAATTGATGGCCCTCAGACTTTGAAAATATCTAATTATTTACTGTTTTCTAGGAATTTTTTTGCTGTGCTTGTTGGTTATCACCATTTTTACACAGCTTAAGTACTGTATGTGTACTTTAAAAAGTGGGCCTCATATTTTAGTGACTTTGGCGTGGGCAATGATGCACTAATTCATGAATACAGCTAAGAAATGATATATATATATATAATATATACTGCATGGACGTGTGTATTGCTAGTTCATGACTACGCCAACAACTCCATACCCAGTGATTGCGCTAAATTTTGAATACGCCAATTTATGTACACGTACAGTATGTTGTAAAGAAAAAAGGTTCCATAAAACAAAAGCATCAGCATGATATTTTTATGCCAGTATCACTTATTTTATTTTCATACTTTTGGACATTCACATATTTAAAGTTTTTTTTTAAAATTTTGTCACAGGGAGGGTATGAGTTCTTTTATGTGGACATTTGGTCTTCAACATTTACCTGGGAAAATGGTATACTTCCAAAAAAAGATGAATTAGTTGTCATAAAGGAGGGGCACACCGTTTTACTGGACATCAGTCCTCCTGTCCTGGATACCTTACTTATAGATGGTAAGTTTCAGCTGGTATTGATTACTTGCAAGATTTATGTCTTCTTATGGATGGTGAGTTTGTGGAATAAATATCAAAATCAAGATTTATGTCTACTGTACTGACTGAGTTAATGTGGACTAAAATTTCATGAATATATCTGCAAACTTATGGTGACTTCATGGGATATTAGTATAAGGCTCATGCATCTTCTCTTTAATAGTAAGTTCATGAGGTTCCTATAAAAAAGATTATATCTACTTAGTGGTGAATTTATTCCAAATGTATAGATATCGAGATTTATATCTATTTACTGATTCTGCTGTCATTGAGATTCATTATTTATTATGGATGGTGACTTCAGTAAGTTCTCATTTTAATTATCATTTTTTATACACTGCAGCTAAGATAATATTTTTGGAAACAATGCAATTTGGGTTTTGTATTGCAGGAGGGAATCTTGTTTTTGACACAGCAGACATTGAGCTTCAGGCCCAAAGAATCCTAATAACTAAAGGAGGAAAGTTACAAGTAAGCATTCAAATATTAAAGAATTCTAATAACTAAAGTAGGAAAGTTGCAAGTAAGCATTCAAATATTAAAGAATTCTAATAACTAAAGTAGGAAAGTTACAAGTAAGCATTCAAATATTAAAGAATTCTAATAACTAAAGTAGGAAAGTTACAAGTAAGCATTCAAATATTAAAGAATTCTAATAACTAAAGTAGGAAAGTTACAAGTAAGCATTCAAATATTAAAGAATTCTAATAACTAAATCAAGGAAGAAGGTTACAGGTAACTTAAAGTAAGCATTTCAGTCTTAATTTGGCACATTAATATTAGGCACTACATGATTTTGAATTATTTTTAGCCAAAATGTTAAACATTGTTGGATCACAGATCAATGATGTCTGCATCAAAATGTTTAGCTGTAGCATTTGTGTTTGTTGTGTATGACTTCATTTTAAAACTTCACACAGAGATAGATCAAGATACTGCAGATGTTAACCTTGAACTTGATGTGTAACCTTGACATTAGTAAATTTATCTTTGATAAGGATGGCATATTTTGATTAAAGGATAAAGCCTATTTTGTTTCCAAAATTAATTATCTCTAGTATATAGGACTTGGTAATAAAGCAGGCTTAGCCCCTGTAAATTTGATCATTATCTTCTAAAAACCTAAATTCTGGTAAATGAAATAAAAGTAAGACACATATAGGATGCCAAGTCCATTTTTATTATGTTGTTATAGGTAGGAACTACAGATGCACCATTCCCAAATAAAGCCCAAATCACATTACATGGACATGTTAGGTCTAAGGAGCTTCCTGTGTATGGGACAAAAATGATAGGAGTGAGAAACGGATCACTGGAATTGCATGGTATATCATACCAGAAGTTTACAACAACTGTCTACATAGAACTTAAAAAAATTTTATCGTGAAATTTTTGCAGTTGTACAACTTTGGAAAATCAGCCACTTTAAATTCGGTCTAACAGTTAAAATGTGTATGATGAATTTCATTTTTATTCACAGAAAGTTTAACACCAGTCACTTAAATTTCTGATACTAATTATGCATTCACTTCATTTATTCTTTAGTTTATATTAAATATCATACAAAAGTTATAGCTTGTATGTATTCTGTGAACAGGACAAAGAGTTGTGACAACCTGGACACGTCTGCAGACTACAGCAGCTGCTGGGGCCACGGAAATAGTTCTAACACATCCAGTGGATTGGAAGGTGAATGATGTCATTGTCATAGCAACAACTGGTCACAGACACACACAGCAACAGACAGAGCAGCACACGATTAGTTCTATCTCTGCTGATGGAAGAACTCTGACCTTGACCCAGCCACTGGAGTATGAACATGTCGGGGTACTGGCAAGGTACGGTGAACAAGACATAGAACTCCGAGCTGAGGTGGGGATCCTCACACGAAATATTGTAATACAGGGGACCAATAACGAAGAATGGAATGATCCTATTGAGGCCTGTCCAGATGGATTTGACACTGGTAAAGTTTCTCATTCTTCATTTCAATATGTTCTGATTGATTTTACTTTATGTTCTGCTATTTTTGATCATTTTGTAGTTGATGAAAATTGAAAGAGGCATAGTGAAATCATAAAAAAAATTGAAAAATGTTTGTTATTGGATTGGCAATTGCAAGAGAGAGACAGTGCTTAACTTATGATATTTTTTTGTTATTATGACTTCAGATGAAAAAATGTACATATGTTTTAATTGCAGGTGAATTTGCTAGGCGGCGCTGTTTCCAAGGGCTGTTTGGAGAGGAGATGGGCACTGATCAGTTTGGAGCTCATGTCATCCTTCATGCTCCAAGACCAAACACTGGTAGTGTAGTAGCCCACATCGAGTATGTGGAATTCAATTATGTAGGGCAAGCTTTTCGTTTAGGACGTTACCCTGTGCATTTCCACATCAATGGTAATATGACCGGGTCCTACGTCAGAGGCTGCAGTTTCCATAAATCCTTCAATCGTGTTGTCAATGTTCATGGGACTGACAACGTACTAGTGGAGTACAATGTGGCGTACGATACAATGGGTGGTGCTGTGTTCCTGGAGGATGGAATTGAAACAGGAAACACACTGCAGTATAACCTACTGTTGTTTGTGAAAGCAAGTTCAAGTTTGCAGAATGATGATAATAGCCCAGCTGCATTTTGGGTAACAAATCCTGACAACACTGTAAGGCATAATGCAGCAGCTGGTGGCACTCACTTTGGATTTTGGTATAGAATGCATAAGCACCCATCAGGGCCTTCATTCACCACCTCCATTTGCCCCCAGAATGTTCCTGTTGATATATTTTTCAACAATACTGTTCATTCCAATGGATGGTTTGGTCTTTGGGTTTTTCAGACATTCACACCAAGAGTTGATGGGAGCTGCAGTTCTAAGACACCTCAGGAATCCTTGTTTTCTAATCTCACCGTGTGGAATTGTGAGAAAGGTGCTGAGATTGTGGAAGGAGGGTCAGTAAAGTTAAAAAACTTTGTTCTTTTGAACAATGAATTAGCTGGTTATGAAGGCAAGATGGTAGCAGAAGGAAGTCAGGTAATTGAAGATGCTTTGATTATCGCACGTGCCACAGAGCTTAACAGCACAGGACAAAAAAGTACCAAGTTTGGTATCAAACTTCCTTATAAATATAATTTCCATGTTAGAAATGTGCAATTTGTTAATTTTGATGATGACGACTCTGCAGCGTTTGGTGTGACCAGAATTACTGGAACATGTTCTGTTAATTGTGGTGGTTACTTGTACACGACTGAGGGGTTGACTTTTGTCAACTCACCCAACAGGGGGAAGTTTTTTTGGGCATGGGAAGCTTTAATCAAAGATTTAGATGGATCCTTGATATCTAATGGTCCATCAGTAACAGATGCAGGGAAAATTGTTCTCCCAATGGCTGGCACTCTGCCACCAACCTGCACATCATTTCCAGCCTTCAGCTTTGGCAGCAGTGCAGCTGTGGTCTGTCCAGATAATCTCAAATTCCACAGATTTACATTTAACAAAGCTCCAAGGTCTCTAGATGGCAAGGATGCAATATTTACCAACCAGTATGGTAGTACCAATCAGCCATTCAGATCTAAGGCAATCACTCACAAACAGGGTTGGCTAATGGTCTTTCTAGATGGTGAGGAATACACAATGGAATTCCAAGATAATCCAGGATTTACTAACTTCTCCTACAAAGGGAGAATTGACAATTTTGAGGTAAATTAATGGTTCAAGTAAGAGCAGCATTGTTTAATATATCAATGTATTGCTGCTTATAATTTATATTATTGAATTATTCTTAGTGTTGATTTAGAATTTAAATTTAATACATAAAACAGAAATAAAACACTTCTTAAAAAATTATTTTTGTTGGTTTAAAAAATACCTATATGTTTTAAGGAAGCATGGTATGTTTCTATCTTTGTTGATTAGGAATTGTTTCTGTTGATACAGAAGGTAAAATGCCCTTTGAAATATTTTCAGACCAAGGATGAGTATGTAATAATTAAGCAGTCCCTTGATCAGCAACCTAGCCGTGTGTTTTTTGAGAGTTCTAGCCATATTCCAAAGCCTGATACAGCCATAGATCCTGTTTCGAGCAGCCATGGCCACTGGGAATATGTATCTTCCCAGTTGAAGTATATAGGTAAATTCTTATATCATAAACTCTGAATAAGTTAGCCAGTTTTCATTAATTTTTGTAAATGAGAATAAAACAGTTTAAGTTTGTATGTGAATGTTTGGATATAAAGATTTATGTTTATTGACAGACAATTTAAAAACACCTTTAGCTTTTAAAATACGCAGACCAGTGTTGAAGAAACATTAATTCAAAGGAACTCTCTGGAGAAATGTTACATGAATTCTCTGTTATTTCTAGTTAGAGGACATGACCCATCAACCACTGGAGCCACTACAAATAAACATGTAAACATAAACTTTAATGCATACAAGTGTTTTTTCCCCAACTGTCAACCACCTCCTGACCCCAACACGGTTCCCCCATTGGAGTCTCGCCCAAACTATGCTGTGTTGTGGTCCGAAAAAGAGACATGGGCAGATGCAGAGGAGGGATGGGGTGGGAATAAAGGAAATGGAACATATGACCTGCCAGTGGATGGGGATAGTGTCAAGATACCAAAAGGTAGAGTATGACTTGACAGTAGATAGGGATAGTGTCAAGATACCAGAAGGTAGAGTATGACCTGCCTGTGGATGGGGATAGTGTCAAGATACCAAAAGATAGAGTATGAGCTGACAGTGGATAGGGATAGTGTCAAGATACAAAAAGGTAGAGTATGACCTGACAGTTGAAAGGGAAAGTGTCAAGATACCAAAAGGTGGAGTATGACCTAACGATGAATAGGGATAGGATCAAGATACCAAAAGGTAGAGTATGTCCTGCCAGTGGATGGGGATAGTGTCAAGATACCAAAAGGTAGAGTATGACCTGACAGTTGAAAGGGATAGTGTCAAGATACCAAAAGGTAGAGTATGACCTGCCAGTGGATGGGGATAGTGTCAAGATACCAAAAGGTAGAGTATGATCTGCCAGTGGTTAGGGATGGTGTCAAGATATCAAAAGGTAGAGTATGACCTGACAGTTGAAAGGGATAGTGTCAAGATACCAAAAGGTAGAGTATGACCTGACGATGGATAGGGATAGGATCAAGATACTAAAAGGTGAGTATGACCTGACAGTGGATGGGGGTAGTGTCAAGATACCAAAAGGTAGAGTATGACCTGCCAGTGGATGGGGGTAGTGTCAAGATACCAAAAGGTAGAGTATGACCTGCCAGTGGATGGGGGTAGTGTCAAGATACCATAAGGTAGAATATGACCTGCCAGTGGATGGGGGTAGTGTCAAGATACCAAAAGGTAGAGTATGACCTGACAGTGGATAGGGATAGGATCAAGATACCAAAAGGTAGAGTATGACCTGACAGTTGAAAGGGATAGTGTCAAGATACCAAAAGGAAGAGTATGACCTGCCAGTGGATGGGGATACATGTATTAAGGTAGAGGATGGGGATATTGTCAAGATGACTAATGGTAGAGTATCATTTGCTAGGCCATAGGATAATTTAAAGAAACAGTTAGGCAGAGTATTGCATTTCATTGTAATGTCAGTATAATTTAAGATAGAGTGTTTGACATTGGACGGGGATAGTGTCAATTTACCCAAAGGTATGTCTTTTTATTGTTTTCAAAAATATTGAATTGTAGGTGTAGGAGGACCTGATGGATTTATTTCTTGATTTTATACACACAAATCAAAACCCTTGTGCATAAATATTCATGGCTGATGACAGTTCAAAATACAGTAATCATGATGATGTTTTGAAAGTAAAAAACATAACCATACAGAGTGTTATTCATTGTCAGGTTTCAGATACTGCATTTTCAGCCAAAAATGGACAGGCTCCAGGTATCGGAGCAGGTTAAAGTTTTTTGAGCAAGTTAAAGTTTTTGGACTAGGTATCGTTCCCAAGTAACCTTAAGCTCTACCTTGACCAAACCTGCATGAATGATGCATCTATGGATGCACACTAACACACTTTCTTTGGATGCTGGATCTGACCTACATTTTATGGATGAGCAACCAGGACAAAGATTTAGGAGCAGGTGGTATTCTTACATAACTATATAAGTCCTATGGTTACCAAACTTGCATGGATGATACATCTATGGATGGATACTACCAGATGTGTTTGGAATACTGACCTGACCTACATTTTTCAGTTGTATGATTAGGTTAAAGGTTTTGGAGCAGGTCCATTTCCAAGTAACTATTAGCCCTTTGGTGACTAAACTTGCATGGATACTGTTTTAGTGTGCATCTCTTTGTTTGGATGCTGGATCTGATCTATATTTTCTGGATGAGTGCTTTTTGGAGCAGGTGTCATTCGTAAGTAACTAAGCTTACATGGATGTTGCATTAATGGATGCACACTACCGGATGTGCTTGGGATGCTAGCTCTGACCTACATTTTTCAATTGTATGACAAGGTTAAAGTTTTTGGAGCAAGTCCATTTCTAAGCAACGACAAGCTCTTTGATGATTTAGGGATGCACACTACAAGACATATTTTTCAAATGATTGACTAGATAAAAAGTTTTTGAAGCAGGTTTATTCCAATGTAACTATGAAACCTGTCTGGATAAACTTGCATGGATGCCACATTAAGGGATGCACACCACCAGACTTCTTTGGAATGCTGGACCTAGCTACATCTTCCAGAAGGGTGACCACTGACCAGGTTAAAAATGTTTAGAGTATCATTCTAAACACTTCCAGACATGCTTCAGGTGCTGGATCTGACCTTTGCTGAGTGAGTGATCAGGTTAAAGTTTTTGGAGCAGGTCCATTCCCAAGTAACTAAAAGCCCTTCTGTGACATCATGGATGATGCATCCAGGTATGCAAGCTACCAGACTTGCTTCAGATGCTTGATATCTGACTTACATTTTCCAGATCAATGAACAAGTTAAAGTTTTTGGATCAGGTTCATCCCAATGTAACTTTAAGACATACCTGATCCACACTTACATGAATGATGAGGGATGCATACTCCAGATATGGAATCAAATGCTGAATCTAACATTTTCTGGATAATTGAACAAAAAAGAATTTGGAGGTTGCCAATTCCCTAGTACCTAAACATCCTACACAGACCAAAATTGTATAAATGTTGCATCTAAGGATGCTTATTAACCAGAATATTTGTTAACTGAAACTTTACCTTACTTAAAGATAGCATTCATTAAGGTGAGCTCTGTAATCTTTTGATTACCTATGTTTTTTTTCCTTTCCCTAGCTATTATTGTGTATCTTTGATGACTGTCAAAAATTATAATATGTTTTGTAGATAAATGGGTTGTTGGAGACATGACACTGCCACAAATGGAAAAACTGGTTCTCTATGGTGTGTTAGAATTAGATGATGATAATGGAAACAGAGACTTTGAGCTCCGGTGTAAATACATTGTAATTTATGGTGGACGACTAATTATTGGATGGCCAGATAAACCTTTCCTTGCCAATGCCCTGGTTATTCTGGAAGGTGATAAACAGACAGAAAATTACAAACAAGACAGTGGTCCGACAATAGGTGCCAAAGTTTTAGGTGAGTTTTGTAAGCACAGAGGTTCTCACAGTATATGGGCACAGGTATATGCATTATTTTTCAAAGGAATATAAAAATCTATTTATTAAAAAATCTTCTGAAGAACCACAAGTATTAGATGAGCATTGTGGCCCATGGCCCTCTTGTTAAAACTCAAGTTCACCAATTGTTTGATTTTCTTAAGCAATAGGAAGATTGTGCTTAATTTGAGTGGGCTTATGCATGTTTACAGTATCTAATGGGTCTTATTGTCCTTACATTTGAGTGGGCTGATGCTTGTTTACAGTATCTAATGGGTTTTATTGTCCTTACATTTGTGTGGGCTGATGCATGTTTACAGTATCTTATGGGTCTTATTGTCCTTATGTTTGTGTGGGCTGATGCATGTTTACAGTATCTAATTGGTCTTATTGTGCTTACATATAAGTGGGCTGATGCATGTTCACAGTGGGCTGATGCATGTTTACAGTATCTAATGGGTCTTATTGTCCTTACATTTGAGTGGGCTGATGCCTGTTTGCAGTATCTAATGAGTCTTATTTTCCTTACATTTGAGTGGGCTGATGCATGTTTACAGTATCTAATGAGTCTTATTGTCCTTACATTTGAGTGGGCTGATGCATGTTTACAGTTTCATCCTTACATTTGAGTGGGCTGATGCATGTTTACAGTATCTATTGGGACTTATTGTCCTTACATTTGAGTGGGCTGATGCATATTTACAGTATCTAATGGGTCTTTTTATCCTTACATTTGTCCAGGTGAGCTTTGTAATTGTTCATTAACTGTGTATGCTTATTTCTTATGATAGCCTTGTCTTCCTTTTAATTTCACACAGTATGCTCTCAGACTGGGTGAACTTTTTTTTTCACAGTAACTCTTTAAAAAACGTTTATGTGATTTTACTACAGGATCAAACTATTAGTTAATCTCTTTGGACAAAAATAACATGGGTAAAAAATTTCTCAAAATACATTTGTTTTCCTAAGAATATAAGTGTAACCATTATAACCTTAGCAGTATTGAAATTCCATTTCATTATCAGTAGTTTATGGTAGAAAACTATTAACAGTGGTCTTAGCCAGCTTTCAGTGTTTAATTTTCACTCATTTTCAGCTGCTTTTGGAGGAGTTGACATGCACGGTTTACAAAAAAATGACTCTTGGACCCGTCTTGCTCAGACCGCCAGTCCTGGGGACACTCAGATCACCCTGGACTCCACTGTAGAGTGGGTTGAAGGGGATGAAATTATCATTGCCCCCACAGGATACAAACTGGAAGAAGTGGAGAGATTTACAATCACAGGCATCTCTGGAAATTCCATTACATTAGATGGTCCACTACAGTACAAGCACATTGGTCAGTATTTGTGTCACAGCTTGTGCATTATTGAAATTGATAAGATTTATACTATTGTGGGCCACTAATTTGATGGATCTTGGTCTACAATGTATACCATTAAATTTGGCAGGTATAAATTTTGGTGAATACTATCCCATATAATTGAAATGCATTGTTTTTGTGTATGCAACTGAATTTTATCTTTTGTCAGCTTTAGCAACAAAATAAAGTCAAATATGAAAAGCTTTTATAAAATATTTACAAATGTATACATGTATATGTTCATATTCACCATGCAGAGACATAAATAAGAGATTTGCAACTCTGCCATTCACATGTTTATTTTTGGAAATTGTGATGGTCCAGCATTATTCTTAAACATACTCTTTAATGGTATTATATTTCAATTTAAAGTTAAATGAATATTAATTCTGAATATACGAGTGTAAAATCTTTTAATTTTTAAAATTATAGATTGATGAAAAAAGGCAAACAAGGCAGATTGATTAGGTCAATGATTGAAAGTTGGCAAATTTTCCAAGAAATGACTGACCATGGGTCACTTGCAGCTTTGTCAAATATTTGCATTGTCATTGTATTTAATGAAACAATTGTGTATATGAAACATTGTAATAATCCTTGATTTCAATTTAAAGTTCGACTTTGTTATACTTGATAATTTCAAAGATTTATTTGATATAAATAGAATGAGATTTGAAAAAAGTAAACATTAGGAACCAGGAGATTTTAAACTGTTGCAAACCTTATTATTTATATCTCTAATATTTACACTTTTCGGGCATCACTTAAGATACTTTCTTGATCATACACTGCAAACCAAGCATATACAAGAGTAAACTTAATGATTTAAAAAAGTAGGCAAAATTATTTCCCCATCAGAATAACCAGCTGTACAGTAAGTTTTTATAACCTATTTTTAACAAAACTAATGACTATTAGCCACATGTTTGTTTTGTTTTTTTTTAGCACACACACATATTGCCAATGGTAAAACTAATGACTATAAGTCACGTGTTTGTTTGTTTTTTTTTTTAGCACACACACATACAGCCAATGGTAAAACTATGACAATGGCAGCAGAGGTGGGGAGACTGACGCGGAACATTCGATTTGAAGGAGCAGTTTACCCTGACATACAGGAGGAAGCCTTCGGAGCCAGAATGATGGTGTCCAGAATGGTCAAAGATGGACAGCTTCACATAGGTACCTAGATAATTCTGTCAGTTTATAAGGGAAATTCAACTGAAAGTCAGAGTATTTTTCTAAGAACATCAGTATGTATTCAGTGTGTATCTCTTGCTTCATTCAAGCTCATAAAATAAGATTTTAAATGTACCAGCACTGTTTTTAAAGAAAACTCTTTAAAAAAAAATCCCCATGCATATAATATTGTTTGATATTCTGGCATTAGATTTAGAGAATTGTTTGCTTCAAATTCAGGATATGCCCGACTTAGTAATGTGGAGTTCCGGTACACAGGACAGGAAGGGTATGTAGAGCGGGGAGATTCTCGGAGTTCCCTGGCTTTTACAGATGCTGGGACTGTCAGCAACATAAAGCCATCAGCTGTCCAGAGTTGTTCCTTCCATAAAAGTTTTGCCCCTGCTATCACCATACATGGCACAAACAAGCTACCTGTGGAATGGAATGTCATGGCAGACTCGGTGTGGTTTGGTAAGTACAGGGTTTGGCTGACTTTAGATTCTTTCTGACCTGTCTATCTCTGTATTAGATTTTCCTCAGGTTCTCTGTAGTAAAACTGACTTGAAGCTGAGTAATGAGTAGACTGACATTAAAGTTCATTGAACACTTTGTCATTAAATATACAAAAATAAGTACTGTTACAGTGAAACTTGTCTAATTCGAATGTTGTGTATTCCAAAATCTTCCTAATACAATGTCAATTTCAAGTCCCTTTCAATAAATTCAATTGTTAAAAAATGTTGTCTAGTAAGGCCAATTTCTATGGAACCAGTGGTGTCTGGATTGGACAAGTGTCACTGTATAACAACAAAGGGAAATGATCCACCATTGTCATTAATTAAAGGAAAATACACAAATACTAAGACACTCAAATCCTTCAAAATTACGTTGTTTTAGTCTTGTTATGTTTTAGTACATGGGAGTATGACTTATGTACTTTTTTTAAATGTTTTACTATAGTGTATGTTACAAACATATCTTATTTCCTTGTATTATAGCTCTGCTGGTCAGAGAACAGAAAACAACTTTTGCAAGGTGTCTGTCTGTCTGTAAACAATTTTTCAAAATGCTACTCCTAAGTTTTTGTCCAATTTTAAAAAGACATGCTAAACAAGTAGTCTATACTACAATACATAATATATCTGTTTTTGATTTCTGCAATGGTATTGCCATGGTTACTAAAAATAGATTTTTAAAAAATTCTCTCAAAATGCTACTCCTCCTAGAGTTTTTGGTCTGATTTCAATAAGACTTCTTACACAAGTAGTTTAAACTAAGATACATAATTATGTCCATTAGTTTTTGATTTTGAAAAATAGAAATTTCTTTGAAATTCTTTCAAAATGCTACTATTCCTAAACAGTTTTGGTCTGATTTCCTTAAGACTTGGTACACAAGTAGACAGTGCTTTAATACATAATTCTATTTTTGATTTCTGATTTTGACATAAGCCATGCTTACTTAAAATAGAATTTGTTGTGAAATTGATTCAAAACATTACTCCTGCTTTAGTAACAGTCCAATTTCAATAAGACTTGGTTCATAAGTAGACTACTAAGATACATAATTCTATATATCTTCTTTTGATTTCAGTAATCATTGTTGCCATGGTCACTAAAAATTGAAATATCAGTATAATTGATTCCTCCTCCAACAGTTTTTGTTTAATTTAAGTAAGACTTGGTACACATATAAACTATACTAAGATACATAATCTGTGCATTGATTTTTGATTATGACAAACTGTGTTGCCATGGTTACTAAAACTAGATTATATCAGATATACGTTATATAGATTATACACAGATTCTGTGTATTTCCTCCTGCTACAGTTTATAAGACTTGGTACACAAGCAGACTACACTAACTAAAGATACATAATTCTCTGTATCAGTTTTTGATTTGACAAATGGTGTTGCCATAGTTACTAAATAGAAATTTCTTAGAAATTCTTTCAAAGCATTACTCCTTCTACAGTTTAGTTGGATTTCAATTAGACTTGTTACACAAGTAGACTAAGTTATATATATATATCTCTCTTTAATTTGTTATAAGTATACACCAGTAGAGCTACAGTCTCTTTTTATGAAGTACAGTCTTAAATTCAGAGAATATATCAATTCATATTGATTCAGACAGAAAAACAAGCAGTAGTTATTTGTTTTGTATTTTGCCTTTTTCAGCTTTGGAAACCACCAGTGCTAAGACCAAGCTGTCTCACAACTTTGTAACAAATGTGCAATGGGAGGGATGTTTTAATGGTCGATTCGAAGCCTTAAATGTGCGATACAATGGTGCCTTCAATTTGAACCATGCCAAAAACTTGGTATTGGAATATAATGCAGTGGGAGGGGCCCAGAGGATTGGTTATAACATACTAGGGGAGGAGTGTGGGGAAACAGCGGTCTGGAAAAACAATGTGGCTCATACTACACTCATAGGGGTAGCTAATATCCAGTTACAAACTCCTATTCCAGGTAAAAAGAAAGTTGTTATTACATCAGTCTAACAGTTGAAATAAATGTGATGTGACATTGAGTATAACTTATACAATCAAGTTGTATTAAGCAACCTATCAAGGGTAATTCTAAAACTGGTCACATATGACAGGTAGTCTCTCAAAACAAAGATTGGCATTCTAGCAAATTTTGAAGTATACATCATAAATACTAAAAAGTAATACATATTGATGAGAACTATTCACTGCATCAACATTTTGACCTTGACTTTTTGTATGACCTTGACATTTTTCTTAAATTTGTGTTAAGCATATATCTGCACATTGGGGTAGGAAACTAAACATTTTATTGATCGAAAGCAGGTCTAAATGTTGCTACATTCAGGATCTTTAACTACTATAGGACTGAAAATGACAGTCGCATGACACATTAGACAAAGAGTCACTGAATGCAGGAAAAAAGAAAAATTCTCGTGTGGAATTTTGTAATGGTTGCATATACCGTATAACAGATGGTTGCTATATACATGTATAAGGTGGTTGCTGTGACAGGTTTGACTGTATAGAGACAGAGAAGTTATTCTCTTTGCATGTTGTCTTTCTGTTATAAACTTTAAAAATATTGTTGATACAGCTGGTATGGACTGTGTTCAAATAAACAACTTTGAAGTATGGAAGAACCTGGACTATGGAATTTACTACAATAACTTGGTAAACACTGTCATAAAAGGAATAAAGGCAGCAGATAATGGGGTCAACATCTTCCAGTTCATCATTGGACCACATGCTGTACAACACCTGTATGAAGACAAATTTGCCAAAGTTGAAGATGCCATCATCATAGGTACCTCAGATGCTTTTGATTGCACTACAGATGTCCCCAATACCAATGACTGTAACATCAAACTTAGTAAGCAGAGCCGCGCCCACAGTGGGTCAAGAAGACTTGGTGTTACCATGCCAACATTTTCTTCGGGAGGTAATAAGGCAACTGAAAAACCATTAGCTGGCATTAAGGCCTACCAGGCAATTGGAGGAAGAGCTTACGTGTCAGGTATGTATTTATAGCTTGATACATTTTAGGGGACAGAGAAATATGTTTTTCTTTTTAAAAATAAAATGTCCATTCATTAATAAATCTTTTTTCTGTTGAAGATGTTACTTTCTCTAAATTTGGTGACCGCTGCTCAAATGGAAGAGATATAGTCATAGCTCCGAATTTCAAGAATGATGATGGGAACCACAGGATGGAGACCACTAATCTGGTGTTGGTAGATGTTGAGGAGGATTCAAAGGTCTTCTATCCCAGATCAGACTTGGGGTATGTTTTTCTGAACTCTTTACTAAGTGGAGACTGGAATCAGCTTTTCCATCTGAACATGTGCACCTAGTATTTTTCTGATTTTTGAAAATTTACAATTTATGGCTTTTTAAAGATTTCTTTGCACTTAACTTTAAATTGAAATGAACCCCTTTGATTTTGTAGATTGATGATTCTGTAAATGTACCAATTACAAGTGATACCATAAAGTAAATTTACTAATTACAAAGGATTCCTCATAGTAATGTACCAGTTATATACTTGTAGGAAGATAAATCCCTCAGATTGTGTGGACATGGCTTGTGATGCTAAGATAAAAACACTGCTGGTTGACAAAGATAGCAGCTTCCTAGAACAAGCAGGTGCCGTCATCCCCCAGTCAGAGTTTCAGTGGAATGGAGACCCAGCTTACGGATTAGGGGACTATAGGGTTCCTAAAGAAATGCAAACCACTTTAGATGGGGAGAGAATTTCCATTGATACATTGGCTCCTCATAAAGGTAAATCTTAATTATGTGATGATTTTCTGTTACTGTAGATGATCACAAGTGTTATAAGGAACTAATGAACTGTATACACTGCTTTCAGGTATCATCCGAGACAACAGCTGTAGCTATGTCTCGGCCTGGCAGGCTTACAAGTGTCCTAACTCTAAACACTACACACTGACCATAGAGAGTCTGGACAAAGACACAGAGACAAGACGAATCTCACCTGTCGCTATCCTGGGAAATGGTTACCTTGACCTAATTAATGGCCCACAAGATCATGGCTGGTGTATGGGTTATACCTGTAGAAAAAGACTCTCTACCTTCCAGGCCATTGTGTCTCTTAGTAAGCAATGTACCGGTACTTCAAACTCATCTCAACTGTCATATCAAAATCTTTATTACATAAATTTCAGGCATGCGACAGTGTTTTTTTTTCTCTCGCTTCTAAGTTCTTGCACAGTTTTAAAATGTGTATTTATGTATGATAATCGTGAATTTATGAAATAAATTAAAGTTTGTTATTATACCCCCTGCAAACGAAGTTTAGGGGGGTATATTGGAATCAGCTTGTCCGTCTGTCTGTCCGTCTGTCTGTAGATGAGATTTTGTCCGGACCATTTCTTGGAAACTGTTGCAAGGATTTGTCTGAAAATTTGTACACTTATTCTTTGCCATATGAAGGTGTGCACCTGGTATTTTCATCATGATTGGATAATTTTTTTTGCATTTTACAGGTGTTTTTTTCATTTTTATTATGTGGTTTTGTCCGGATCTGTTCCCAGAGACTATTGCATAGATTTGTATGAAAATTTGTACACTTATTATTTACCATATGAAGATGTGCACCTGGTATTTTCAACATTATTTGATAATTTTTCTGCATTTTACAGGTGTTTTTTTTTTCATTTTTATTGACTTAGTCATTTCGGGTTCATGTCAAAGGTTTGAGACATAGAATCGAGAACATCTGTACAAAAATGTGAACTACAGCTTAAACTACTCATTAGAACTAAAAAAAAAATCACAAAGTATTAAAAACAGTTTTTACATGACACAGCAGATAGTGTAAATCCATTTGTCCCTTGGCAGTAATGAGTGGACATGCATCCAGTTAAAGATTAATTAATGAGTTCAGTGTGGGAAGCTGTTAGGGCATCTCTGATCAAGCAGGTCTTATCTATATCTCTGGGGAATTGGGCAGAAAGAAATAAAGATCTCTGTTGTTTAAGTCTCTTAATTGTAATTTATGTCTGTCAAAATACATAGTTACTGGAACCAGCCTTTTATTTTTAAAATGAGTGTGATATAAAGGTATTAAAATCAATTTGATTTTGTATAATTAATTATGATTTTTTTTTTTTGTCAACAATCAATTTGCAGAGTGTCATGTCTCACAAAGATGGCAGATAGTTGCAAACTATTTTTTCAATGTAATAAAAAACACTGTATTAGTATTGATGTTTTATTAGGCTGCACCTTAGTTTCATTCATTAAATAAAGTGCCCCACCACAGCATGATACACCCATCAAATATTTTTAAATTATCATAAACAGTTTAGATTCAATTGTTCGAATGACATCTTAGTGAGACAAGGCAGTCTGCAATTTGTTGTAAAGATATAAAAATTAAAATAAAAAATGTACAATAAATAATTAGTTTAAATTATATTATACAATATCATATAAGTTTTGATTATTATATACAATATCAAATTAGTTTTAATTACATCAAATTTATCTTGAAAGTAAGACTAGCCAACAAGAACAATTAAGAGACTGATTCCTTTTGCTCAATTCCCAAGAGATGTAGATAACACCTGCTTGATCAGAGATGCTCTACCAGTTATCTCCTCACACTAAACTCATTAATTTATCTCTAATTTAACATGCAATTTTCTGCTATCAAAATTTTCCTTGACCAGTGCCTGATCATTACACCCATGGGAGAGGTGGAATTTTTCTTGTTACAGATTGCTATAAAGAACATAATGAAAAAAATAAGACTAGTGTTTTCTTGATTTAACACTTTTTTTTAATAAAGATACTGCAATACTCTGACATCTTTTGGGATTGTGTAATTTAAAAGTTAAAAGACATAGTTTTTTGATTCTAAGTCTAATGGTTTTCTAGTTATGATTTTTCCATATTTGGCCATAGCGTCTTTATTAAAGGTCAGAGCGACCTGGTTTTAATGTGCGACACACCTTCTACCCTAGATGTATCAGCTGACAAAGTTTGATAATTCTAGGCCTAACAGTATTAAAGTTATGAGCCGGACATGAAAAAGCTAACAGACGGTCGGACATGAACGCTATAACATAATACGTCCCGTCTTAAGACGGGCGTATAAAAAATATAATGAGTAATTAAATTTTCACTGTAAATGTGTAAGCAAATTGTGAACACCTCTCACATCTAGAAAACATAAGTGATTTGGTACATTCTCTGAAAAACCCAGCGGGGGGTATTTGTCCCTTTTGGACAGTTCTAGTTTACCATTGTAAAAATGAATTGTGAAGAAATTAAACATTAGACGTTTACTATTTTCTTTAAAGATGCATCATATCATTTCTATTACAGACCAGAATTATCTCTTACATTACACTGGTACATCTCCTCAGAATTCCCGCTTTATGATGCTGGATGTTGAACAAAATGACTGCATTCAGCTATCCATCTGGTACTCTCAGCCCTGGCGTTTAGATGTCTATCATGAAAATGTGTATATCATGCCAAAAAATGCTAGACATGTTGGAGATATGAACACCATTGTTTATGATCCTCCCCCGGTAGGGGAACCAGACAAATTTAAGCCCAGTGCTGCCACCTGTGTAGATAAATCTGGGTCAAACTTCTATGACAGAGATGCTGGCGTACTAACCATCCTCATTAAGGGTCCTAAACCAGTGAGTATTGTCACCGTGGACTCCATCATTGTCTCCTTTCAGTTTCCTCCGATGACGCTGGATGAGTTCTACGGTAAAAATATCATCATGAATCTAGCAGCTTTCTTGGATATTGATCCTAATTTTGTTAGAATCACTGACATCCAAAGGGAAACTCAAGAGAGACGAAGGAGAAGAAACGCTAATGAAAATATTGAAGGAGCTACCATTGAAATCAGCAACCCACCAGGTAATGATTAACATCATTGATTCATTTGTATATATGCTTAAAAATTTCACCCTCAGTTTCATGTGCACTGTTTGCAATTATCCACAGACATAAAATTTAGAAATCTTTTAGATAAGGCAATATAAATCTTTACAAACAAATCAGATTAAATAGAATTTAAAAAAAATAACATTAAATTCATTTGTTAATTCAATTTAGGGGAAATATGGAGGGAAATTTGTTTGTGCATGATGTGTAGAATCCTTTCATTTGATCAAAGGATGTTAGCATAAATTAACAGGCAAATTACTGATATGGAGCTATCCCTTATTGTTTGCTTCAGGTACTCCTGTTGATTCTAGCAGCTTGACAAGTGACGATTTACAAAAAACACGCACTGATATAATCAACGCTGTACAGCTGACTAACCTCACCACAGACACTCTCAGTTTGAGCTCCGGTACTTCTGTCTCTGTCTCTAGAGAGATGCCGGTGTCTGACAGCCCAGAATGGCAACAAATGACTGGCAACGGAACCGACGGCTACGTGGTGATACAGAAAGCAGATCACATGACCTTCCACACGGAACTCGAACCTCTACATGAAGGGACTCCATTTAAAAAACAACCAAAGATCCAAGTTAGGGATAGTCAGGTAAGATAAGCAATGTAACATCTTTTAAAGATCAGCAAAATCTAGTCCATGAAAACTGTTTTTATTAAACACTTAATTATGACACATAGATTGTTTATCTGTCTTAAACGAAACCTATGCTTGCAAGAGCTTGAAGGGTATGGAAATTTGGAAAAATACTTAATATCCACCCATGGGGCTCAGAATCTCTATTTTTAGCTATTATGTATTTTTACCCTATGGATGTGGAAAGAATATGTGTTTAACACATAAAAAAACCTTGATACATGTAGTACTTAAATCAATCAGCATGCAAATTATGATGACCCTGTCCACTTCCATGCACCAGTATTTGAATAAATTTCTGTACTGTTTAATACATGTATATACTGTAAATCACTTTTTATTCTTGAGAACTTTATTTTCCCGTAATTAAATGAGACAGTCTTCTTGCAGAAATTTCATTCTTGTGAACTATTTTATTTGTGTAGATTATATACAAAAATAACCACAATTTGTGAAAATTTTGTCTCTCTTACAAATACCAAATACATATCTAACAAAAAATAAGGTGCTGTGATATTTTGTGATCTACAATAGCATATGCACTTGTTCATTTTTATTCCCCGCCATGAATATGGCCAGGGCATATAGTGTTCGTCATGTCCGTCTTCCGTCCTTCTGTTCCTCCGTCCTTCCGTCACACTTTGCATTTAGCTCTGTTCAAAGCTCAGTTTCAAAGAAAGATATTTTTATCAAAATTCATATGCTAATAGATACTGATGAGAGCTATGCAACTGCATCAACATTTTTTGACCTTGACCTTTCATTTGACCTTGACCTCACTTTTCTTAAATTAGTGTTTAGCTCAGTTTTAAATATACCATTCAAGATAGTGTAATCAAACTTCATATGTTGATACATACTGATGTAAGCTATTCAACTGCATCAACATTTTTTGACCTTGACCATTCCTTTGACCTTGACCTCACTTTTCTTAAATTAGTGTTTAGCTCAGTTTTAATGAAATCATTCAAGATATTTTTATCAAACTTCATATGCTGATACATGCTGGTAGAGCTTTTCAACTGCATCAATATTTTTGACCTTGACCTTTCCTTTGACCTTGACCTTACTTTTCTTAAATTAATGTTTAGCTCAGCTTTAAAGATACCATTCAGTACAGTATTATCAAACTTCATATGTTAATACATACTGATGAGAGCTATTCAACTGCATCAACATTTTTTGACCTTGACCTCACTTTTCTTAAATTAGTGTTTAGCTCAGTTTTAATGAAATCATTCAAGATATTTTTATCAAACTTCATATGCTGATACATGCTGGTGAGAGCTTTTCAACTGCATCAATATTTTTGACCTTGGCCTTTCCTTTGACCTTGACCTTACTTTTCTTAAATTAATGTTTAGCTCAGCTTTAAAGATACCATTCAGTACAGTTTTATCAAACTTCATATGTTAATACAAACTGATGAGAGCTATTCAACTGCATCAACATTTTTTGACCTTGACCATTCCTTTGAACTTTTAAAGACCTCACTTTTCTTAAATTAGTGTCAAACTTCATATGCTGATACATACTGATGTAAGCTATTCAACTGCATCAATATTTTTTTTTTTACCTTTCCTTTGTCCTTGACCTCACTTTTCTCAATTTGTGTTTAACTCAGTTTTAAAGAAAACATTCATAATATTTTTATCAAACTTCATATGCTAATACATACTGATGTAACCTTTTCAACTGCATCAACATTTTTGACCTTGACCTTTCCTTTGACCTTAACTTCATTTATTTTAAATTAGTGTTTAGATCAGTTTTAAATAAACCATTCAAAATATTTTTATCAAACTTAAATATGCTGATACATATTTGTGAGAAGTATTCAACTGCATCAAAAACATTTGACCTTGAAATTTCCTGTGACCTTGACCTCACTTTTCTTAGATTTGCATTTTGTTTAATTTTAAAGAAACCATTTAAGATATATTTATGTAAGTTTATGCACTTATACATAATTTGGCGAGAATTTATCATCTATATCCAACTTTTTAAATTTCAATTTCAGTTTTCAAGAAACTATTCAAGATATTCTCATCAAATTTCATACACTAAAACAAATTTTCATGTTGCATATATTCGATTTCTAGGGGGAGATAATCACAATGCTGGGGGCAGAGGAGAACACTTGGAAGATTTCTGCATCAATCCGGGAAAACACAGGAAATCCAGATGCTGTTCTTCTGGGAACTACAACTGTTCAGTTTGTCAATGGCATGGCAACCTTCACTGACCTTGCTATTTCCCATTTTGGCACAGACTACATACTTGACTTCGCGGTCAACGAACCTGAAGTGGGAGAACCTTTTATGATTGCATCCCAGGCCTTCACTCTGCCAGGGAGACCTATTGTAGGAGCTGTTAAGTCGAAGCCCCCCATCATAGTGGAGAGATCGTCGGCTCCTATCACACTGGAACTAAGGGACAGAGTCACAGATGAAATAATTAATGATATTGACTGGAGGGTAAGTTCCTTGGGAAAATCAAGTGGTGTATAATTCTTGTACATGTTTTTTTTTCTCTGCTTCTCTCTCTCTCTCTCTTTGTAGTTAGTATGAATTTTCAAGAAATTACAAATTTCCAGGTAGAATGTTTTCTTTCTTTTAGGGTCATTCTTGGACAGTTGCTGCAGAAATTGGAATGAGTGAATTATATGATGAAAATATCATGGATCCTAAAACCACCACTTTTGATGTAAATTCTGGACAGGCATCATTTAATGACTTGTTATTCTTCACCTCTGGTGTGTATGTAATCAGATTTAACATTACATCTGATCCAGCAGACTATAACATTGAGCTCCAGGAAATAGTGGTTGTCAGGGGCATCAGTCAGCAGGGGATAACCACAGACACTGTGAAGGAAATAGGACTCAAATTTGATGCCAATTTTGATAACATTGTTGGAGAAAGCAGAACCAAATACTTTTCTGCTATGGTCCTGAACTGGGTGGCCAACAACTTTACTACTGTTATACCAGAACCTAAATTAGTTTACAAAGGTAAGGCTTGCATTTCAGTTATGATGAGAGAAAGACAGACATTAGAAATTCTCTAAAAAAAATTTTGCAAAATACTAAAAAGTTAAAGTTGCAATCACTAGGAAAGCTGAATTTGAGAATATGTTGAATTTGGGTTTATATCCTTTCTTTTCAGGGAGTATTATGGTGACCTTCAATCTAGGTGGTAACGAGGTCAATGTCACATCGACCATCAGTGACTTATGCATCGCTATCCAAAATGGCACAGACTTTATATTTGTTGGACAGAGCCTCACCCTCAGTGGCTACATGACAGTAGATGGAAATAAGTATTACGGAGTCTCGTGTGGGGTGGTATGTCATCTTATCTATACATACTTTAAAATTACTTGTATTACGCAAAACATAAAATACAATACTTATGAACTGGAAATTCTCCAACAATTTTTTAATCTGTTTTAATGTAGTTATAGAATTTGTAAGTATGAAGATTTTGTTTTCTTTCAGATATCCTCCAATGATGGTACAGACAGCGCGATCCCAATCATAGCTGTGGTTGCGGCGGTTGGTGGCCTTCTGCTGATAGCAGTCATCATCTTAATAGCCTGCATGTTGCATAAATCCAAAGTCGCCCCAAAAACCAAGACACATGACCTTAAGGAAGTTCTCTATAATGAAAAATCCTTTACGAGTATTCGCAAACAGTATCCTCCTCATTCCACCACACTGACGGGTGAAAAACGAACTGCAGCCGATTACTGGAAAATGTAAAAAAAAAAATCAATGGACACTGAATTCTAAGAGTTCAGAATCATGATTTATGTCTCTTTCATTACATACCTAGAATTTTATTTCATACCTAGACATAGTAGTTGCCAAGGAATACTCTATGCATCATTAGGTACATTTACAGTCACAGTATGAAGATCATGGTGTAAAACTTAATGCTGGCCTGTTTTATGAGATTTTAACAAATACTACCAGTACTGACTTTCTCAAATTATTTTCCTTTTTAAAATGACAAAAGATGGATTATTGACATTTTAATGTCCATTCTTGCAAAATACATTCTCCGTCCTTGCATTAATTTTTGTATTCTTTCTACTTGTTCAGTATTAAATAATAAAATTTTGTGAAATTACATTATATGATACAAAGGATTTAATCTGTGATATTTTTTGCAATACATGTATTAGCTATGTTCTTTGTTTAATGCTTTTGCATTTGCTTGCAATCTTCTGTGAATACAGAAAAAATGTCTGTGATCTTTAATTTGTTATTCTTAATCATTGTTCCTGCATGTTTACAAATCTAGATAAGTAATTTATAGATTAAATGTCTTTTGTATACAAAACATGTATGTTCTAATTTTAATTTTTACGGTAGGTCTTCTGATTCACTCAGATGATCTATTGCTATCTGTGTTCGTCCTTCATCGTGGGGCATGTATTGTTTGTCAGTCATAAACTTTTGCACATTTTCAGCTTCTTCTTTTAAACCACTAAACTAATTTCAACCAATTTTGGCATATAGCATCAATGGGTGAAGGGGTACAAATTTTTTAATTTCATGGTCCCTGTCCCCCTGAGGCCTGAAGGAGGGGGCTTAAACCTTCAAAATTAGTGCTACCTTTAAAAATCTTATTCTTTACTTCTGTACAACAAGCAGTCATACTTTTGGTATGATTGTTATAAGCATTTAGCCCTTTTCTGATATTATCAAATTCTGTTACCAAGTACTAGTCCACTGTAGAAGTACTTGGCACTAATTTACTCTATGTACGCGGTCAAACATTTTCTGAGGACATTTGCCCCAGTGTACTTAAAGTACATTGAAGGCATATAGTGGCAATCTAAGAAATCAGTGTAATTTTCTACCTGCCGATTAAACAAAAATTGCAATTCCACAGAATTATAACCTATGCTGTACTTCCAGTACAGACATCCCAAGATCTCCTTTCCATGGCAGAAGTTTTATGAGCAGCTCCTTTCTCAATGATTATTAGCACTACCTGGACAAGATTCACATGGATAGTGCATCTAGGAATGTGTGCCACTGGTATTTTTCCCAGTGCCACATCTGCAAGTGGTCAGCTAAGTTAAAGTCTTTCTCATCTACAAGGATCAAACTTGCATGGATGATGCATCATACCACCAGACTATTAATGGTGTATCCAGACTACATTTCCCAGATATGTTACTTAGGTAAATCCCAAGTAAATACTTACTGTCCCCAATTAGATGAAACTTCCATGGATTGTATGCAGGTACAGAAGCATACAACTGTATCAAATTTTTTTTACCCTGACCTTCCGAATTTTACTTTGCATTTAGCTCATGTCAGTTTCATAGAAACTACTCAAGATATTTTTATCTAAACATATACCAATATATATTGGTGAGAACTGTGTCCAAACTTTTTCAGGAACTAGGCTAGTGAGTAAGAAAAGTTGAAACAATTGAAACTTTCCTGACATAGTTTAAGTTTCAAATTTGTTCAAATCATGGCCCCTGGGGCAACAGTGGCTGTCAGCTATCATCCGCAACTGTACTCGGCAATGTTGGTACCGGACATCCATGACTGTACCTGCTCACTAATATCAAAAACAGAATGTCAGAGCAAGATTTTCCTCCCCTGGGATGGGATGGGGTCACTGAAGAGATCAAATATTACATGGAAATATATAGGAAGAAATCTTTTAAAAATCTGCAGGGCCTTGATTGATCATACATACATGGAAGCATCTTCAGCTAGTGCAGATTCAAGTTTGTTGAAATTATGACCACCGGGGTTAGGGTGGGGCCACAATGGGTGATTGAAGTTTTACATAGGAATATAGAAGAAAAATCTTTGTCTCAAGAAAAGCAAAGCCTTATTTGATCATATTTATATTTAAACAATGGGAAATCAAAGTTTTACATAGGACTTCATAGGAAAAATATTCCTTTATTCCTTCTCAAGAACTGCAGGGCCTTGATTGGTCATATTTAAATAGGTATTGCAGATTCAGGTTTGTTCAAGCCCCCAAGGATAGGTTGGGGCCACAAGAAGGGATAACATTTGCATAAAAAACTTTTAACTTTTCCTCTTGAGAACAAGGTCATGATATGCTAGCATCCGCAGGTAATGTAGATTAAAGTCTGTTCCAGTCATGGTTCTGGGGGAGAGTGGGGTCACAAATGGGAGTCAATGAAGGAATAAGAAAAATCTTTTAAAAATTGTTTGCATGAGGGTAGGTGTGGGTGTCATGTATTAAAATTTCTAATTTCATTTACTCATGAAGTTAATGCAAGCAAACTGCATATAAAGATTAATCATCAAACTGTAAAATATACATGACGTCTTGGCCAGCGTTTCAGGTGGGCCCAAGTGGTCATGGCCTGAAAACCTCGCTACTCAGGTCACCATTAAGGCTCATGGGTCTCGTTTTACTTCTTTATCCAGATCTTGTCCTCAATTTCAATCAAACCTTGCTGAAGTTTTATCCCCTGCTTTCATGAAAGCCCAAGGAAATTCTTATTCATATGTCTGTCACAAAACCTCTCTTTTTAACTTTTCAGCGAGAAGAGAGCTGATGTGCATTATTTTCAACACTTATTTCCAAATGTTTAAAATTTCTGACCTCATGACCTTGAAGTCTTCCATATCCAAAATGTGCATTACTAGTGACATGACATTTCCAAATGTTTTGGACCTCATGACCTTGAAGCTTGACGTACTTTTTGCTTTCAAAATCTTCTTTCTACTAGTGCATTTAAACTTTTGTAGTTTTCTTTAATGCTATTAAACTGATTGGTACTTTCTAAATGGTGTTCACAATGACACACACAGGACACACTGAGAAACTTCCTACACCCAACATGTTTCAAGGAGACAAGAATGAAAGAATGACAAGAAATTATTTGTGGAGACAAGTTTATTTAACTAAGCATCCTCTCCTTCATCACCCTTGGTCATTCGTGTATAGATCAGCTGTGAGTGGTGCTTGGACACCAATCTGATTTTACCTACAACAGAAAGGTGAATCTTAATGCAGTATATAATTCTGTTTATTTTTCATACTCTGATTTCATACTTTGACAAAGATTTTTATCCAGAAATTCAAGCATAAAATTATAACACCATCATGACTTAGTGCCCAGTCAGCCTTCTACCATCATTTGACAAAGCATCTCATTTCATAAATCATTAAAAGAGCAAATTATCTTTTCATTTTGTTACACTTGTAACTGGAAATGAGAAAATGTATGACCGGACCAGAAATCGAACCTGGGACCCCTGCATTATTGGTCAGGTGCTCTACCAACTGAGCTATCCAGGCCGATACCTATGGCCCAAACCATTACATATTCCTGTTTACTTCCATAACCCTCTGTGGATGACTTGTGTTATATAACACACCCCCCCCCCCCCCCATTTATCACAACATTATTAGGCTAACCAACCAGAAGTCTCTGATGAGACTGTAGCTCTACTGGTCTGTTTGTATAACAAAAGAAAAGTAGCACTTGGATTTGAAACATTGCAACATGCAACAATGAATAGAATTATGTATCTTAATGTAGTCTACTTCTGTGCCAAGTTATATTGAAATCAAATAAAAACTGTAGGAGGAGTAGCGTTTTGAAAGTATTTCACGGAAATTTCTATTTTTAGTAACCATGACAACACCACTCACCCAAATAAAAAAAACAGAAATACATATTATGTATCGTAGTGTATTCTAACTGTGTGCCAAATTAGATTGAAATCAGACCAAAATTGTAGGAGGAGTAACGTTTAATGGGAATTTCACAAAAATTTCTATTTTAAGTAACCATGGCAACACTGTCTATCGAATTCAAAAACCAATGCAATAAATTATGTATCTTAGTATAGTCTTCTTGTATGCCTAATTATATTAGAAGCAGACTAAAACTGAAGCAGGAGTAGTGTTTAAAAGGAATGTCACAGAAATTTCTATTTTTAGTAACCATGGCAACACCGTCCATTGAATTCAAAAACCGATGCAATAAATTATGTATCTTAGTGTAGTCTACTTGTGTGCCAAGTTATATTGAAATCGGACCAAAACTGTAGGAGGAGTAGCGTTTTAAAGGAATTTCACAGAAATTTCTATTTTTAGTAACCATGGCAACACCGTCCATTGAATTCAAAAACCGATGCACTAAATTATGTATCTTAGTGTAGTCTACTTGTGTGCCAAGTTATATTGAAATCAGACCAAAACTGTAGGAGGAGTAGCGTTTTAAAGAAATTTCACAGAAATTTCTATTTTTAGTAACCATGGCAACACCGTCCATCGAAATCAAAAACCGATGCACTAAATTATGTATCTTAGTGTAGTCTACTTGTGTGCCAAGTTATATTGAAATCGGACCAAAACTGTAGGAGGAGTAGCGTTTTGAAAAATTGTTTACAGACAGACGGACAGACAGACAGACAGACAGACAGACAGACAGACGGACGGACGACGGACACCTTACTATCGCATAAGCTCTTCTGGTCCCTGACCAGTAGAGCTAAAAACACTGCTTTCACTGCTCATTTGTAGTGTTAATTATAATCATGGATATACAGGAACAGGAAAAGAAGATGTTATTTATCAATGTTTCACAATTATCCTCTAAAAGAATGTAATTGCCAAACAACTAAAGCCATCCTTAAATTTTACAGGTCTGATAGAGTACATCAAAACAAGCAATTTTCTTTGTTGGCCTGACTAAGTGAACACTAGATCAAGTGATCATTAGAATAGTAGAAAAATATGTGTATTATTTTACAGAACAAGGTGGAATGGTTGTTTCCTGATTATTGAGAGGGTCACCACTTATTGACAATTTGGACTATAATGTATCATCACAATAGTAAGGCCATGGTCACATGAACCATTCTGGCTTTCATAATCACTGTCAGGGTATTGAAATACATCTCAACCACTGTGAAGTAATTTAAATACATTTCCTCCATTGTGAAGTAATTTTCCTTTATCTTAACCAAGAAAATGGTTCAAAGTTGTTTTCATTACAAGACAAGGGTGTGCAATTAAGATTGCCAGATGCCTGGGACTTTCCCTTTTTAGGGCTGGGCTACTAGTTTTCTGCAAGGAGCAAGCCCTTGAGCTAGAAAAAAAACAAACTACCCATGTTATGCACGAAAAAGCAATACAGGTATTTTCATCCCATTTTTTGCATGTAAATTCCCAACCAATGAAAAAAAAAATCCAAGCACGATGGTCCTATAGTTTGTAAATCTCCATCATCTAACCTTTTTTGTAACTTACTTTTAATCCTAATCAGAATTTCCTCCATTCTTTATATATGTTGATATCCGAATAAATTATTTCCTCAATCAACTAAAGAGTAAGTATTACGTGATATTTCCAGTGCATTTAATTATTTAATATGACCCCCCCCCCTTCCAAAAAAAGCTATTCTAATGACCAGAAAAAAGGAAGATAATTTTAATTAAATTCATTTTTTTCTATGATTATTGGTTTATATAAGACAAGATTCAATTTTCCTACCGAGAATTAAACTTTAATAGAATGGCCTTAAGACACCAACTTTTTCCAACAATAAACTAACATCCCCCATACCTTTGTGCTAGTAACTTTTTACTTCAGGCTAGTGATTTTATTGCTGCCATTAGCCCCTAGCTAATTCTTAAATTGCACACCCCTGAAATGTGTACCCTTACCATCCTTGCACAGAGATCTGAGAGCCTGCTTTGCCAAGGATCCTCGAATCTTCATTCTTTCTGACACTACAGATGGAGTGATTAGTTTGTATGTGGGTACCTCTTTCAGAAATTTGTCATATGTAGCTTTATCAAATAAAATCAAGTTGTTCAACTTGTCCCTGACTTTTCCCTTAGACCACTTCTGCAAAACAGGAAATATATCGACTTTTACACACAGGTTAAGAAAATACTTGTATAAATATCTGAAAATTTATGAACTGGTACACCAATACATCATTGTTCTTCATTACATAGGGCATATTCTCAATAATCCTAACTGCAGGCAGGCATATTTTAAGCTGATTTCTTACTGCATTATAATGAAGAAGTCAAAGAAATCATCAAATTAAAATATGACAGGTAAGAAAAGTATTCATCAGAAGCATCCCTCCAATATTATATCAATCATATAATTTATCTTTCAATGAAATTTGCACAGGCATCTGAAGTGTGGATAACATCTCTCTTCAACCCCCCCCCCCCCCCCCCCACTTCAAAAATATAAAAAATATAATGAATCTCTATTTTCTCCAAAATATGTGATTTCTCTGTCAATTCCATCTATTAGTCATTCTGTGCAATTGGTTTGGATTAATACAAAGAATGACATATAGATGGAATTGAAAAATAACATATTTTCTAGAAAATACAAACTCCTTATATTTTAGAAGTGGGGTGGGTAGTTATGAAATAGATAGATGTATCTTATCCATGCTTCAGGTGGCTGTGGAAAAATTGAAGATAACAGTTTTATTAGGTATGCACAACAGAGGATAACAAATGCCCATTTTATCCTTTCAAGACCTTAGTCAACTCTGATCGTTTGAAGATACAGATAGATGTTAGAAATACCAAAGTTCAACTATATTTAAATTTCAAAAGCACCTGCCTATTAACTCATATGCATCTATGATGAAATAGATTACCTTCTTTTTTGCTTTTCCTCCACCTCCCTCCTTCTTTTTAGCAGGGGCTTTCCCACCCTTTGCCCCTCCTTTGGGGTCAGCTTTCTTGGCTCCCTACAAAAACAAAATGCCAGTCTTACTCCTACTTCATGCATTTACATGAACATGCACATATACCACCTAAATCCATATTAAACCGGAACTGTAAATCACTTTATATTAAAAATCCATTTCTGATCATCTGCTTTAAAATTGCTTTATTAAAGACATGATTATCAATCCTAGCTACTGAGGGTGAGTGCAGTTGCCCTTAGCCTCTGGAATCCAAGATAAACCCTGAGTTAAGTGCAGTTGCCCCTAAGTTATCCGTCTTGGTTAAGATTCAAATAATTTTAAGAGAAGTTTTAGACTTGTTTACGATTTCGTTTCCACAAATTTCACCAACCTCTCTTTTATTTGTTTAGTTCAGAGACACTGATACAAATTGAAATTCACAAAGGACTGAGGTAAATTCTCTGTAATCAGGTCAAGTCCAAAGACTTTTTCTACCTATGTAGATAGTTATAAGGCCTAAAAAAAATTATGTTTGTTTCCTGCAACATTCCCAAAAAATCAAGGGTCGGTAGGTCGGGATTTTTTTTTTTTTTTTTTTTTTGCTTATGGATAATGGGGTCAAACATCCCCGAACTGAATTAACCAGGTATTATATATAAAGTGGACACCCAACATGGCTTCCTAGCGGCAGAAAATGAACTTCAGAAAGTTGTGGGTGGAAATTGTTGTTGCAATAATGATTACTCTTTATATTCAAGGTAAATGTTGACTAGGATGACATATTTTATATCTCAAATAAAGCTACAATTAATATTTTTTGAATAAATGGAATCAGCTGATAGATCAAACCAAAGAGCAAATGCAGATTTGGCAGAAAAAAAAATCCGCCCGGAGATAATTTGAATGGGTCGGTCGGGTTACAGGAAACAAACTTATTTTTTTTTTTTAGGCCTAACTACCAAGGTTTGGCCAAAAGTGGGAATGGCGCAATATCGTGAGTACCAATTTTCATGATACAAGCACACTGACAATGAATACAGCAAAAATTTTGGCCATAAAATGATCACTTTTTAACTTATCAATTTTGCATCAATAACTACATCCAGCTCCATTTTCTAGTGTCTAAGGATCAAAGCCAAGTGGCAAGAAGCCTAAAATGAATTACAAATCTGAATTAATTTTAAAACTTGTCTTCATGCATTCTTAGATAAAAGGTTTTGTGTCGATTTTTCATGCATCTCCTCTCCATTCTCCACCCTTGTAAAGTTTTTTTAATTAACATTCCAAATTTTGCTTTGCAAATGCACAACATGACAAACAAGTCTGACCTATTTTAAAGATGTGCCATAATTCTTATTTATTTCTATTTTTAAAGACAGGTAAAAGAAGGCATAAGTAGCTACTGCAAGTAGATTTAAATACCTATGTAGCTATTAATTAGATAGAACATTCTATCATTTAAATGATATTGTCCTACGGACCTGGTTTAACGATAGAATTCGTTCCGTGTATTGGCAATGTTGCAAAATAAACACGGGCAATAACTCTTACTCTGTGCATTTTCTATGAAAAATCCAGAGAGTTCCGAATGTCAACATGGCGTTAAATTTGAAGTGAGGAAAAAACGTTGAGAAAATGAGATTAATTTTTAGGTTAAAAGACATATACCATTTCAAAAAGGTTTGTTATGATTAATTTGGTAGTTATTTTCAGTGCAACTCCTTTTGTATTCTTCAAAATCATTTCGGAGTGAATCCACTGCGATTTGCTACATTGCAAGTATATGGGATGTATTCTAACTGTAGTGAGGGCTTGTCCTGAGACACAGTTAGATTATTCCAACTACTATTAAAAGCAAGCGCAGTGAGCGGCATGAAGCGACACTCGCAATGCGAGCTCTAACAGGGCTTTCACATCCATTTTTGTACTGGGGCCGGGGCCAAAGGAATTGGGAAAAAAGCGTTGTTTTTATAAAAATTGGGAAATTTTTTACCAGTCATAATTTTAACTCTTGAAACAAGAAAAATCAAATAAACACAGAATAATCATAGAAACTGAAAACAACTCATCTTATTTATTCAAGGTAGATCTTAATTAGACAAGTAATTGGCTGTTCAGACGTTTAGAACTTCAAAATAAAATGTTTGCCTTAAGATGTCCTGAAATGCTCTAGGGCTCTGGTCAGAACTTTAAATGTTTGTCTTTGGATGTCCTGAAATGCTCTAGGGCAGGGTTTCAGTAACCACTAACTCAGAATCAGAATCTGTTAATTGTAGAGCGGCAGTTTGTTGTTTAAACAAAGTGTCTATTTTCTTACATTTGTCAGCTGTCTTAGTAGAAATCTTTTTTCTATAGTATTCGCATTATGCAACATGTTTGTGAATAAACAAGTCGTACCTAAGAGAATTCGTAATTTCCTATAGTTGACTTTCGCTTTCATATTAAACTGGTTCCAGCATGTATACGAACTACCAGTTTACAACACGGAAGTGTTTCCTTCATATCTTCACAGTGCTTTTACGACAGTCAAAGATATGCTTTTTATTTTTTTTTTACAGTAATAAATTTTAAGCAATCATACATTGGGAATTTTTATAGTCAAATTTGGGAAAAAGGATGCCTTTTTCACGTTGGGAACGGGGCCGAATATCGGCCCCAATTAAAGAGAATCGAGTGCCCTGTCTAACGACAACCCCTGGGCAAAGAGAAAATTCAGACTTACACATTGATCCAAACAAATTTTTTTCCGCAGTAACTTTTGGACCCACAATGCATCGCTTGTTTAAGCTACGTTCTCGCGAGAATAGCAACAGAAGTTTAACAAAAAATAAACTCGCCTTGATTTAATGAATATATTGCAGATAAATAGTAAATAAAACGAACTTCATTAAAGTCAACAATGTTCAGGCTTCAGTTTGGTAATGCAACTTAAATACAACGTCATGTGACATCAGAGTCTAGACGGACCAAATGTCACATGCAGTTTGACGATCGAGTGCAATCTAAATTAAACCTGAATAAATATCTGCGCTCGCTCTAACGGTCGCACCGTCAACATTAGCTACATAGGTTGAAATAGTCTTTGGACTGGACCTCATGGTTATCCTTTCCTAGATTTCCCTGATGCAATGATAAGTAAATTATGGTAATATGCTGAAATTAATTGAAAGTTTTATCTGAAAATAACTCAGTGTTAGAGGCTGTAACACACAGTATACAAGGTTTTCCTTGACATTTAAGTAATCAAATGCCAAAAGCAAAGTTGTAATCATTCCATGTCTCAAACCATCTCCTGTAGATCTTGCAAAATTAAAAAGTTCAGAACGTAATTAATTTATTAAATTTAATGAAATGCACATCCTTTTGATTGTGGCCATAGAACAGACCTAACATAATGCAGATTTGACGTTTCGGATTCAATACCACTATCCCCCCTTTTCCTTATCACTTGTCATTCAATCTCGACCATTAAGATATAGGTATTCAGACACTTTTCAGGCCATATTCATAAGTGTTCGTTCTTCCTGCCAAAGAAAAATACTTGAAATAGAGAATAGAGTTATTAGGCAAGATTATGAGTCTCAATATTTGTTATACCATGCTTCTTGTTGAGAACCACGTGAAAAAGAGGCCAAATGTGGCCCACAATGCAGTAGCTTTTTTTCCGGATCCTTATATCAATTAAAAATGTTTTCTTTGATACCACTTTTGAGACAAAAAACGCAAGTTCCTTATTGTTTTATTGTAATTTTATACAAATCTTACATTGAAATGATAAACGAATTACTTTTATTGCTTATAATTGTTTTTAAATATTTGTTTCTATTGATATTAGCAACAAGCGCAGAAAATCTGCGCACTACAACAGTCAACACACAGAGGGAGGACAAGGGGAGCTGACGAATTAAATACCTTGAATGAACCTTAATTATATCACAGATTAATATTGTACAGTCGTAGGTATATTCTATTTAGAATGACTGAAAGACACACCTAAAGTCGAAGGATGGCCGATTCCACAAAAGAAATAATCAATGGAATAATTCAAGGATTTAGAGATAGCATTTTAGGTAAGATTTTTTTCATCATGACTATTACTGTAAAACATACAAAGCATGTAGATATGTGTAAGTTTTAGGCTGTAAAATGCCTGAAAAATAAATTTCATTACAATACAATACAATAGAGTTGTTCATGTTGTTTTTATGTGTCAAAGAAGTCATCAGAAAAGAAGTGTATTGTGTTCAACAGTTGTATACAGGACAGATGGAAGAGATTTGCTGTACCTGTAGAGTCAAACTGTATTTAAATGCCAAATCCATGAGCAGTTACTACAGTCATGTTTTCTGCAAACTGAAACAACTAATACTTAATGCCAACTTGTAAAACAGGCTGAGGCTCATAGAAGCCAAATGCTCCAGTGAGCTTTTCTCATCAATCACTACCATGGTCCCCATGATAGTGATAAAAATTTTACATGGGAATATATAAGAAAAAATGTTTAAAAATCTTATCAAGAACACAAGGGCTATGATTAATGATAATTGAAGCATCCCCAGGGAGTGCAAATTCAAGTTAGTTCAAATCATAGCCCCTGGGGGTAGGATGGGGCCACAATAGAGGACCAATATTTTAAAAGGAAATATATAAGGATTTTATTTAAAACAACTCTCCTGAAAAATAGCAGGGTCACATTAAATTGCATTCATATGGAAACAATCCCAAGTTGTGCGGTGGATTCATATTTTGTTTTCTAAATAATTTGGGATAGATTTGAACTAAAATCAGGGAGCAGTTTTTACCTCATGTGCATTTACTCATTCTGCAGAACAGCAAGGCCATGATAGTTTAAATGATATTGAGGCATCCTTAGGGTGTGGGGAATAAAGTTAGCTTGTGTTGTCTTGGGGCTAAGATGGTGTCAAGATATTGAGTAAGAATTTTTCATCTGAATTACCAGTAAGTAGTAAAGTAATTTTTTAAAAACTTCTGATGAAGAACAGTAGGGCCAAGGGTTACTCGGGTGAGTATTGTTGCCCATGGACCATATTTAATTTTTGTATGTTTTCCCTAATATTTACATTTTCCAATGCTTTGTTAATAATAAATACAAAAGGTCAAGGTCTCAGACACATGGGCAAGTCATATATTATTTTAATAATTCCTCAGAAAATTAAAAATAACATCGAGTATTAGTAAGAGTTTTTTTATGATATCTTGATGTGTGAAACATATTTGTGAGTAGAATCATTATTATCTCTTCTATTTTAATTACATGATATCATATAACAGAATATGTTGATGTTAATGGGGATTTAAACTACCAACAGGGATGCTATGTTAACTGATCAACTCTCCATTGTTGGTTCATATATCTTTTGCTGCTAAGGATGAAAGCAGTAGAAGGAAAAAATTCAATCAAAATTAACAATGTTTATTCTTATATAAACTAATATTTTTTTCAGGTATATTGAAAATTTTTAGATATGAAGCAACTGATTCAAGTAGTGATGGTGAGCAAAAGAAAACTGAACCAAAGACAACTCTGGCCCGTCGGAGAGCAGAAAAACAAAAACTAAAAGGAAGCTCTGAGGTCAAAGAAACTAAAAAGTAATTTTTAAACTCATCTGACATATGGACCCAATTTTTTTTTTTTAAATTTCTCTGGTGTGTTTACATCTTCGCTTTTGTGTGAATACATGTGTTCAGCATAATTTTTTCTTATTTTCAATGTCTCCTCCAGAACCCCATGTTTAATATTAATCTTCTCATAAACCACTAGACCAGAAAATAATTAAATGAAAGCTTGTAAATATTGAGTAGATTAAAGTGTGTTCATATCATGACTTCTGGGGCTAGGGTTAGGTCACAATAGGGATCAAAGTTTTAAGAACTGTGAGATAATATGTTATGAAGTTTATATTCAAGTTTTTTCAAGTGTTGGCTTCAGAGATAGAATGAATTCCATAATGAGTCAAATTAATATTCAAGCTTCTACATGAAGAGTAAATTCAATTCAATGTTTCTAAATCATGGCACGTAGAATCAGGCCAATTGTATGGAACTAGTGGTGTCCAGATGGACAAGTTTTACTGTAGTCTAATAATTATATGTAAACATCACCAAAAAGTACTGCTGTCTGATCCAGTGGTGTAGTATTGATAGTCCATCATTTAACATGTATGTGTAATTTACAGAGAACCCACTGTAAAGCAGAGACTTTTCCAATGTTCACTATGGAATGGAGGTGTTTTTTTGGTAAGTTGCTTTATCTAATACTGAGTTCATACAAGTAGATGTATCTGTAACAGGCCTTAAAAAAATAGTATAATAATATTATAATAATATATAATAATAAAAAGAGGTGTTAGTGACATATACAAAAACCACCTTGTCTGGTGTAATGTGGTTGTAATTCAGGCAAGCCACCAATTTTAGCTGGCTTACCAAGCCTACATTGTAATACTACCAACTTTAGCTGGCCTAACAAGACTCACCTCGCAAGCCAGGGGTCCTGAGTCAACACGTTGCCGTTGGACACCTGGCATATTTCATTCAATATTCGTGGGCTTGCTTCTCTCATTGAGAAGCACCAATCAAATTAAAGCTTTCATAAATAGTTAGATAAGGATTCAGTTGACACCTCAAATGCATGTGTTACAAGTTGTTTATCATAGAATGGCTTAATGTGATTGGTTGTAATTTTTCCGAAAGACGTCGGTACAGTCAACCCACAAATATTGAATGAAATATGCCAGGGGTCCAACCACAACATGTTGACTCAGGACCCCTGGCTTGCGAGGATGAACAAGACTACACTGTAATACTACCAACTTAAGCTGTCCTAACAAAACTACATTGTAATACTACCAACTTTAGCTGGCTACCAAAACTACATTGTAATACTACCAACTTTAGCTGGCTACCAAAACTACATTGTAATACTACCAACTTTAGCTGGTTACCAAAACTACATTGTTATACATATGTACTACTGTACCAACTTTAGTCACATGCAACTTTCACATTGAAAATGAGCTGCTGTTTTTTTTTCAATACTCAGATTGAAGACTCAATGTTTGGGTCATACTGATTTTACTCCATTAAATTTCGGAAGAATTTTGTACACATATTCATACAATATGTATATGACATTTTCCTAGAAGTTATTATTGCGCACAAGAAATGGATGTTATCTTTCTCTTTATCATGTACATCTGCTTTTTTTTCAGATGAGTATTTTATTATTTCACTGGGCCTTACTACCATGTTTGCTGTGGTTTACAGAGTTGATATTTGGTAAGTGGTTTTGGTGTGTCAAGTGACATTTCTATATTGTACTTGCTTGAATTATAAGTTTTAAAATGTTGTTGACAACTTATAATGTATACAGGGAAATTTTCGCCCTGTTTTATTTTTGCCCCTTTCACACTACTCACAGGTGAGCAAATTTTAAACAGGGCAATTTCAAAGAACACAGTATAATTTCTTCAATAGAAATGTGACTGTGCAAAATTAAAACAGGGCAAAATTGGTTGCAAGTATGAAAGGGGAAAAATAACATGGGGTGAAAACAACCCTGTATACTAAGTAAATAAGTATTGTTGAAGTTTTTTTCAGTGGAAAGCAAGGTTGATTAGAATTTTTAGATATTAATGGAGTATGAAAGGACAAGGATGTGTGATTGTAATTTTTGATAGGGAAGAGCAGTTTTGTAAAGCTTTTAAAACTGAATAGCATCAGTGGAATTTTTTTCCCCATTGGTTGTTATTATGAAACATGAACAGTAGAGAAGTAATTCATCTTACATGTATCTGGTTTTAGCTGGATCAGAAAACCTTCATGTGACCTGGCTATGGATCAGCTCCATCTTGTCTTGGATTTTTGGAGCTCTCTGGATTTTACCTTTATTTGCCATCAGTAAAATTGTAAACTGCATGTGGTTCCAGGTTTGTGTTGGCATTTTTTAAATATGAGAAATCTACTGTTTATTTGTACCTTGTAAATTTAAACAAATCATCATTATAGTTACTATGGGTTTATTTTCCAATTTGCAGGATATTGCAGATGCAGCTTACATTAAATCGAGGGGTCGTCCAACTCCAATAAATCTAAGTGTATTGGTGGCTGACCTATTGTTCAGCGTTTTGCTCCAGGCATTCTTCCTTATTCAGGTAAATCTCTCCATATTTATTATGTCCAGTATAACAATGTAACAATAGGGAGCTAACAAATAACTGATTAGTGATACATGTTCAATATAACAGGGTAACAGCAGGGAGCTAACAAATAACTGATACATGTCCAATATAATAGTGTAACAGCAGGGAACTAACAAATAACTGATACATGTCCAATATAATAGTGTAACAGCAGGGAACTAATAAATAACTGATACATGTCCAATATAACAGTGTAAAAGCAGGGAGATAACAAATAACTGATACATGTCCAATATAACAGGGCAACAGCAAGGAGCTAACAAATAACTGATACATGTCCAATATCATAGTGTAAAAGCAGGGAGCTAACAAATAACTGATACATGTCCAATATAATAGTGTAACAGCAGGGAACTAACAAATAATTGATACATGTCCAATATAATAGTGTAACAGAAGGGAACTAATAAATAACTGATACATGTCCAATATAACAGTGGAAAAGCAGGGAGCTAACAAATAACTGATACATGTCCAATATAACAGGGCAACAGCAGGGAGCTAACAAATAACTGATACATGTCCAATATAA
Organism: Saccostrea echinata; assembly: GCF_033153115.1. Lineage (NCBI taxonomy): Eukaryota > Metazoa > Mollusca > Bivalvia > Ostreida > Ostreidae > Saccostrea > Saccostrea echinata. Next base: position 9,291,418 of record NW_026889805.1, read on the forward strand.
TAGTGTAACAGCAGGGAACTAATAAATAACTGATACATGTCCAATATAACAGTGTGAAAGCAGGGAGCTAACAAATAACTGATACATGTCCAATATAACAGGGCAACAGCAGGGAGCTAACAAATAACTGATATATGTCCAATATAACAGGGTAACAGCAGGGAGCTAACAAATAACTGATACATGCCCAATATAACCATGGAAAAAGCAGGGAGCTAACAAATAACTAAATTTTGCCCAAGAACACAGTCAATAAATGTTGTGTTATACCTTTTACTTCTTACATGTATTAGGACATTCTTGCACTGCTTCCATGATGTCAATTTCCTTTACCCACCCTGTGCATTTAACTTGGTAAATTCTGTAACTATCGAAAACCAACAAATGACTGATCCTACCTACAGTGTGACGTAAAAAAACATCATAGCAGTCTAATATCTTATTGAAAGGCCCAACATCTCACTTAGAGGTCCAACACTGATTTTCTTTGGGCCACCCAGTAAAACATGTCAGAATTTTTTAAGTATAGATTTATATATGAAACAATTTTTAAAGGTACATATATAATGAAACAGATTACAGCAGGAAGCTCACAGATAACTGAAACATGCCCAATATAACAGTGTAAAAGCATGGATTTTACAAACCACTGATACATGTTCAATGTAACAGTGTAAAAGCAGGGAACAAATAACTGATACATGTCCAGTACAACACTGTAACAGGAGGGATTTAACAAATAACTGATACATGTTCAATATAACAGTGTAACAGCAGGGAGCTAACCAGTAACTAATACATGTTCAATTTAATAATGTAACAACATAGAGTTCACAAATAACTAATATATGTGCAAGTATATTATACAGTGTAAAGGCATGGAGTAAACAAATAACTGATACATGTCCAGTATAATAGATTAACAGGAAGGAGTACAAATAACTGATACATGTTCAATATAACAGTGTAAAAGCATGGAACCAACAAATAATTGATACATGTCCAGTACAACATTGTAACAGGAGGGAACTAACAAATAACTGATACATTTCCAATATAACAGTGTAACAGCAGGGAGCTAACAAGTAACTAAAACATGTTCAATTTAATAATGTAACAACATAGAGCTCACAAATAACTAATATATATCCAATATATTAAACAGTGTAAAGACATGAAGTTAACAAATAACTGATACAAATATGTGAAATCTAACCAAGGTATCAGCAGGGAGCTAATAAGTAATTTACACATGTTCAATATAACAGTGTAATAGCAGGGAAGTTACAAATAACTGATACATGTTCAATATAACAGTGTTACAGCATAGAGTTAACAAATAACTGATATAAATATGTGAAATCTAACCAAGGTATCAGCAGGGAGCTAATAAGTAACTGATACATGTTCAGTATAACAGTGTAACAGCATGTAGCTAACAAATAACTGATACATATCCAGTATAATAGATTAACAGAGGGAAGTACAAATAACTGATACATGTTCAATATAACAGTGTAATAGTAGGCAGGTAACAAATAACATATATGTCAAGAATAACAGTGTAACAGCAGGGAGGTAACAAATAACTGATTAGTGAAACATGTTCAATAAAACATTTTAACAGCATGGAGTTTACAAATAACTGATACAAGTTCAATATAATAGTGTGACAACAGGGAGCTTACAGATAATTGATACATGTTCAAAATAACATTTTAGCAGCAAGGAGCTAACAAATAACCGATACATGTCCAATATAACAGGGTAACAGCAAGGAGCTAACAAATAACTGATACATGTCCAATATAATAGTGTAACAGCAGGGAGCTAACAAATAACTGATACATGTCCAATATAATAGTGTAAAAGCAGGGAGCTAACAAATAACTGATACATGTCCAATATAAAAGTGTAACAGCAGGGAGCTAACAAATAACTGATTCATGTCCAATATATTAGTGTAAAAGCAGGGGGCTAACAAATAACTGATACATGTCCAATATAATAGTGTAACAGCAGGAAACTAACCAAAAATTGATACATTTCCAATATAATAGTGTAAATCTGGGAGCTAACAAATAACTGATACATTTCCAATATAACAGGGTTACAGCAGGGAACTAACAAATAACTGATACATGTCCAATATAATAGTGTAAAAGCAGGGGGCTAACAAATAACTGATACATGTCCAATATAATAGTGTAACAGCAGGGAGCTAACAAATAACTGATACATGTCCAATATATTAGTGTAAAAGCAGGGGGCTAACAAATAACTGATACATGTCCAATATAATAGTGCAACAGCATGGAACTAACCAAAAACTGATACATTTCCAATATAATAATGTAAAAGCATTGAGCTAACAGATAACTGATACATTTCCAATATAACAGGGTAAAAGCAGGGAGCTAACAAATAACTGATACATTTCCAATATAACAGGGTAACAGCAGGGAGCTAACAAATAACTGATATATGTCCAATATAACAATGTAACAGCATGGAGCTAACAAATAACTGATACATTTCCAATATAACAGGGTAACAGCGGGGAGCTAACAAATAACTGATATATGTCCAATATAACAATGTAACAGCATGGAGCTAACAAATAACTGATACATGTTCCTAGTTCAAACATACTTATAGAATTCCTAGAGATGATTCAGTGATTTTCAGTCTGAGACATTTCAGGTTCACATGCAGTGTATTTCAAATTTTCTTCAAGCTGTTAATATATGCAAATATTTAAATTATTTAAAAAATGGATATAATGATTTGTCATTTTTATTTGTAGAGTACTTTGGCCACGTTTCTTCCTATACCTGGGGTTGGATATATGGTGGGCTTTCTTCACATGACTCTTCTCTACTCTCTGTATGCGTTTGAGTACAAATGGTTTAATATGGGTAAGACTTATATAATAATATGGTATTCATATCAATTGAATATTTTAAAAATTTCTCTTCATTCCAAGTGCAAATGATAAACTGACTTAATCAGAACATTAATAATGAAAAAAGTTTTAAACATTTGTATATTTAAGCCATTTTTGTTAATAAATAGAGATGTTGCTGTCATTAAATCTCATTTTTCTTGTTTGTCTCTAAACCTCAGGTTGGGAGGTTCACAAACGTCTGGCGTACATTGAGTCCTACTGGCCATACTTCTTTGGATTTGGCATTCCTCTTGCCTTTTTAACGTCCATGTCATCCTCTGTGATCATTAGGTACATGATTTATATTTCATCATTAAATTCTAGATATTTATAAGGTATAGAAAATTAAATATATTGGTAATTGATAATTTATGATAATCTATTGGTAAATATACAGCAGAACTATTGAAGATATACTGTCATGAATACTATGAATTTGAATGGTGTAAATTTTAACACGTGTCAGTATTCTCAATGTTTATGTAGTTACTGTACTATTTATTTCTTTATCTTTTCATTCTTTCAGTGGTTGCATTTTCTCCATACTCTTCCCGTTGTTCATATTGAGTGCCAATGATGCAGATGAAAATTCACAAATCTGGTACGTCATTTTTTCATTCAGTCATTTTTGACCTATAGCTGAAATTGACTTTAAGACAGTTGTTTTCAGTTGTTTTATGCTCCCCGTGATGAAATGCTATGCTCCTGATGCTGGCATTGGCATTACTGTCAACATCTCATGTTCAAGTTTTTAGAGCATGCTCTATTCCCAAGTAACCACAAGCCCTACATGGATCAAACTTGCTTCGATGATGCATCCATGAATGCAAGCCACTACACTGTACATACATGTATTCAGATTTAACCTATATTTTCTTTATGAGTAACCAAATCACTTGGGGCAGGTCTATTCCAAAGTAGCTATAAACCATACCTGACCAAATGTATTTGATGATGCTTCTACATGTAGGTATGCATACTTGTAACACCAGACTTGCTTCAAATGCAATTATTCTGGTTCAGTGATCAGATTAATGTTTTTGTAACAGGTCCATTCCCAAGGAGCTACAAGCAGTATATAAACCAAACTTACATGGGTGATGTGTCTGAAGATGTATACTACCAGACATACTTCCAATGCTGCATCTGACCTATATTTTCCTGTATGAGAAATCAGAACAAAACTTCAGAGCAGGTTTCCTTCTGAAGTACTATTAAGCTTATCTGGATGGAACATGCATAGATGGTGCATGTAGGGATATATATATGTATACTACTAGATTTGTTAAATGTTAGATTTGACCTTACTTTGAGATGACATTTATTTGACCTTACTTTGAGATTACCTTTATTTGACCTTACTTTGAGATGACATTTATTTGACCTTACTTTGAGATGACATTTATTTGACCTTACTTTGAGATGACATTTATTTGACCTTACTTTGAGATGACATTTATTTGACCTTACTTTGAGATGACATTTATTTGACCTTACTTTGAGATGACATTTATTTGACCTTACTTTGAGATGACATTTATTTGACCTTACTTTGAGATGACATTTATTTGACCTTACTTTGAGATAACCTTTATTTGACCTTACTTTGAGATGACATTTATTTGACCTTACTTTGAGATGACATTTATTTGACCTTACTTTGAGATGACCTTTATTTGACCTTACTTTGAGATGACCTTTATTTGACCTTACTTTGAGATGACATTTATTTGACCTTACTTTGAGATGACATTTATTTGACCTTACTTTGAGATGACATTTATTTGACCTTACTTTTAGATTACATTTATTTGACCTTCCTTTGAGATGACGTTTATTTGACCTTACTTTTAGATTACAGTTAATCAAGGTGACATTTGAAGGTTCTGATTACTTACATTTCTTTTTAAAGCCATTCACCATTGAGACTCTTTGCTCCAGTTGTGATGATTACAAATATTCTTTTTCGACAATCGGTGAAATCCAAAAGTACGCCTGTAAATACTCAACAGTCTTCATCTCCTAGGAAACAGACACGCATCACTGAACCATCAACTTATAGATGACAAAGTGAAAATAATGTACTTCTGAATACTAAATATAATTATATATAAAGAGTTGTGTGAATGAACGTATAGAGACTTTGTATAATTAATATATAATTATGATATCATGACTACATGTCTGTGTTAGTTTTATTTGAATGAATTTGAAGGACAATGTGAATGGAGTATGGAATTTGTGAGAAAAAAATAATTTTTAAAATTGGAATGATTGTGATCAAAATGAACCAGTAATGTGTATATTACAGTGAAATCTGTTTATGTACGAGTCTCTCTAATTGTCAAGTATTGCATTTTGATTTAATAAAAACACATTATCATTGCTTGGAATTGGATTTTGATAAACTTCGACTTAAAGATTAAAAAAATACTATTTTTAAATGTCCAGAGGAACTAATTGTGTGTACAGTACCTACCTTTTCTGCCTGGAATTTTTTATATTTCGTAATAACAAAAAAAATTCACAGTACCATAAACCAACATTTATTCACAACAACTTTTTCTCACAATTTGACAGTTTATTTGAAATCTTTCCTTGGCATCTACATAGACACAAAATTAAATAACTAGTTCCTGATAAGATCTATTGGCGAGAAAATCAGGCCCGTAGCAACGGTTTCAAAAGGGAGGGGCAACTTCCCAAAATTATCTGACAAGCAAAATAAAAAAAAATACCTAGTTTACTGCAAATCCTTTAATCTGCCTGTGCTCAACCTTACAACTACAAAAAGTAGGGGGGGGGGCAATTGGCATCTTAAGGGAAATGAAATTTAATATAGCAAATTACTATACTCAGAAAAAAAAGTGCCCCCCCCCCGCGTTCTACAGGCCTAGTTATTCAGAAGTATAGCATAATATGGTGTTTAAGGGAGCATTGCAATGTTTCTATATTAGTACTTATATGTACGGTATACATAATGCTGCCATGTCTCACTCGTCCCTCAGTTCTGGCCATTCAGTATACATGTCTGATCACTTGTCTCTCTGTTGTAATCTTTATTTCTGGCATCTCATTCTGGTAAATTAAACTTGCATGTCTCACAGATATCTCAAATTGGTTGACACCGTGATTTTGTCTCACATTTGGTAGAAACTGTGACTGTGCGTGATTCCCACCATACTCGGCACTTACTCGCGCTTTGTCTAAACAATACCTATTCCCTGCCATGTTTTCTATTTCATTCCGATCTTGGTCATTCGGCGATATTGTTATTAATAAGTTTTAGTGTATAAAAGTCAGAGGATAATTCTATGCTTGTTTTATAATACTTTATCTTCATTCTGAAGTAATGAATTGTTTTCTCTGTATTTAATCTCACATTTCTGTTTAACTCTTAAAGGTAAAATCTATGACACGGCACAAATATTTTCTATTAGAACCATTACCCTTTTAGGCCTTTACAATGATCGTACGCTTATGAAATGAGTGTTATCGTGCGACCTTTTGACCCTTGACTCGGATCTCGTAAAAACAATATGTTTAACAGAAATCTCTTATATTTCCCAGGTACTGTATATTTTTATTGATCTTTCATGGATATTCAAGTGTCAGAGCATATAGACATGTATGGAGAGTCACACTCAATAGCATAGTGTTTATTTATTCATTTTTATCAATAAATCATTTTTTTCATCTTTTTAAAACGACCGGAATTCATCGGAATATTTCAGTGTTAGTTGAATTAGTAATGACAGTGAAAATATGAGTCGGTATTTTAGGCAAAGTCTTAAAAAAGATTTTATAACTAAATGTAGATTCAATTAAAAAAAATTATCGGCAAACGTGGCAAACACTTTTATAGTAATTAGTTCACATGTCATAAACTCAGAGATATAGATGTTAGTAAATCTGACATTTCTCAGTCTAGCTTCTTTTAAAATATTCCTGTCAAGAATTTCAGTTCATTTAAAAGCTCTGTCTTCATTGATAACAATATCTATGTACATTTCATTCATTATCTTGATGATGAAACGAACAGAATAAACGGAATGTCAGGCCTAGCGAAATAACGCTAAGGTCATTCCAAGTTTTTCCTTTGTTTAGCGTCCACCCATCTTTCAAAAACCTACCTACCTATTCGCAAAAAACACACAAGCCAAAAAATAAAACACAGACTTTACAGTAATAAAAATGACATCATTCAAAGAATTTGATTTCATGAATCTATTTTTCTCCTAGAAATATCTTTTGTTTTGTAAAATCAAGGTATTAAATGCTTAAAATATACATAATATGACATACTAGAGAGAAATATTTAAAGAACTTGACAAAATTCCGAGATTTTGACCAAAATAATCAATTTTAGGACTCCTGATTTTTTTTTTTCTCTGAAATGGGGTGTCAAAAACCAAGGCGCACGCGGACGCTAAACATAGAAAAAACTTGGATTGGCCTAATATAAGAAATAATTTACAAAATATGGACAAATACAAGGTAGACCAAGTTGACATCCCTTATATAATGAAAAGAATTTACAGTTCTTTTGGTAGCGGTTTTTGCAGCCGACCAATCACAGATCTGCCAAGAGACCATTGCTCTAGGATGTGATTCTTACCAACCAATAGAATCAGACGAGACAGTATGCGCTACAGATGGATCGCACTACAACAACTTGTGAGTCCGACACGTAATAATTAAACTGATGTATTTTAAACATACAGCTGATTTTGTTCAGAATTATTCTTTCATAGCTTATTTTCAGGAAAAGGATCCCTAAGTATCTTTGTATCTTCTATTTTCTAAACTAGAGGTACTGTAAGCACTGAGGTCACAAAATGATACCACTAGCCTCCTATATGATTATAATGGCTAAGTCCATTTTTTGCTATGGGAAAGCCCAAATATCTGTTGGATCAAAACATAAAGTAGGAGATGCACAATGACACTATGTAATAAAGATTATGTGAAATTATCTTTAAATTTTATATTTATTGGTATAGGAGGAGTTGCGGATAAGAAATGGGTACATGTACCCTCAATATTAAAGAAAAAATAACAGTGTCTTTGTTTTGCTATGGGAAATCTGAAATATGTGTCCAATTAAAAAATAAAATAGGAGGTGCACAATGGCTCTGTGTAATAAAGATTCAGTAAAAAATAACTAAAAATATTAAATTTTATTCAGAGGTATAGGAGCAATTGCAGATCATAGATGGGTACCATCGATTTTATATATATAGAATGGCAGTATCCATGTTTTGCTCTGGGAGACCCGAAATAAGTATCCAATCAAAAAGTAAAATAGGAGGTGCACAATGGCAATATGTAACAAAGATTATGTGAAATTATCTTTAAATTTTATATTTATTGGTATAGGAGGAGTTGCGGATAAGAAATGGGTACATGTACCCTCAATATTAAAGAAAAAATAACAGTGTCTTTGTTTTGCTATGGGAAATCTGAAATATGTGTCCAATTAAAAAATAAAATAGGAGGTGTACAATGGCTCTGTGTAATAAAGATTCAGTAAAAAATAACTAAAAATATTAAATTTTATTCAGAGGTATAGGAGCAATTGCAGATCATAGATGGGTACCATCGATTTTATATATATAGAATGGCAGTATCCATGTTTTGCTCTGGGAGACCCGAAATAAGTATCCAATCAAAAAGTAAAATAGGAGGTGCACAATGGCAATATGTAACAAAGATTCTGTGAAAGTATAATTAAATTTTATTCGGTGGTATAGGAGGAGCTGCGGATAAAAGATGGGTACCCTCAATATTATAAAGAGAATAGCAGTGTCTATGTTTTGTTGTGCACAACATATGTAACAAAGATTCTGTGAAAGTCTCATTAAATTTTATTCAGTTGTTCAAGAGAGGTTGTGGATAAGAGATGGGTACCCCAAAGCGTAACGGACGGACGTACAACTAGATGGATGGACGGACACCCCATCACTATACATCCCCCGCTTGAAAAGCGGGCGTATAATAAAGAAACAGCAACAAATCTGAACTTCTGGGCTTCTATGATTATCAAAATACCTCACACGTTTTTTTTTTGGTTTTTGTCAGTTGTGAATTTAGCGTAGCAAAGTGTAAGAATCCTGCACTGGACATTGCTTCTCTGGGTCACTGTCCAGGAATTCAGACAACTCAGACCGTAAGTCGTCCTTCCACAAGCCCACCCACCTCCCGCCCTCCTACAACACATCTACCTACATCAAATCCTACAACACTAGACTCCTATCAACAGATATTTTGCGACAACAAGGATTCTGTTGCTTGTCCAAGCAGTGTAGATCACGTTTGCGGCAGTGACGGTGTCATGTACAAAAACAGGTAATGCAGCAATTTTCCCTCTTCTCTTTAACAGAATGCATTTTTATAATACAGTAGCATATAGAGAATAGAGAAAGATGGAACTTACAGTTAACTCATTTTAACTCTGTTAACACAGTTGTGAGTTTGCAAAAGCCGTGTGCAGTAATGGTAATTTAAGCAAGCAAAATAATTCCTTCTGCCATCATACCACCACCACAACACGCCAGCCTACCACCCTGGACCCCACTCAACAGTTATTCTGTGACAACAAAGATTCCATCTTGTGTCCGTCCACAGGAAGTCACGTGTGTGCAAGTGATGGTGTCGTGTATAATAATGAGTGAGTACATACCAATGTGTTACCATTATAATAAGGCATAAAAAAAATACATCTCTATTATAACGAGGGAGTTCATGTACATACAATATGTACATGTAATATGTTGTTATTACAACTGCGAGCTCGAGTGAGAACTGGAAAATATGTAATCAAGACATAAAATGAGCATTTGCAACAAGGTTGATACAATAAACATGTATGAAATACAAAATTGGAGAATAAATCCATTTAAAATAAAATTCCTTCGTTTTGTTTCCATGACTATAATTGAAAGTTTGTCCAACCATGCGCGATTACATAGTGCCATATTATATTATTGCTTCAAAAAATTGGTTGGACATTCTGCCAGAGAACGTGTGGGAAAATTATAGAAGGGACGCTTGTAATAATGTGCTGCCAGAGCACGTGTGGGAAAATTATAGAAGGGACGCTTGTAATAATGTGTCACCAGAGCACGGCGTGTGAGAAAATTATAGAAGGGACACTTGTAATAATGTGTCGCCAGAGCACGTGTGGGAAAATTATAGAAGGGACACTTGTAATAATGTGCTGCCAGAGCACGTGTGGGAAAATTTATAGAAGGGATGCTTGTAATAATTTGTCGCCCTCTCCCTTCTCATAGATATTTTATTTGAGGGGGTGGTCGCTCTGGCGGAAATTGCACTTTATAGCTATCACACAGAGTAGGATTCCCTCCCTCCCCCCCCCCCCCCCCGGAAAAGGGAGTCTGCATGGTTTGTAGGATTTTCGTAGGGGAAATCTTACTGTAGAGCCTATTTTCCGGGGGGGGGGGTGTCTTACTCTAGTGCCAGGGGATTTAAGAGGGGAAAGGCTACTCTACATGACCGTAATGTCCACACTTTTGATGAATTTATAATATCATTGTGACGTGGCGTTTCTCTTTCAGATGTGAGTTTGCGAAAGCCAAGTGTAGCAATGGCGCCCTAACTATCCAGACCTCGTCGTTTTGTCATCATACATTCTGATTGGAATAAAAGAAATCTGAGACTTTAATTCTAGTTACATTAACATAGTAAGAAAACAGGTATTCTTTGCTCTTTATATTTGTAAAATACAAATTGCTAGTAAGTGTCAGTTGTAATTCTCAATTTTTGCAATTAATATATGCTAATTTAAATGATACCCAACCGTTTATAAACAGCATATAATGGACATTTCCGGTGAAGTGACAGCGATAAAATATTCAAAAGTTATCTTAGAAGGCTTTATTGGATATACATTTGGTTTAAAGGATATAAATTATGTATATTTAATATCACTTCATTAGATCACATGGTTAGTGCTAATGGCCAACAGAAATTGAAGACTTTAAATTTCGAGCATAGATAAACTGAGAGTGGTTCTTTAGATCGAATTTCTGAGATTTATTTTAGCAAATATATTGATTAAAATCTTAGCCCTGGACACAAACTATAAATACGATCTATTCATCTCGGTGACAGCTGATGTTTAATAAGTTTTTCTTCGTTATCGTTAATCTCTGATCTCATTTAGCTCACCTGTTCTGAAAATGAACTGTTCTCATGGAACGTATTCGTTGTCTGTATGCCTGTACATAAATGTATCTGGCTGACGAGATCTTTTTCTTATGATCCAGTGATTTTTTTTGTTCACCCAATGATTGATTGAACAATTATTGCAAGGGATTTTGGCTAGCTGTAGCAAAATTGTTCTAAGTTGAATACCACTTAGACGTTATATGTTTCTTTTAGCTTTTGGCCTTTGCAATCTCTCTTCTCCTCTGCAATGACGCGCCTCACAAATCACAAGGTCTGGCTCCGGGGCCATAAAAGTTAGACGAGCTCACTTTTGATCTCACTTTTACTAAAGGAATTTGAGGGGAAAGTGAGACTGAGATCAAAAGTGAGATCATCTAAGTTTTGTGGCCCCGGAGCCTGGTCACAACTATACACCGGATACAAAAAACTAATTTCTCGTCCGACATTTTGACCAGTCACCGAGCTGGAAAAAGAACTTCCTGCCTGCCTGGCCCAATAAGGCTAAATAGAGTCGTCTCGTAGTCTAGATCAGTTAGATTGTGTAATTACTGCATTGGATTTGGCTACCTAGCAAATATACTTATAATATACGCCTTAGCCGTTATATACTTCTTTAGCTTATGGCTTTAAAGTGTAGCAATTTCAATTTTTAATCTGAATGGCTTCATGAAAATGAGTTCATATGATTTACCGGTATTCATTATTTCAAAATGAAGGGAAGTTATGTATCAGTATATTGTAGTTTACTGGAGTAATTAGATTTTGATTCTTTTTTGTTCAGCATACATTACCATTTTATATTTAATGCATCTTAGTAAGCTAGATTGATAGTGGGCCTTTGACAGCTGGAAACAAACTTGCTTTAAAACTCTTAGCCTGATTACTCATTCGTAGAATATGGGTCAAAGACTGTATCCAAAGCAAGACTGGTATCATGTATCACTGGTGCAGCATCAATGCAAGTTTTCTTTTTCAATGTAGAATTTTAATTACCGAGGCAGTTGTGGCATATGATGGATAGAGATAATGCAAGCTTATGCTGAGGGTTCAGATATGGTTTCCTTTGTTAGTATTCATACCTAGATGCAACGTCTATGGTGATTTGGTGAATGTGGAATGTGGAATACATGATAACATCGGAATTAGCATTATATAATGGCCTACAACTTATGAAAGTATTGTTAGAAGTACAATCTATGCAAGGTTGTTTAGCAAAGTAAGCTTTAGGTATGAGCAAACGCAAAAAAGCACTAAATCACTGCATAGCAACTTCTGAGCATCCGAAATATGATTTAAAATATTTTGCATTAATTTTCCGGCTGCAATATTTATGCAAGCTTAAATTGGTCTTTGTAAGATTTTCTGTAACAGACCCAATACAAGTATATTGTTTACCTGCATGATTACGACGACAGATCATGAAGCATCGAACTCGACCATTCAAGTTTGATCAACATGATACTGTCATTCATATGCATAAGACCTGCTATTTTATAGATTATGATCTATGGACTCCATTGACAAGCTTACATTAGTACCCAACATACGCAGTCATCGTGAGAGTCTAAATAGTGATATCAAAATAGCAATAATGCACATCCGCTTCAAATGCCTAAAGGGCTTTTTGCCACTACTAGCTTAGGAAAAAGTTTATTTACATGGAAAAATGACAACCAAACAGACGAAAGAAAGAATACAAAAGAATCTTTCTTTTAAAAACGAAGATAAAATGATCATTAAACAGAGTTACATCCGTAGGGAAAAATTCTTATTTTTCTCAACCAATTTAAATCAGTTAACTTCTCAACTGTGAAGAAAATGAATGACTATCATTAACAAAAAACAAGATGGCAGCTCATGGGGAAGGATAAAGTTTCTCAAATGCAAGTCAAACTCCCAAGGTCAAGGTTAACAAATCAAAATTGTTGGTGCCCAAGGGAAAGTCTTGTCACCAAAAAAAGTATGAAATATGAAAGTCATGGCAAAACTGTTCAAAAGTTATGACCAAGGTTAATTTTTTTTTCAAAATTAGGTCAAACTTGAACGTCAAAGGGTTAAAATGTTTGGTACCCTAGGAAAGGTCTTGTCAGGAGGAATACACCTGTGAAATATGACAGCCCTTGTATCAACCATCAAAAGTTATCACCAAGGTAAAATTTTCTCAAAAGTAAGTCAAACTCAAAGGTTAAGGTCAAATGGTCAAAATTTTTGGCATCCAATGGAAGGTCTTATCACAAGAATACACATGTGAAATATTAAAGCCCTAGAAACAACCGTTTAAAAGTAATGATCAGGATTGAAATTTTTGTAAAGTTGGTCGAGCTTCAATATAATGGACAAGAGGTCAATGTTTTCTAAAAGTGAGTCAAACTCTGAGGTCAAAGGGTCAAAATTAATATTACGCAGTGGAAGACCCTGTCATAAGAAACACATATGCAATATATAAAAGCTCTAGCACCAACTGTTCAAAAGTTATGGCGAGGGTTGAAGTTTTTTAGAAGTGTGTCTAACTCCAAGGTCAAGAGGTCAAACATGTTGGTACCCTAAGGAAGGTCTTGTCATAAGGAATCATTACCATTAACTTTGACCTTGACCTTGGAGTTTGACCCACTCTTAGAAAACATTAACCTTGACCATAACTTTTGAATGGTTGGAGCTTGGGCTTTCATATTTACCAGGTATATCCATTGACACAAGTCCTTTTTTTATGTAACAATATTTTTGATCTCTAGCCCTTGGAGTTTGACTTGCATTTGAGAAAATTTAACCTTCGCCATAAGCTTCCATACGGGGGCATCAGTGTTCACAAACAGATCCTGTTAGTATTTCAGTTGCGGCTTATGATCAGGGGACCCTGAAGACATGTTACTTATACATCAATTTTCATACAACTGCTCTCTCTCTCTCTCTCTATTGTACTAGAAAGTGATCAGATTTAAGATTTTACACGGCTGGGTTAATATCTCCCAATACAACTCAAGTTTATTTTAGATCCATGTACAACTGTATCACAGTCCAGGGATAACCTGTTGTTCTGTTACCCAATGAAATCTGTGATAATACGACCGTCTGGTATAAAAGTATTGTGACTACAAAAAATATCAAGGCATTGTGACTACTCAAAAAAGAAAATTTTGTTTCCATACTTTATAAAGCGGCCACAAGTTATTCTGCTCCAAAAATCAACTGAAAGAGAGTGTGTATTGTGAGCTTATAGTAAGTCTAAAAACAATCGTCCAGAGAGTGTGTACAAGACTAAATGTATTAGTATTAACAGTGTTCAGTTAATAAAATTGTGATAGATGCGAACTAGTGACATATTGTGAACCCTCGGTGATGGATTCTTCTAAGCTTTCGCTTCATTGCTTACGAAGACGCAAGAAATTTGTTGGTTTTGCCTTTATTTTCTTTTTTGTGTTCGTGCATTTATTTGTTAAAGGTAAGAATCTAATCCTGTAGATATTTGTTTCATTGCCTGTTTTATCCTTAAATTTAAATTATGGAGAACACAGGTAACTGTACCTGTAGATGTTTCAACATAATTACTGAAAATCTGCGAAAACGAAATACATCTTAGAAAATTCAATTGGACTGTATTTAAACTTTATCTAATGTTTACAACAAATTGCGCAGTGGCGAGTGAGCAAAAAAGAAAAAAAATTCAGGTGTGACAATCAGAAATTTCTCATTAAAAATTGTGATAAAATGTTTGCTTCTTTTGGTAGAAAACACATTAGTTTTGGCATGTTTGTCTGTCTGTCACAAAGTTGTACCTAAATCCCTGATTGGAATGGCTGTAAACTTTTAGTATTGTCATTCACGGCATAATGGTTCCTTATATTTTTGACTCAAGGTCAAATCTAAAGGTCAATATCTCTGTGAAATGGAATAGTGAAATGTTGATCGGGCCATTACTCTAGAATGCTTGATTGGAATAGAATTAAATTTAAGGACATTGATGTTTACCTAAAGATGTGTCCTGACCTGGACACAATGCCATATCACAAAGGTCAAGGTCATGTGTTTAGGAAGATATCCTATCTCCACGATGAACGCCGAATTACTACGATTTTTCAGTTCGTACTCTGTCGTAGCCAAAAATCGTGACAGTGTGACACGGGCTTAAGGGAATATTGGGATGACAGAGGGTTTAATTAGGGAAAGAGAAATAAATAAGTTTTTGTAAAAAGAAAAAAAGGAACGCTTATAAGGAATTTTCAGTTGTAAGGGAACTTAAATGAATCATTTAGAAAGCTAAATGCATTTTCTTCTTTATAAAGATTTAAAGATAAATTTTACTAGGAGGCAAATTTCGAAATTCTCAGTAACTTCCTTATAACTGAAGTTTAACTGTATCCATGATTAATACGGATAAACAATATACGATTACTCATCCAAATCAATTTCATTCAAAATAAATTATTTTTGTCAAAAATATAACTCACTATAAGTGTGATGATTGGTACATATGTACCTCCATTTATACATGTTCATATAAATAATCACATATAAGGTTATATGTACTTAGGAGACTTTAAAGGTTATATGTACATTAACACATTTATTAAAAGGTTTTTATCTACATTTGAGAATTGAACAGGAAGGATTCTATGTACTCGTACACTAATGGAAAATGTTTTCTGACTGTCGTATTAAGGTGAAATATGTCGAGTTGATACATTTCATTTTTAAAGTAGAGTAATTGCCATTCTGCCTCAGGAAACATGTTCAAAGACAACATGATTAAAAGTATTACTGAATAGTAAAATTATTGGGGACTGTGCCTCCCCCACCCCCATAATTTGCCGGTGTATAGTGTAAATTTAGATATTATAGAAAACAAAACGTCCCCCGGTTCCTACGGCCAAGTATTACAAAGTAGATTTCAGTTTCAGAAGGCAGATCACTCTCTCTGATCAAAGTACCATGACAATGTGATCCTTAATTCGCCATTCCAAAACTATTGGTAATTCATATCTTGGAAACTTGGATATAATCAAATGATGTATCTAACTGAGCGTGCTTTGGCAATGTTCACTCGAAACCTTTATAAAAACGTACTGTCTATATACTTTAAGCGAATGAAAAATAGGATAAGATGTTCTCAGACAGAGGGTGATCCATATTTCAAGTTTTTCTGTACAGCTGGAAAGGGTGTAAAATGTTCACCAGAATCTTTTGGGTTATTTGTTTAAAAATTAGATCAATGTTCCATATGACAAATCTGTTACGAAAAATATCATTCCTGAAACTAAAAATCGTCATAAATAAAGGGATTACGGAAAAGCTGTGACTCTAATAAAGATTATAACGACGTCAGAGGTTTGGTGAAAGCGCCAACTATGGACTTGATACACTCCTGGTTAAGGGAAGTGGTTGAAAGAGAAATAGAATTAAAATAGAAACATACATGTACATATTCTAGTAAAAAAATAATTTTTAATCAACTTTTCGAATGGATATAATTAAACTGTATGTATATGAATTTTTGGGAAATGAACCGAATAGGGAGGACTATACTACACTATTATGATCAATAAATTTGCTCCTCAACCCCCCCCCCCCCCCCCCCCCCAAGCAACTTGATATTACTGGAATTTATTGTTAAGATCCCCCCCCCCCATTTTTATTTAATTTTTTTTTTTGAAATTCCTTTGAAAAGAAATTCAGGGTGCATATCATTACCGCTACATTTTCAAAATTTTCATTACCGCTACTTGCACATTACTGCTACAAAAAAAGGATACATTACCGCTACATTTAAGAGTATATATTACCGCTACATTGCCTCTTTCGTTAGCTATCGTCTTATGCGTGTATAGTACAACATATATATATATATATATATATATATATATATATATATATATATATATATATATATATATATATATATATATATATATATATATATATATATATATATATATATATAAAAAGACCTGTTTCCCTGCATCTCCACACTTTGGAGTGTTTAAAAGTCGAAATTTATGTCCATTGATAACTGATATCCTGCATTACCGCGATTTGTCACAAACTTCTCAATAGTAGCCATGACATTCATGTGACGCTAAGTTGATTACAGACTTATATATACTCATTTTGATTAGAATTCAGATCCAAATTGTACTTCACTGCATGGTGAGTGAATTATAGAATGGAACTCATATCCTGTGCCATTGCTATGTAGCGGTAATGAGTTGTTGTCGGCATTAGTTCCTTTGATAAAATGTAGCGGTAATGATCGCCCGAAAATTTGAGAAAATGTAGCGGTAATGAGTTGAAATTTTTCGCAATGTAGCGGTATTGTTGACCTCCCGAAATTCAATCGTATATTTTGATGAAGTAATTTCCCTCGATTAAGGACTTAAACATCGATAAAAGTAATTCATACATTACATCAAAATGTTACATTGTTAAATAGGGGAAGTTGAAGAAAATGAGAATAATTTCCAACTACCAAATTTTTTAACATCTTTCTTTCCAAATTTATTATCTATCATTATATTCATGATATTCGCTTATCACGAGAGACACGGGCAGGCATGTCTGTCAAACTTTTAATTAATAATTCAAATGAATAAATAACTGGATGTGATTTTATACTTTATTTCATTAGTACATTATTGCAATTAGACACATACGAGAGTGATTTCGATTTTATAACTGTAATATCATTGGTATCCATAAGGCAGACTAAAATTATAATCACACAGTGTAACAACATTTTAAGATGAGTGGGTTCCGTTTTTCACTGAAACGAATGAAAGTGAGCAAAGTCTTGATTTTTGGAATAAAAAAGTACGAACCCACAATACTTTTTATATTTTTTCAGGCAGTATGATATAACTTATACATGTACAACAATTAAATCACAAGCCACATTAATTCCTTGATTTTTCTTGTATTAGGTTCTAACATTTTTGATCCTCATTTAAATGAATAAATATTGATAAGTATAAATTACACAGAGGCAAATAAAATGCTTGAACCGATTAGTTCTCGTTATACCTGAGGTCTACTGTCTAACCCCTTACATTAATCAATACAAAATGTTGTGCACCGAGAAACACGCACTGGCCATAATTCTCCCTCGATTTAAATAATCACGTTTTAATGTTGAACAATATATTTGTATGAATTTTTAATGCCTGACTTATGTATCTACTTATACACTTATGTATAATGTTTTAAATTAATAAATGTTAACTCTAAGATTCCACATTAATAAGTAATAATTTAATTTTGTTTGTATTCTAGCCTCTGATTGGTTAATATCCAAAAAGGAACACAAATTATTTCTGTATAACCTGGTTTGGTATGGGGACCCCCTCCTCCCCCCCCCCCCCCGACAACCAGCTGAATCATCTGTATCCATACAATCCTCTCATTTCCAGTCCTCGGGATTCATGGAAAATTCCAGATTTAATCAATGTACCTTTAACTTAACAATAATTCGATCTTACCACATGTAAACAAACAACAAGGCTGCCGCTAGGCCTATGCATAACTTTTTACCTCCCCTCGCTTCCCATCACTTCCGTTCTTCCTTTACTACGGTTGTATTATTGAGCGGCAAATTTGAACTAATAAAAAGCAACGAAATTTTACACCCTTAGTTATTTAATGATTTTAAAATTAAATTATAAGGAATGACTCTAATTCTTGGCCAAATTATTCGAGTATAACCTGGTTTGGGTCAGTTTACGCTGTTTTATAATCCGCTTCGCGGATTATAAAGCGTAAACTGACCCAAACCAGGTTATACTCGAATAATTTGGCCAAGAATTAGAGTCATTCCTAAAATATTGTCTTTGGTTTTCAGAAAACTCCCTAATGTACAGTCGAGGGTACGTGAGAATTCTACAAGAATTGCATACCACAATGAGACCCGCAGATCAGTATTCTACAGGTAGAGTTAAATCTTAGAATACATTTCAACTATCAAACAAACAAAAAAATGAATGTATGGATTTTTGACTGGTTTTGAATAGAAATATCATAAATATTGACAGATCCCTAATTATTAGGAAATAATAGGAATTCTTGTACATATATGTGGCTTTATGCTATTTTCTATATAAATCTATACACATTTTGCGCACGTTTTAGGGACTCAAAACAGTCAAAAGATGTGATTTTGTATGTAATTACAAAGTTGAACATAACGAAACTTGATCGATCTCAGAAAACCTACAAACAATAAAATATGTGAGCAGGACAGAAAAGTACGGACCCCTGGAAACTCCAGGGTTGGGATAAGATGCCTTGGAGGAGTAAACATTCCCTGTCGAAGGGCCAGGCCCGTCGTGATCCTTATGTATTGATCAGGAAGACGGAATAATCCGTAGTCAAATTTAGCTTAAAATACAATGGCCTAACAACTAGTATGAAATATGTCAAAGTTCGACCCTTTGCAAAGAAGGTCATTATAATAACCATAGAATTTATGAAATGCTGACATTAAAGAATGTTGTTGAAATCCCAACTTAAATGTCAATAGCCTGCCTCGGTTTTTGAAAACATCCCACTCAGAAAGCATGTTCTCTTTTGAGTATCGAATAAGTTGGGAGACATAAGCACCATATGCAGTTGATTGAGGAATATTACTATATAAATAAGGAATATCATTAGAAAATGAGAATTGAAATAAAGTATTGTATGTTTGAGAGTTTATTTCCAAACACTTATAATTTCTATGGTGACCAAACTGCATGGACGATGCAACTCAGAATGCATACTACCAGTTATGGTTTAGAATTTGCATGTGACCTTTAAAAAGAATGGAGTTTTGCAGTGCACCTTTTCCCAGATACCTATAACTGATCATGATGCAAAACAAGTTTGATGGATTATGTCACTAAAGATGCATAACTAAATAAGATTTAAAAAGTTTTAGGAGTAGTTCCATGTCAATTTTGTTATGGGTTGACAAAACCTCATCGTCGGAACCCACGGTTCTTCTTCAAAATTCAATGAAAGGGAAAGACCAATGATGATAAAACTTGTTTGTGCTGCATCATAGGATGACTCTTATGCTTCAGATGCAGCCGATTCCTTTGTTGCTTGGGTTGCTGCATGTGACCTATATTACCTGATGAGTGATGTAGATTAATCTAGGTTAGGGATGTCAAATCGGTCAATTTTTGATAATCGGTTACTCGGACGTTTTTCCGATCGAGTACCCGGATACTCGGTACATGTAAAAATGTAAATACAAGTGTGTTAATTTTCTTGAGCCACGTTAAGCTCTGTCAAACCCCAAAGCTGTTTTATCACGTTTATAAATGTATACATATAAACATCGAGTTCAATGGGATTGATTTTTTTGGTACTAGATTTATTTATCAAATAAACACAAAAGACACAATTATTACATCAAAAATTACAAATGGTTTACAGTTGTTGTTTAGGATCTATTTCATCAACGCAAAAGGAGAACAATCTTTTACGCAGGTTTGTGATGAATAGACTAGCCAAAGGGAAGGGGCGGACGTTGTTTCCCCCGTATAAACTTACTACACAAACTGACTTTCAACATTTTTTTTTGAATCTTCAATTATTTCTTAACATTTCTTCGCTTTTAAAGTGGGTAGCGGCATTTCTATGCATGTCAGATTTCGCTGCCAAATATTAACTAAATAATTTAAAAATGACTTGAAGATAATAGACAATACTTAATCAATGTTCACTGAAAGCAATCATTGAAGCCATCCAAAAATTAAAGACCATAATAGGACATTAATTAAGTATATACTCAGCCACAGGCGATAAAGGGTGATTTACAGGTGTACATGACGACACGCTAATAACCGTATGCAGTTTTAAGTTATTTTTTTGATAATTTTTGATAAAAATATGTACTTTGAAATAAGAAAATAATACACATCCGAGTAACCGAATACCATTTTTAGTATTCGATACTCGGACAATCGAGCGAGTACCCGGTTAACCGGGTACTCGTTGACATCCCTAATCTAGGTATTTGAGATTGTCATTTATTTATTCTTTTGTTCATACAGATTACGTAATCTTCAAACGTCTCCATGACCTTTGTAAATTTTAGCAACTGCTTTACAGCAAGTGGTCCTATGCCGGCTGTGATTTTGACGTATATGAGGAGCGGATCTTCATTTTTTGGAGAAATGCTTCAAGCTAGCGAGGACGTTTTCTATCTGTTTGAACCACTCCGGACTATACAGTTTCATATACGGAAGAGCAACACATTTCGTTATCTAGATGGCGGGAGCAGGTAAACAGCTGAGGATTGTGACGTGCTTTATAATCTTTTTTTTGTTGTTGTTGCCATATGGCATTTATGGTATAGAGGTCAAACTTCTTAACTTTTTTTTATCTTTGCAGAAACTACACAAACTTTCTAGATTTAGCGGGCGATGCTTTGAACGAAATCTTCCAATGTAATTTTGAAAACCTTCCTCTCCCTTTTTTCTCTGATGGATTCTTAAACAAGGGAAGGAAATCAAGGGAATTTAAAGTTTGTTTGAAATATAAATCCGCCATTAACATCAGTGCAACTACAGCAACATATCAGTGTATAATGATGATGAAACGTCTCTGTCTGGAATCGAAGTATATCATTCTAAAAACTATTCGTATACCCTTGACAGTCTTAGTTCCCCTCTCAGAAACCTTTCCAAATCTCAAGATCCTGCATTTATTAAGAGACCCACGTCCAACTTTACGATCTCAGTCTCGCTTTGGTATAGTGAAAAGTAGGTTTTTGCAAGAAAATGCCACTAGTTTTTGCAATAGAGTATACACTGATATAATAATAGCAAAACATACGCCAACTATTGCACCACATCACTATTTCCCAGTTTCCTACGAAAATTTAGCAAAGTATCCATTCCAGATGGCAAGAAATGTTTACAGATATCTGGACATAAATTTAAATAATAAAGTTACATCTTATATCGAAAACATGACTATGGCGGACAAGACTTGTAGTGAGTCAAAAATTGCTAAAACAATGTGTACAAAGTCGTCCAATTCCAGTGCGGACGCTGACAGATGGCGGCAAAAGATACCGTTCGGTTTCGTGTCTATAGTGGACAATGCCTGTTCCCTGTTATACAGGGTCATTGGATTACGTAGTATACCTAGTGAGTTTCATTTAAGGAATCTGTCCTACTCCCTGAGAGGAAATACCATAGCTGACACAGGGGATTTCAGATATACATAATAATATTATTGTTTATATTCAGAAATACATTGGAAAATTTCAAATAGTGAAATCGTCAGCCATGATATTTTCCAGAAATTTTGGCCCAGAATATGCTTCTTGAAAAGGACGAATTAAGGTATTTCCATCATCCTTTGATGTCATAGGTTTTTGCAAAAAAAAAAAAAAAAAAAAAAAAAAAAAAACCTTTTATCAGTTTAAATTCATGCCCAATAGAAAATATCTTTCAGAAGAATGCTTTTCAATGGATGTAATGAAAAATATTGTGAAGTGAAAGAATTTAATAAATGTATATTTTCTTTATTTAATCGATTATTCAATCTTTAAAAAAATTTGCTACGGGCTATAACTCTTTCACATGCATCTTTATTCAGACATTTTCTGTATTGTACTTCTTATGTAAAATGGTTTCCCTGATATTCAAGATTCAAATATATTTAAAAAGACGCAACTATTTCGGAATTTTTGCATCAGAATTATGTATGTATACCAGTTTTTACATGAATTTTTAAATATTGTTTACTAAAAATGTAAAATTTTTATGCTAACATATACTTCTGTTTATTTATGTCTTACATCTTAAAAAAGTATGGCAACGTATAATTTTTTGCAATTATTAGTTAATTTAAACTATGTTTGGTGAAAATACATGCAGTTTTTCTACTCTGAACCATTAAAATTGTGAGGGTGGATATACCTTAAGTCTATATGCTCTCGAAGCTTAAATATACTTCTAATCAGCAGAATCTTTCGTTGGAACAAACAAGAAAAGTATTTCTTAGATTGGAATGTTCAAAACATAAAGATTGTAAAGATGGAGAGAATAAAAAAAAACAACTAGTCATAATCTATAGTGTGGTGGAGCATAAGAGTGAATTGCCTGTTTTTACTCTCAGTTGAATTTATGATAAAAAATAATCCAAACTGTGCAAGCATTATTCCCTCAATTAATCTGACAATTTTTTTTTTTATCAGAGAACTCACCTTTTCAAGTGTTTGTTATAAACTGTGTAAAAGTGTGTTTAAGTAATTAAATAATACCTATTTCTCAACTTTTGTGTAATCCATACAAATGTTTATTGTCAAGATTATTCATCATTTAATAAATCATTTTGTTGAGTATGCAAGGGCATTAACGGCAGTTGAAAACGTTTGCTTGTTTGCATAACGGGCGAAGCCATACACACACCCTCACAAGGACACACACCTTCACATACACCCTCACCCTCTTACATACACACACTCCACACCATCATACACACAAGTACTCCAAACTTTAAGATAATATGACACCCCGTTACCAGCATACCTATTTTTGCATTAATATGAGGCAGAATTTATTCAAAATCTTATACATGAAAAGAAGAAAACATTTGCTTTGGCCTAAAACTCGATATTAGATATATCGACGACATATTATCAATTAACAATTGCTTCCATTCATATGTCAACTCAGTATATCTCAGTAAACTCGAAATAAGGGAAACCACAGAGTCAGATAAACCTTTTTCATATTTGGATATTTTTCGAGAAAAAAGACCTGAAAGGTGACCTAACAATATAGCTTTATGATTACCGTGATGACTTCAATTCAGCTTTTCTTTTGTCAATGTAGACAATGTAACAAACTAACAATATACCTTTATCACCCGTATATGGGGTTTTTGTCTCACAGGTGATTCGGTACGCAAAAGCATGCTTTACGTACGAACATTTTTTTTTAAAATGAAGCCACGTAGAAAAATTTCTAAACGAGACAAGCTATTGACAAACAAGTTGATGAAACAAAGATATCAAGACCCTGTTTAAAGTAAACATTTTGCACTTTCAATTGAGTGATTTTCCTTGTCAGCAAATACAATCTATAATTAAGTCGAATGCTGTCTGACGTTTTTTCTACTTATTGTTAGGCCATTATGTCAACGGATTTTTCCGTTTGCCCGATCATGACAAAGAGCACACGGCTGGTGTGACTGGTCGACAGAGTATGCCAACTCCTCTATGGTACCTGATCCCAACTCTGATTTTTTTTAGAGGTTGTGTTTGCTCTGCTCCCGATTTGTATTACTTGAATGGACTTATGACCTTGATTACTGTTACTGCATATTTCATGATTCAAATGTCATTATTTATAGTTTAAGATGATCGGAAGAACTTTTTGCTTCAGTAATTTTATACTAAATAGTAAATATTGATTGCTAAAGAGCTATAGATTGAAGACTCAGCCCGCTCGGCCCCTATTTTGAAACGACAACCCAGTCTTCTTTCTATCATACAAAGTGTCTTGTCATTCTGAACAGCTTTCCTTGAAAAGCTTATACTGTCAACAGGATTTGAGATAAAATAAAATCTGTATCTTATGGACTGGCCCCGTAGCCTCCTTGCAGGAAAAAAAACATGGGCATTGATATTATTTCATCTTCAATAAGGCATATTAAAATATCTGTAGTTTACTAAACATATAAGGGTCTATATTTTAAATCCCCAGTTACATTATCCATGTATTTGCAAATATCAACAACATCAATACAACTTTGCCTCAATAATGTTTTAGAATTCTCGATCGTTTACGAGATATCTATAAAGAGTTGATGACTATTTAGATTCTTAATTCTGGGACCCAGTCACTTTTTCTTCATAATAACTGAAAGACTTCTTGACTTTATACAATTTTTTTTATGTTTCTACAAGTTATGTATACATAAGAGGTATATAAAACAACATTGTAAAATTTCTTCTTCAACGTTATCCAATTTTTTCAGGCTAAGGGAAATATCAACATGCAATACATCTGCTGAAAATAAAATCATTTTATTCATAAACTTTCATAAAACATTGAACGGGTCCTTTTTTTTCTTTTTTATTTTGAGAAATTTTCTGCACAAATTGAAAAACAAAACAAAACAAAAAACAAAACGAAACAAAACAAATACTAGTAAACAAACAAAAAGAAACAAACAAACAAAATACAAACAAATAAACAAAAAGAAAATGAAAAGAAATAAAATTAAAACAATAAAAATGTTCTTCCTTTTAGACCGATGTGTAGATAGTAGAGTACATGTCTTTATAGAAGACACAACAGGCCCCAAGATCATAAAACAGACTTAGGCTTAAGTCGAATTTTCAATCAGCTGTAAAATGTTTATTAATTATTAAATTAATCTCTAGATTTGCAGGTGGCAACACTTTTGTGAAGTAATATTAAAATATTTTAATAAAACTGAAAGATTTTGACTTAAGCTTAAGGTGCTTCATGATCCCTGGGCCTGATGTCCTTTGCTTAATTAATATTCCACTCAATTTTTTGACTGATTAATTGATTTAAATGATTGATTTATCAACAAGCTATCGAACTTGTTTTACATGTAAGCGCATAAAATTTAAAAAGTGTCCTTTTTAAATATCTCATTTAAACGATTAAAAAACGAACATTTATGTTCAAAATACTCTTATTTATTGGAAACCCAGGATTAGTTTTTTTTATCACCCCGGATCGAAAGATCCCGGGGGTATATTATTTTTGTCCTGTCTGTCTGTTGTCAACTTTAACCTAGCCCATAACTATTGCGCTGTCAAGAGTAAGGCTTTAATATTTGACATGAATGTTCATTATGACAAGACCTTTCCATTGGTACAGAAATTTTTGACCATGTGACCTCAACTGTGACATTTGACCTACATTTGAAAAACTTTAACATTGGCCATAACTATTGCACTGTAGTCTACGTCCCACTCCAGAACTGTGTTACCATCGGGGGCATAATGTTTCACAAACACATCTTGTTTTCATTATTTTTCAATGTAAAATGTGTAAAAAAAAATTACTTTTAAGATTTAAAAAAAAAATGATTAAAATAAACATAAAAGGACTTAGACACAGATTTGAAGTTAATATCTTCTCAAATTTTCTGTATAATATCATGACTTATATGTTGCTATAGCATTTCACACGGAAATATAATAAAAAACGTATTTTATCTGCAAGAATGTGTCAATCAAACTCGTTCCAAAATTCGTAGTTTCAATAATTTCCAGATAAAATACGTTTTTTAATTATATTTCCGTGTGAAATGCTATAGAAAATATTAACTTCAAATCTGTGTCTAAGCCCCTTTTAGACATAAAGAAGTAAAGTTTCAAGCAAAAATTGGGTTTGGGGTCGATAGTGGTTAGATATACTTTTCTGAGTATGTCATTGATAAATAGAATCGTCCTTTGCTATATCAGTATTTTAATATAAATGCTCACTCCTCCATTGTACCTGATACCACCTCTGATGTTCTGGAGATCCGTGTTTGCGCTGCTTCAAAATTTGTATTGTTTAATGGACTTTTGAGGTTGAATACTGTTCGTTATCTCCATACATTTCATACATCATATCCTTTGTCTTTGTATGAATTATATGGAGATAACGAACAATATTCAAGTTCCCAAGTCCATTTAAACAATACAAATCAGGAGCAGAGCAAACACGGACCTCTAAAACATTAGCTGCAATAATGTAGCCCTCTCCCTATCTTTTTTTTTTTTTTGGAGAGGGCTACAACACCTCAGGACCTCCGGAATGGTGCAAGAGCGGGAGTGATTCACTCCCGCACAGATTTGGGCTCAAATTATCAGTAAGTGGCTATTTTATTAAAATTACTTACTTGAACTCAAAAAATGTAGTTATGCAAGACATGAATTGATCCCAAAATATACCGAATAATCCGTATATCAGTTATTTTTCGTGTATGTCAACGTCACAAGTTGAATTTATCCGCCATGTTTACTGACCTTGATCGATTTTATTTTGGGACGGCCAATGAGAATTTAGGATCTAGGGAGCGGATCTACTACGGAATTCCCTTTTTTAAGCATAAATATCACAGCAAGTTAAAAATTTTCATATGGAATACGTTTATTCATCGATGTTTAGTGATATCATGTGATGTTTAATGATATCATATATGGAGATAACGAACAGTATTCGAGCTCAAAAGTCCATTAAACAATACAAAATAGGAGCAGAGCAAACACGGATCTCCAAACATCAGAGGTGGGATCAGGTGCCATGGAGGAGTGAGCATCCCCTGCCGACCGATCACACCCGCCGTTTGCTCCTTGTCATGATCGGGAAATAACGGAAAAATCCGTCGACAGTTCAGTGTGTAAATAATGGCCTAACAATAAGTATGAAAAACGTCAGTCAGCATTTGACTCAATGATAAATTGTATTTGCTGACAAGGTCATTGTATCGACCAGAGAACTTACGAAATGATGACCTTAAACGAGACAGCTGATATTCTTGTTTCATCAACTTGTTTGTCAATAATTTACCTCGTTTTAGAAATTGTACATACGTAGAGCATGCTCTTGCGTATCGAATCAACTGAGAGATATATACCTCGTATGCAGGTGATGAAGGTATATTGCTGCATAAGTAAGGGAAGTTGACGATTGAAAAGTTAAAGTCATCACATTTGTCATAAAGCATATAACACAAGCATTATCAACACCGACATTTACTTTATCAAGCCTTCCTAATTTTCAAGCGCAAGTCTCAATACATTACGCGAGAACTATCATGACTGCTGAGAAAGACGATCGGTAACCACGCAGATTTATTTTACCTTGTTTTAGTGTATAAAGTGCTAGGTTGTTGGTAATGAATAAAAAATCAATCATATTTGAAGGAAGTTGGACGCGAAAGCAATTTATTTTGTGTGCAGTCGCCCGTAATAAAAAGATATACTTGCACCATTACGGAGATCCTGTGGAATTGTAGCCCTCTCCTGAAAACATCAGAAAAAAAATATCGGAGAGGGCTACATTATTGCAGCTACTAAACACCAGAGGTGGGATCAGGTGCCATGGAGAAGTGAGCATCTCCTGCTGACCGGTCACACCAGCCTTGTGCTCCTTATCATGATCGGTAAATAACGGAAAAATCCGCAGACAATTCATTGTGTAAATACATGTAATGGTCAAACAATAAGTATGAAAAACGTCTATCCGCATTTGACTTAATGATAGCTAGATTGTATTTGCTGACAAGGTCACTGAATCGACCATAGAGCTTGCGAAATTATGACTTTAAACGAGATTGTTGATATTCTTGTTTCATCAACACGTTTGTCAATAACTTACTTCGTTTTAGAAATTATTCGTACGTAGAGCATGCTCTTGCGTATTTAATCAAATGAAAGATATAAACCCCATATGCAGGTGATAGGGTATATTGCTACATAACTAAGGGAAGCTGACGATTGAACATTTGAAGTCATCACATTTATCATAAAGCTTAGTTGTTAGGTTACCATTAACGTCTTTTCTCGTAAAATATCCAAATATGAAACAGATGTGCTAGACTTTGTTTTATCTTGTATTTCAAGCTCACTGGGATATGTCGTGTCAAGGTATGAATGAAAATAACTATTGTTAATATATACTTAGTATCTAAATGTCGAATTGAAGGCCACAGCAAGTGTTTTCGTTTTTTCCTGTATACGATTTTGAATACATTCTTTATATGAATATAAAAATAGGTCTGCTAATAACGGGTCGCAATTAGTACCCATGGAAATTCCGATAGATTGTTGGAAGACCTGGTCTCCAAAAACCACATAGATATTGTCAATAAGATATATATATATATATATATATATATATATATATATAACTCTGATTTAAGGACTAGGGAGACCAGACCATTATATATGGCTTAAGGAGACAATATACAGATTTTTTAAATTTGCTTTTTTCTAAAAAGAAATACCAGATCAAAGATCTATAGAACACCATTTAGTCGACTCTTGCTTTATTTTTTCATAATAAATGCCTCCTAAAAATATATGAAAAAAATGGTCTCCTTAATATTTTATGTTTCTCTCATATGACTTAAGGAGACCAGTGTATATTTTTTATAAATATAACTTGTGGTTTAAGTAGACCATTTTTCTTTCATAGTAATTTCACTTATTATGCATTAATTAACATATTGTTTCCAACCAGAATAGTTGCGGATGGTCATTAGTCAAGGTCAGCAGAAAGATATTTGTGCTAATGTGACTCAACATGATCAGTACAAAACTTTGAATTAAACTAAAGTCATTGCACAAGTGACTTAAATAGAGAGTAGTTGCCCCAGTGGCACAGTGGTTAGAGCGTCTGCTCTAGAGTAGCGAAGTAAGGAGTTGATCCTTACGTCGCAGGTTCAAATCCCACTGTGGGATGGGGAGACCGGTCCTTCAGATAAGACCGTATAAATCGAGGTCCTGTGTCGCAGTAGGTGCTGGCACGAAAAAAATCCCTCGATGCTCAATGGCCGTAAGTGCCGAGTATAGGACAAAATTTGCAGATCTCCACCGGCATGTGGTGGTGTCTCCATATGAGTGAAAAAATCTTGAGAGGAATGTTAAACAACATACAATCAATCAATATATAGAGAGTATAAGCCCAGAGTAGCTTGTTCTGATATCCACATTTAACTCTCAATGCTGTCGCCCATGTGGTGCAGTGGAAAGAGCCTATGCTCTAGAGTCGTGGAGTTAGTTGATCCTTTTGTCACTTGTTTGAATCCCACTGTGGGACGTAGAGACCGGTCCTTCATACAAACAGAGGTCCAGTGTCGCAGTAGATGCTGGTATGAAAAAGATCCCTCACTGCCCATTGGCCCTGAGTGCCGAGCATAGGTCATTTGCAGCTCTCCATCGGCATGTGTTGGCATCTCCACATGAGTGAAAAATTCTCCAGAGGGACGTTAAACAACAAACAAACTCTCAACGCCCAAAACAGTTTAACCTAAAAGTGAATGCAGACACAGATTATTCTTAGACCAAGTATAGTATACTCCATATTGTTTTGTTGAGGACAGAAAGTTCACAGTGGACATCAAGTAGTTTTTCCTGCTATTTATACCCAGCTTCTTTTAAACCATATAGTCACCGAGTGCATTCGCTTTTCCAACTAATTGATGAAGTTCTGACCTATGCCTATATTTGTTTAAATTCTTTCTGATTTAAGAATACATTTGACCAGTTGAAACCAAGAGTACATGTACTACATAAAATTTCAAGGTTGTGATTAAGATTCAGTAAAAGTCATGCCCCATCCAGTATAGCAATATGTGGATGCCATGTTCAATATACATATTTGCTATCATTAAACTTGCAGAGACCATAAATCAAAATAATTCAAATGCTTAAAAATCATTTTATTTTTACTGCTAGTCAAAATACAGTCACTCAAGCATATCCTTTGTTAATTTGAAAAAAAAATGATAGTTTAACATTTATTATTAATACCATACCAAAGCACACGATAGTGCACTTCTT
Organism: Saccostrea echinata; assembly: GCF_033153115.1. NCBI lineage: Eukaryota > Metazoa > Mollusca > Bivalvia > Ostreida > Ostreidae > Saccostrea > Saccostrea echinata. Next base: position 9,322,077 of record NW_026889805.1, read on the forward strand.
ACATAATCCAATGATTCATGCTGTGATTTTACCTATTTAGATGCTTCTTATTTACAGTTCAGTATACATGATATACCAGTACAATGTGACACTAACCTAGTATCAGTTAAATGGATCATTACTATTCTGTTTTTAAGAAGTTTGCAGGGTAAAAAGTATAATAAAATAAAAATGTTGATACATTTATTGATTGCATATGCTAAAAACTTTTATAAAATATCAAACATTGTATCATAACAGCTTTTTTAATTCAATACATTCAAAGGTACAAAAATCAAATTATTTTCATCCACAGTTTTATCATATTCAGTTGAACAACAGCTACATCTATTATATAAAATGTATGGTAGTTGGCACTGATGGTATATATATCCTGAGCAAAGAAAAAACATACCTAATCAAAGAATACAAAGCTCACTTCTATACATGTTATCTACTAGTAAGGCAATGTCTCACTCAACAAACAGTTTGGTAATGTATATCACCTGGATCAAAAATCTATGCAAGTTGGTCTGGGTTAGACTTAACTGCTCAATAACCCTGAAAATGTATGTTACATCCAGCATCAGAAGCAGGATACATCATCTATGTTTACTGATCACCAAAGAGTATATTGTTACTTTGAATGAACCTTCTCTAAAAAACTGGTCATTAATCCAGAAAATCTAAGTCAAATCAAGGATTGGTACCCTGAAACATTTACATGTACATACATCATCTTTGCAGGTTTGTTCAACATAGAGTTTATAATTACATGAGAATAGGACTGCTCAAAACACTTAATCTTGTGGAGTCCCCCATGTGGCGCAAAGGATAGAGTTTGTAATCTAGAGTCGCAAGTAAGGATTTAATCCTTAAGTCTCAGGTTCAAATCCACTGGGGATGTGGGGACCAGTCCTTCAGATTAGACCATATAAACCGAGGTCCCGCCTAGCAGTTGATGTGGGCACAAAAAAGATCCCTTACTGCTCAAGGCCCTGAGTGCAAAGTATAGGTCAAATTTTGCAGTTCTCCACCAGCAAGTAGTGGCATCTCCATATGGATGAAAAATTCTTGAGAGGGATGTTAAACAACAAAAAACAAAAACAAAAAAAACACATGAGGAAAATGTAGATCAGGTCAAGCATCTGAAGTAAATCTGTTAATGTGCTTTAATCCATGCAAGTTTGTCCAGGTAGAGCTTAGGAATGAACCTTGCTCCTTAAATTTTAACTGGGATGACAATGCTAGATATATAGTAAGAACTCATCTAGACTGTCCAGAAAATCTAAAAAATATTTAGCAATTTCTTACTTGCATGATTTAAAAAAATCTGCAATCTAACATTATTTCAAAAAAAATTTCAACACATTTTCTAATTTTCAACAAATTCAATGCACTATGAGACGATTTAACATTTCTTAACCACAAACACTGTACTTAAAGTGCAATATACATGCATTATACTGTATGTTAAATCTTTACAGTTTTCTTCAAGTACTCTAATAGTATATGAAATATGAAGATTACCAACAGTGATCAAGCTTTAAAGTCCATTGAAACAATACATAATTAGAGCAGAGCAAACACAGACCTCTAAAAACACCAGGTGCAATGGAGGAGAAAGCATTTCCTGCCATGTGCTCCTTGACATGATTGGGCAAATGGAAAAATCCACAAACAATTCAGTGTAAACAATTTTGATGAAAAACATTAGTCAACATTCAACTTAATGATCGATTGAATTTGCTATAACACTTAATTTACACGTAAGTGTACACACATGTATGCATACTAGATGAATTATTTCACAATATCCAAAATTGGACAATAATAGTTTCTAATCTAGCTAGACAACAGGAAATTTTCATTATTACTTAAATTTCATGAAACTATTGAAGTCTATGAGATACAAATTATATCTAAAAATTATACACATTTTAACAAGTGTTTACAGTTTAGTGTATTTATTATACACAAATGATGACTTACTAGTAAAGTCCACAGATTGACTTTCAGATTTCAGCTCAAAGGCTTGAAGATTTTTAGTGGCTCTTTCATCATTTTTTTTTCACTGAATATTTTCATTTTTATTTTCAAGACGCTGTTTTTGTTGAGGTCTTTTAGCAGTTTGATGCAATCCAAGAACTCCGAGGGCAATTTAAGAACTCCTGAATTTCTTTCTTATCTGGAAAAAATAAAAATTTAAAAGTTTAAAATATATTCAACTTACATGAATAAAACTAGTGATAATGTAATAGACCTTTCAGATGTTCCAAAGCAGCTACATGTATCTAATTAAAAAATATAAAGTTTGAAGTATTTAGAGTCACCTGTATTCTGAACAAGGGATATGTGTACTTGACAGACAGATGAATGAATAGACTGATCACTATAGAGCACCTTAGTCTTTTTTCAATAATCTTTATATTAGTGAAAATCAAATAGGAACTACAGTGTTTCAAGGAATGTATATGTCACCTGCTAGGTATCGTCATTAAAGAGGTAAATAAATCTAAGAGTGGTCAGCTATTAATTTAATATTAGCATGGAGGTTCAAGCATTTGCCTGCAAGGAAAAAAAAGATCCAAAAGTATTTAAAAGACTGGGATAGAATCTGGCAATCAAAGAAAATATGGTTCCCCAGTCCTCAAATGAATAATTTAATTGAAATTATGAGGAATAACTATTTATCATTTTATTAATACACATGTAGGTGCTTCCAACAATCCTCGGAGGAAAGGAATTTCAGACTGTCTTTACTTTAATTGTCACTTTGTCAGTCAACATGATTCATTGTGGAATACAGATCCCAATGTATTTTCATAGTATTTAAATATAATTTTGTGTGGTAACTGAATTTCATACAGTTTCAAAGTATAGTATCATGAGCTCAAAAACATATATAAATGCTAATTATCAAAACCCTGCCTCTCAAAATTATGGAGATATAAGGTGTGACAGACGGACAGACAGACACCAGGTAAAGTGATCTCTAAGTGTCGTTCTGCTCTGCAGTTGACACAAAAATGAAAGTTAGTCAATTTTTGACCATGTATATCACTTCAGTGATGAAAGGAATGCTGAAGTGGTAAGTCTATCCTAATTATTTGAAAATACGGCAACCCCATTGGTCAGAATATAATACATATGCTGTCCAGCCTTAATTTCATTGGCATAAAGCAGCACAAAATACGATTTTATTGGATGTTGCTTGTTTTTCTAGGGGGCGCTGTTGCAACCCTGGAAAAGAAAACAGGACTGGGGCTTGCCCCTAGGGGGCACTTACTGACCGGAAGTAAACAAACAACAGAAATAGCAATACACTAGAAATATGTCCATAGGACATGTATGCCCGCCGAGTTTATAGTAATGCAACATGAAATTTTGTGTTAGTGTATGAAGTTTGATGAGAATATCTTGAAAAGTTTCTTTGAAATTGAAATCTAAAAAAAATGGATATAGATGATAAATTCTCACCAAATTATGTATAGATGCATAGCCTTAGATATCAATATTTTAAATGGTTTTAAAACCATGCAAAATGCAAATTGAAGGAAAGTGAGGTCAAGGTCACAGGAAAGGTCAAAATTTTTTGAAATAGTTGAATAGGTCTTACTAATTATATATGTATCAGCATATTAAGTTTGATAAAAAATATCTTGAATGATTTCTTTAAAACTGAGCTAGTCACAAGCGTGGCGCCATGGTTAGAGCGTCTGTTCTAGAGTCGTGAAGTAAGGAGTTGATCCTTATGTCGCAGGTTTGAATCCCACTGTGGGACATGGAGACCAGTCCTTCGGATGAGACCTTATAAACAAAGGTCCCATGTCACAGTAGGTGCTGGCATGAAAAAGACCCCTCACTGCTCAATGGCCATGAGTGCAGAGTATAGGACAGAATTTGCAGCTTTCCACTGGCAAGTGGTGGCGTCTCCATGAGTGTAAAATTCTCGAAAGGGACTGCAGATTACCTGTAATGATTGACCAAAGTCCCTACTAGGCTTTAAACTCTTCATTCTTGACCTGTATTTCGTCAAATAAGATTTTTCCAGTTAATTAAGGTAAAATTACTAATTGTTAAAACTGTAAATATTTTTTTTTTTTTTTTTTTTTTTTTTTACCTGAGCCAGATTTTTACTTTTCTTAAAAGTGTCTGTATTAACTGTTGGTTCAACCTATCTCAAGGAAATGATCTGTAATAGTAAATGTTAGAAATCATAATCTGTTCTCTATCTACTATAATCACGAGAAAAGGTGTTGAAAATTAACAGATGGAGATAAAATCAGCATTCATATTAAAGGCTTTTTTTCAATAATCAATTTATTAGTGAAAATCATAAAAGTATTAGGCAAAAAGGAAAAATAAATGTTGTCATTAATTAACCTTGCATATCTCTACAATTTTCTGATAAGAAAATTATACCCGATAGATGTAATATAATCACCCTTTGCCTGCCCCTAAATTAAATTATGAAATTTTGATAGATTTTGATCTAGTAAGCAATTATTTAAAACAAGGTTTTTTCAGAGGTGCCTAGGGTCGAAATTCATAGAAAAAAACCTACAAAAAAAGTGAAAACCTATTTCTATCATACTGGTTTATATTTATTACAAATGTCCTCATAGTCAGCATAGCCCAGAATGATAGACCGCAGACTCTCACCATGAACATTTTTAGTGTCCTGGTTCGAAACCATTTGTTGGCACATTTTTATTTTTTCAAACTTTTTACCTGTATAAACACTAAAGAACGAGTGCACTTATGGGCCCCGGTAAAATGTGAAAAAATGAAGAATTAAATTAAGCATAATTTTCCATCTCAGATCATTAATTGATATCTAAACCACAAGATTCAACAAATTTTATCGCTGAAATTCATGAATATACAAAGAGCAAAGCCATACAATGTGGTAGGGGTCAGCCGACATTCGTGATTTTCTATAGTAAATCGAGGACGGTCAATCATTTCAAAGCTTTTGTTTATTGTCAGCCTAACATTGTACAAACTTGTGTGATTGACAAAAAATGCATTATACATTTATAAAACTTGTGTGAAAGTAGGAAATTTGTACATGATTAGGCTTGAACTTAAAATATTAAAAATGTATGAAAAGTTCAATGTTTTTCCTATAACAAGCAAGAGCTATTTACCTGTATGACCTATGTTGAACCCACTCGTGGAATAAATTATTTAAAATACTGGTAGTCACGTGAGTTCTACCCAGGTAAACATTCCTCAAAGATGCTCACTGTAAAACATAACCACGTTTTGTATCATTATATCGAAGTCAAGCCGCATAGAGAAGTTTGTATGTATTTGGTTTTAGGAACACGGGATGGTTAGGAGAGTTTAGTGTCGTTAAAATGTCATCATAAATAAAAGTGTCAAACATTTTTAACATTCATGCAAGACAATGGTACTGGTATTGAAAGCCACCTAAATACACTTTTTTCATTTTAAAATTTAAAGGAACTAATGTTAATACTTACTGTATTATTTCAAATGCAAGCATGCAAATTTCTTAGTTTGTTCACTATGGATACAGGTATCTATACAACTTCATTCTATTTTTTTCTCGGGTAAAATAGTACAAGAAGTATCATTCGGCAAACGCGCCTGTCAATGATCCACCATCAGATTGTTCAAGTGTCTGATTTAAATGTCTCCTCCCCTTGATTTAAATAAATGAAACTCAAAATAGGTTCGGTACGACTTTTCCGGATTTGGGGTATCTATAGGCATTTAAAAAACTTCATTTGTTTCAAATCCATGCTGATTTAGGTGATGTTTTAATGTGATTTTAATTAGAAATGTAAACTTGTATTTAACTATTACCAAAAGAGAACAATTTGGTAATACATTCTAAAGTAATATGGCACTGGAAAAGGGCCCATTAAGCATTGCTTAAGTGCACTTGTCCTTTGATTTTTTAATACAGGCTTTTGCATTTTACTTAATATATTTTCTTCCTTAAATGCATGTTTGGTGTTGATATAAAAGACATCTATGGAAATGCAGATCATAAATTCTCTTTAACTAAACGCAATCAACCGGAACTAAACCTCATTGTAAGTACACTTTGTTCGAGGACATGAATCATTCACTTTGTGTTACTCGATAATGCAGGTGTCACGAAAAAAAATCATGCTGAGCAATAATTGCTGTGTTTGCCTTTCAAGAACATAATGACGTGTAATAGTACTGTTGTGCAAGTGGGAGAGATACTGTTCTATGCAGAGTAGATGCAGTTCATTCCTCGTGAAAAATGTGTGCATTGGCGATATGTTATGCTAAAAATGCATGAGGGTTTTCAGATTAGAAAAGAATGTGGTAAGGTCAGTTAAGGTTTTATGTCCCATTGCCATTACTCAGTCAGACATCAAGAATGACCCTCAAACAAAGGATGTATCATTCTGTAAATACTGAGGTAGGATCACATGAACACACAGTTGAGTAGAATGAAATATATCGAGATAACAATCAGTATTCAAGCTCAAAAGCCCATCAAAAAATACAAAATAGGAGCAGAGCAAATACGGACCTCCAAAACATCAGAGGTGGGATCAGGTGCCATGGAGGAGTGAGCATCCCCTGCAGACCAGTCACACCCGCTGTGTGCTCCTTGTCACGACTGGGAAACAATAGAAAAATCCATACACAATACAGTGTGTAAATAATGGCCTAACAATAAGCATGAAAAACGTCAGTCAGCATTTTACTTAATGATAAATTGTATTTGCTGACAAGGTCATTGTATCGACCATAGAACTTACAAAATGATGACTTTAAACAAGACTGCTGATATTCTTGTTTCAGCAATTTGTTTGTCAATAACTTACCTCCTTTTAAAAATTGTTCATACATAGAGGATGCTCTTGCATATCGAATCAACTGAGAGATATAAACCCCGTATGCAGGTGATGAAGGTATATTGCTGAATAAGTAAGGGAAGTTGACGATTGAAAAGTTATCACGTTTATCATAAAGCTTGGTTGTTAGATTACCATTAATGTAGAACTTATCTAAAGCAATACATGAGAAACAAGAAACTACACACATGTGACCTAAAGTCAGTGACCGGAACATATATCGGTAAGCTTTTTCTAAAGACTGAAAACAATATTGGTCCTAAAGGTCATTTCATATTTTTAACTAGAAGTGTTCCTTTGATATACTATATTTTACTTAATTTCTATAGACTTACTATACCCTGAAAAAAGAAGGAAAACAGGAACTACCTGTTTAAATGACCCCGACCACCGAGGTTAATCTAAAGTTTGTCCCTGCCTACCTGAAAAACAGACTGCCTCGGGCAGTCAGTAATTTCCAACTCTGGTTTTTAGATGCTAAATGTTTAATATTTACAATTAAATGCTTATATTTACATTTTTAAATTCATGATAGATTGAGAAAGTCGAAAAAATCATTTCTATATTAAGTCTGTATACTGTATAGGGGGAAAATAACTCGCGGTGTTAATATTCGCTATATTCACGGTGTGAATAAATCCGTGAATTCAAGAAACAGTGAATAAGTTTTCAATAACCTACATGTTATATTTGGAAATTTGAGAATAGACTACAATATGTAAATATACGTGCAGTGCATGGTCATTTCAGTAATTACGAATCGTACCTGTCATTCAATTATTTTAATTATCACGCTTGACATTAATTTAGATCACCCAGCAGATAATAACCTGTATTTGTAAAAAAAAAAAAAAAACTGTTTTAATAGCCAACGCTACATGTTTCATCAATCAAAACACTAGGGTCATGGGTTTTGAATACCCGTACGTAACTATGTTACGACGTGTATTTGTTACCTGCATTATCATGTTTTTATCGACATTTTGGTTTTAAAAAATCATTTAAATAACTATCGAACTTGCTGATGTATATATAAATCTACCCTGTTGTTCATGAAGTGAATACATAACGCTGATTAATGCCTTCTAGCTATGCTATGGATTAAACAGATATAGACATTGAAGGGAGGTACATGTAACCTAGTTATATACCGATTCCGCAAATTCAACAAACCGCGATCGTGTCAGAGGAGAGAAAAACATGAAAATTACAACCCCTGAAATTATCCCCTATACAGTACTTCAACCGAGAAATTAGTTAAAACTGGTTCCAGAAAAGAAGCTGAAAATGTTCAATAGTTTACAGACAATACTTGACACATGATGACTGAACAAGAACAGATAGCAATAAGTAATTTAAATGACTCAGGTGAATTATAACCTGTTCAATCTTAGATCCATCTTTTTTCTAATACGAGGGTTGATCCAAAAGTTCATGGAATTTAATTATTTCTAAAATTTTATTGTGATTTGATGAAAGCAAACAATAGGCATATTTATAATACAGAGTCATTATGCAACAATACTGGAAAATTTCACCACGTTCCAATTACCAATAAGGTCACATGAGCTTTCTGAACACTGATAGTTGTAAAATCCGGGGGAGACTTCGACGTAACGTCAAGTTAAGTATGTCATGTCATGTTATAGGAGCATCTCTCCCTCATGTTCAATTCAACTAAGTAATTCTACAGAATATTCTGCCTTTTTCTCCTTTTTTCTCTCAAGAAAAGCCTGGGTATCCACCAATCGACTTATCTTTATATTACACTCATATTTTAAAAATACTCCCCATCTTTCCATATGATGTTCCAATTTCAGTAGCAAAGTCAAGCACAGTACGTCAGCGGTCAACATCCATCAACGCTTAATTTGTCTACGAGAAAAACAGACCCTCCAAAAGCAGCCACACCTTTAATCAACCTCCATGGAAGTTCTATTGTTCTTAAATTTTTCACGCCACTGGAAAATCAGTTGCTAAATGCGTTTTTCTCCAGCCTGTATCAGTAGTATACCCCTTTAAGTCAGAGTGTTCCTAAGATTTTAACAAAACTTATAACTTGACTGAAATGTGACGTTCTCTAACAATTAAAAGATGAACAAGAAATCATCAACTAATAATCTAAATATCAAGTTAAATCAGTAAAACTCTCACAGACAGGTATATTAGTGGTCAAGCAATCGTAATAATGACAAAATTCTCATTTTATTTGCCACTTAGCGCAGGTTTTTTCTTATATCACGTATTAAGAATTAAAATGATAATGAACAAGTAAATGTCTCCCCTGCATTTTAAAACATCCTTTGCTATGGCAACTGCCATAGAGTTACTATCATTAATATTTAAATATTTTTTTATTAAAAAAAATCATCAAGTGTCTATATTCTTATTTGTAATTTTCAACCACTTTCACTAATAAATAAATAAAATAAGAAGAAATTCCATGAACTTTCGGATCAATCCTCGTACATGTCAGTCATTAAATTTATATAATATACAGTATGCATAAGGGAGACCAAATGTATTATTACTGCATTAAGGAGACCAACCACTATCCATATGTAAATCAGTATTCAACCACTTTCACTAATAAAAAAATAAAATATGAAGAAATTCCATGAGCATTTGGATCAACCCTCATACATGTCAGTCATTAAATCTATATAATATACAGTATGCATAAGGGAGACCAAATGTATTATTACTGCAATAAGGAGACCAACTACTCTCCACATGTAAATCAGTATTCAACCGCTTTCACTAATAAATAAAAAAAAATATGAAGAAATTAGTGATGAGACATCAGTTAATTTTCATAATCGATCATCGGTTGGAATCGGTTACTGCTTCTGATGCGATTTCACCGATTATAATCGGATTTCTTCATAGTTTTGTATACAAAAAGCAGACTATTACAATAATTTCATTTATTTCTTTAACATGAATATATAAAATACATAATATATTATTTTCTTTGTTGTTTTGCTTCTTTTACACTTTCTAGACCTAAAAATATTTACAGTGGACACCCAACATGGCTGCCTAGCGGCAGAAAACGAACTTCAAAAAGTTGTGGGGGGAATTGATCACTCTATATTTAAGGTAAATGTTGACTAAGTTGCATATTTTATATCTCAAATAAAAGATACAATTAATATTTTTTGAATAAAAAGAATCAGCTGATTGATCAAACCAAAGAGCAAACACAGATTTGGCAGAAAAAAAAATTCACCCGGGGGTAAATTGAATGGGTCGGTCGGGTTATTACAGGAAACAAAAATAATTTTTTTTAGGCCCTATATACGCATCTTCGGTTCTTAATCACCTCTGCTTCGTGCTAGTTGGCTAGTATCAGATGCAGATGCCATTTTCTTTCATTAAGAAGAAATAAATTTTAAACCAGAAATGGATAATTCCGGAATGTATTGTATTAGAAGTATGTTTCCGATGATCGATTATGAAAAACTATAATCGATCATCGGAATCGGTAGCATTTTTTTGTCGACAATCGGTGTTTTCTGATTATCGGTACAACACTAGAAGAAATTCCACGAACTTTTGGATCAACCCTCATACATGTCAGTCATTAAATTTACATAATATACAGTATGCATAAGGGAGACCAAATGTATTATTACTGCATTAAGGAGACCAACTACTATCCACAGGTAAATCAGTATTCAACCACTTTCACTAATAAATAAATAAAATATGAAGAAATTCCATGAACTTTTGGATCAACCCTCGTACATGTCAGTCATTAAATTTATATAATATACAGTATGCATAAGGGAGACCAAATGTATTATTACTGCATTAAGGAGACCAACTACTCTCCACATGTAAATCAGTATTCAAAACTTGAGATTTTAATACCCTAATAATTTACATGTTTAGTTACATGAACTAAATCTATTTACCTTTGTTATAATGCAAGAACTGTTTTACATTCAGCCAACTTTAACATTACACATGCATACAGTGTATGCCATGCATTAGGAAGACCAGATGCATTATTTCAACATTAAAGAAACCAATTACAATGGAACAATTAGACAGTATTCCAAAATGTTCATTCCAATACCATAGTAATTTCCCTTAATTTGTTTGTATCTAGATGACTTAAATCAATTTATCTCAGCCAGAATTGGAACAAAAAAACTAATCATAAAAGTGGCCAAACACATGAACAGACAGACGGACATGATGATTCCTATGCTTATATACACCCAAAGTTGCCAAAGTAGAGCAGATGCAGTGGTTAGAGCGTCTACTCTAGAGTCGCGGAGAAAGAAGCTGATCCTTTCATCGCGAGTTTGAATCCCACTGTGGGACGTGGAGACCCGTTCTTCAAATGAGACAGAGGTATTAACCGAGGTCCCATGTCACAGTAGGTGCTGGCTCGAAAAAGATCCCTCAATGCTCAATGGTCGTAAGTGCTGAGTATAGGACAAAAATTTGCAGCTCTCCACCGACAAGTGGTGGCGTCTCCATATGAGTGAAAAATTCTCAAGAGGGACGTTAAACAACAAACACTATACACCCAAAACTTTGTTTGCAGAAGATTTTGTGATACATGCTTTACAAGTATACATATTGTTCATAAGGGAATAAAAATGCTATATCATTAAGGAAAGCAACTGAAATTAAATGTGCACTTCCAATTGAACTAAACAAAATTACCCTTTGTCAGAATGTAGATTTATAAACAGGAAGGCTGTTTTTCTTCATTTTTTCCATGTCAGATTCAGATTGTTCTTGAAAAAATTCTGGCATACACCCTGTAAAAGTAAACAGTGCAGATAATAAAGAGCTTCTAAATAAACTGCATAATATTTAAATGATCCACTTAAAACGGATAACAAATGCATTTAACTCCATCAAGGAGACCAACTGATATCCATATATATATATAAATCAGTACATGTATTTTAATTGTGATATTTTAATATCCTAGTAATTTACATGTTTAGTTTCATGAAATAAATCTATTTACCTTTGTCCAATGACCAATGAGCACAAGCACTGATTTTTCCTCTTTTTTCTTAACAGAATCACCAGGGCCAGTCTGCGGTCCATATGATTCTGGCATATGTACACTCTGTAAAATGCATATTTGTACCATGTACAGGCATATGAACAATATTTCTATACTACATACATGCATCATTAAACTTAATAATCTTTTTTTTCCAAAATTCATTATTCATAGTGTTTTGCTGTTAGCAAAATTCAACAAAAACTATACCATATATATACTTGCCTATAAGGTGGTCCACCTATAAGTCAGTTGTATTTTTTGAGGTTATTTTGGAGGGATTTGCTATTGACCCGCTTATAAATCGGTACAAATTTTTGCCAGAATCAATTGACAATTTCAAATCAATGCTCTGATGTTTTAACCTGGTTTCAAAATACTAATCTTTTTATGACTCACCTATAAGCTGGACATAGAGTATATACAGTACCTGCATTATACATGCATTAGGAAGACCAAATGCATTATTGCAATATTAAAGAGACCATTGTGGCAAATGAAATCAATGTATGAATTGTATTCAAAACTACGGGTGTACTAATTTGTCTGAAGTGTATCATGATATAATGTGATACACAAAGACTTTAACAGGATATGTACATACACCCACATGCCTAAATGTAACAACAGGAATTATCGTTCTACAATAATTTATTGAAATTGCCAATATGAATAAACAAAAGCAAACTTTGTTTCGATTGTATGAACTTTAAGTTTTCTTTTTACACCACGGTCAGATAATCTAACTATCCCCCCTGGTTGGCTACCGGGTCCTTCGTTAGACTGCCTTATCAGACATGATATTTACTGTAGATTTGATTTTTGGTACTGACTTTTATACTCAAAATAATGTCTTTAATTGTTTAATTTCTTGAGTTCAATATCACTTTGATGTGTTCAGTGTTTACTTTGATATGTAATGATGTGTATAAGCGTGTATTTTCGATAATTTAAATTTCTAGTACAGTAATCATCCCCAAGCTGCTGTTTCATTATCGTGTCATAGTATCTCTGAGAGTGCATTTTATTAACACCTCCAAATCACCTGGCCTGCGTAATTAAATTTAACTACCAAAAACAACAGCTTGGGACTAATAAGGTGTGATTATCAGGAATGGTCCCATGAAGCCTGTGCTAGACCTAACGGAAACGTTCAACAGACCATAAAATTAGCATAATGGGATTATTGTGTACTAAGGTGTGAATTCAGCGGAGCGAGAATTTGTTGGACTTCGAGATAATGCATGTGTTTATAGCATTTGGGACCGTAAATCTACTTCGAGATAAGCGAGGTATTCGAGATTTCCGTGTTCGAGATACCAGGGTTTTTTAAAATCATAAATATAATAAAAACGGCCGGGACCGTTGATTCACTTCGAGATATCTGTGGTATTCGACATACCGGTGTTCGAGATACCGAAGTTTACCTGTATATCGATACATATCTAGATTAATGAATATATCATATCAAAAACAAGAGGCCCATGGGCCACAACGCTCATCTGAGCACATTGGCTAGGAAAAAGCACAAATCACTTCAGTATTGAAAAGTTTAAAGGGGAGGGGGCTTGGATTTTGAACTACCTGAGGATGCTTCCATATCAATATAACAAATGGCTTTACTGTTCTTGAGCAGAAGATTTTTAAAGATTTTTTTCCTATATATTCCCTTGTTAAAAATTTGATCCACCATTGTGGACCCTCCCTACCCCCCCCCCCCATCATTTGAACAAACTTGAATCTACACTACCTGAGGATGCTTCCATATCAATATGACTAAACATGGCTTTTCTATTGATGAAAAGATTTTTTCCTATATATTCCTATGTAAAAATTTGATCCCACATTGTGGCCCCACCCTACCCCTGGGGTTTATGATTTGAACAAACTTGAATCTACACTACCTGAAGATGCTTCCATATCAATATGACAAAACATGGCTTTGCTATTCCTGAGAAGAAGATTTTTCAAGTTATTTCCCTATATATTCCTATGGAAAACTATGATCCTCCACTGTGGCCCCACCCTACCCCCAGGGGTCATGATTTGAACAAACTTGAATCTACACTACCTGAGGAAGCTTCCATATCAATATGACAAAACATGGCTTTGTTGTTCCTGAGAAGAAGATTTTTCAAGTTTTTTTTCCCTATATATTCTTATGTAAAACTATGATCCCCAATTGTGGCCCCACCCTACCCCCAGGGGTCATGATTTGAAACAAACTTGAATCTACACTACCTGAGGAAGCTTCCATATCAATATGACAAAACATGACTTTGCTGTTCTTGAGAAGAAGATTTTTGAAGTTTTTTCCAATGTATTCCTATGTAAAACTTTGATCCTCAATTGTGGCACCACCCTACTCCTGGGGGTTATGATTTGAACAAAGTTAAATCTACACTATCTGAGAATGCTTCCATATCAATATGACTTAACAAGGCTTTGCTGTTCTTGAGAAGAAGATTTTTCAATTTTTTTTTCTGTATATTCCTATGTAAAACTTTGATCACCCCTTGTGGCCCCACCCTACCCTGAGGGGTCATGATTTGATACAAACTTGAATCTTCACTACCTGAGGATGAATCCACATCAATATGACTAATTGTGACTTTGTTGTTCTTGAGAAGAAGATTTTTCAAGATTTTTATTCCTATATATTACTATGTAAAACTTTGATCCCCCATTGTGGCCCCACCCTACCCCTGGGGGTCATGATTTATACAAAATTTAATCTACACTACCTGAGAATGATTCCATATCAATATGACTAATTGTGGCTTTGTTGTTCTTGAGAGAAAGGTTTTTAAAGATTTTTTTTCTATAAATTCCTATGTAAAATTTTGATCCCCCATTGTGCCCCCCCCCCCCCCCGCCCGGGGGTCATGATTTTGTACAAACTTGAATCTACACTACCTGAGGATGCTTCCATATAAATTATGACTAATTGTGGCTTTGTTGTTTTTAAGAAAAACAATTTCAAGATTTGTCCTACATATTTCTATGTAAAACTTTGATCCCCCATTGTGGCCCCACCCTACCCCTGGGGGTCATGATTTGAACAAACTTGAATCTGCACTACCTGAGGATAATTCCATATCAATATGCCTAATTGTGGCTTTGTTGTTCTTGAGAAAAAGATTTTTCAAGATTTTTTCTACATATTCCTATGTAAAACTTTGATCCCCCCTTGTGGCCCCATCCTACCCCTGGGGGTCATGATTTGAACAAACTTGAATCTACACTACCTGAGGATGATTCCATATCAATATGACTAATCGTGGCTTTGTTGTTCTTGAGGAGAAGATTTTTCAAGATTTATTCCTATATATTACTATGTAAAACTTTGATCCCCCATTGTGGCTCCACCCTACCCCAGGGGGTCATGATTTGAACAAACTTGAATCTACACTATGTAATGAAGGTCTCACCTAAGTTTCAACTTTTACAGCCCAGTGGTTCTTAAGAAGAAGATTTTTAAAAGATACCACTAAATTTTCACTAATTCTTAATTATCTCCCCTTGAAAGAGGGTGTGGCCCTTCATTTGAACAAACTTGAATCCCCTTTACCCAAGGATGCTTTGTGGCAAGTTTGGTTGAAATTGGCCCAGTGGTTGTTGAGAAGAAGATGAAAATGTGAAAAGTTTACAACAACAACAATAAAGACGACAATGACGACAGACAACGGACAAATTTTGATCAGAAAAGCTCACTTGAGCCTTTGGCTCAGGTGAGCTAAAAATAACTTAATTCCAATACATTTTGGGCAGGCGGTTTTTTAATGTAATTCTGTGAAAAACTTGGGAATTTCAATCATCAAAGATTATATTTACCGGTAACTGTTTTGAATTAAAGCTGATCAAAAATGACATAATCATTAAGGAGGTAGCACATCTTAATGATTATTACAAAATCATAAAAATACATAGACAACTTTACTTAACATGTTGATTTTACAGTCAAGAAAAGTTTGAATTTGAAGTGTTATTTTTAAAGATGGTGAGACGAAAAATTAAAAATGAGTAAAAAACAATTATTATTTTTATAAAATTCATGCGTAATGATTTATAAGACTTTTTTGACAGAATTGTTAAAGAATTCAATATATTGCATATCACATTAAAAAATGTCTTTCTTTTTTTTTTGCTCAATACACAGCCCTAGCAAAAATGATATACAACAAGGACTTTGATTAGATTATTAACATTCATTCGACTAATCATAATTATTAACTGTTATTGCACTTTCATTTTCAAAATGTTGTTAGGTACATTGTTTGTTCACTCTTTTGCATTGATATTATAATTTATAAAAGAGTATTTTAGCAGAAAAAATTATCAATTTACCTTTCTTGGAATAAAGACATGTTGACCCTTGAGCTGAGATTTTCTCTCTTTCCATAGATTTGTTACACTGGGGTCCACATGATTCAAGCAGAGACCCTGTAAAAAAGGACTTAACTATGGAAAAGCATGAAGAATATATGCCTATTACACATATGTTAAATTCTAATGAAAACAATGTTTTTTAATTAAGATCCATATATTTCTAATGATTGACATAATACAAATTCAAAATAAAATATGCATGTCTATATTATACACTGTACCTTAAGCAGACCAATTGCATTATTACATCCTTCAGGAGACCAACTTAAATCAATGTTTGAGAACTACTTGTGAGAACAATAAATTTGTCTACTTTACAGTACTAAATGTACATGTAATCTATAGGATCATGTTACTTTAATTGACCTGCTTTAGTTCAACACAGTAATCTAACAAAGAAATTGAGCCAAAACAACATTTTAAGACTTTTTGAACAGTGCATGTTAACTATCATTTCAAAACCATTACCAGTAAAAATGCTAATAATAGGAAAATGATGACAATTAATTAATATTGTACTTTCAGGTATATTAGATGAAGTAATCTGATTCGTCAAGAAACATTTGTTAAAAAGCACTATTATCCGCTGAATAATGAAGCCACGCCCAGTGCCGCAACAGTCAACATTGCTTGACGACGGGTGATATTCCAAAAAATAGTGACTGCGCAGATTTATGCGCTCAAGGTTCACTATTATTTGTATAAAAATTCAGTATAATATAATAAATATTGCATGTAGTTGAGTGTAATATTGAAAATTTTCACTCCTCGAAAACCAAATACGTCAAAAAGGGGATGGGTTTCTTTTCCAACTTCTACATAGTTTCGCCCCTGCAAAAACTGGTATAGACCTTGGAAATGTTTAAACGGGCTAAGAGAAATCAAATGCATCAAGAGTACTTAATTGTTTTTACCCAAGTTACATGCCAAAAAAGATTCAGAGAGACGTCACATAAAGTTAACGTTGATTTGAACTGAAGTTAGGGTGTCAAAAGTCATTCACGTCCAAAAGTGACATTGATCATGTGTGGTAGATAATAAACTCCTACGAGCTAAATATGCTGCCATAATCAAGTGAGGATCTTTCCCTAATCCTATATATAAATCCATTTACAATATTATATGCACTTAAGCAGCTGTTTATGACATTGTAAAATTATATAAACAAGACCGGTTTATATAATTTATATCAATTTATATAATTAATAATATAATTTATATAATTTTATCAAGATAAGTGTATGGGGTAGAGGGAGCAGACATTGAGAATCAATGTTGTCGGACCTCGTGAAACTAAACTAACAGTCTTCCAAATAACCCGGGAGTCCAATGCCAGGGACCTGTTAAATTTGCAGCCGGGCATGTAAAAATTGCCAAAATACATGTCTGAAGAGGGCATATGTGAATCTTCTTTCATTGTACGATCTTTACTTGCCATTTATTCTGTCCTTCCCCCGTTATTCGCTTAAACGTTGCTATATGTAATGTCGATAGATTGCCTGTCTACATTCTCGATACGACCTGTCAAATGATTGTCAATCTAATCATTGAAGTGTTTAGTTCAACCTATTTGTTTTCTCAAAGTTGCTTGCTAAATTACGAGATGTTCATCAATGCCACATACTGTGGCACTACAGTCATGATCCCATTTCTGAAATTCAGTTCAGCTAAACCGGCCAACAAATGACCAGCATGCAACTCAGAAGTTATTTATGAACAAAAACGCTTTAGAAAATGGCAATCACAGGCCATGGTTGCTTTACGATGCTGAAAAAATTAATATAAAACCTTTATACCTAATGTGGTTTTTTTGTTGCACAATTAATACTGGTAAATGTAAGAATTTTGAGTAGGACATGTACAAATTTGAATGGGCTGGGTAAAAATGATAGGTCTACATGCCCAAAGGGCATGTGCTGAAAAAGAATTGTTGTGAAGACTGAACTAAAGCGACAGTGCCGGGTGATCATATAAAGTCCCCTTTATTACATAATAATTTGGCAAATTATCAACACATCAAGCTAAAATTTCCAACATATCTTAATGGTGAGAATTTTTATTTTTTAAGTTGAAACCTCGTGACCTGTCAAAAAAATGAAATTTGTATCCCATCTAAAGTCTTAAAATGTATCTAGGTAATTTTCGATACAAATTTGCGGTTGGGGTTATAAATGAAGGATAAAACCAGAGACCTCGGAATGGAATACTCGGAAGTCTCTGGTTTTATTCTACCCCCAACTGGAAGTTGTATC
Source organism: Saccostrea echinata (assembly GCF_033153115.1). NCBI lineage: Eukaryota > Metazoa > Mollusca > Bivalvia > Ostreida > Ostreidae > Saccostrea > Saccostrea echinata. The sequence continues at coordinate 9,340,607 of NW_026889805.1, forward strand.
CCATCTAAAGTTTTAAAATGTATTGAGGTAATTTTCGTGGAATAAATGAGTGCTTTACAATAAAGAGACTCGACCAGAGACATCTGAAACGATTTATTTGACAAGAAAAAAGTCTCTTGAAGCGAACGATGTCATTTTAAAGTAGGTTAATGATTGATAATGATACATGAACAAAATACGAGCTTGAAGCGGGGGTGCCTGAAATTGAGTTAGATACCTTGTGGTAAAAATAAGTAGGGGTGCACCGTATATGAAACAAGTGCCTGTGATTGATAGTCTGAAATTTCTCTTCACCTAAATATTAAAAGCTTGCAGTGATCGCTATAAATCTATACAACAGTCAAGTTACATACGGTAAACTAACATAAAAACAAGATTACAACAGTCATGATTACAGAAGGTACATTTTGAAGACTCTAGGTCAGTAGGTGAATGTAAACAGGTAAACACACGTGGGACAGTCACCGCAAATATGAACCACAAAACGACTTATAACATTAAAATGTAAATATTCATCTGCACACAGATTTTGGCATAATAATAATAATTTTTAAAAAGTGTAAATTAAAATATAAAATAAACAAACCTCAAACCTTGTAACAAGGCTTGTTTCCCTACAATCTTATTCTGGTTCTCTGTCACTGAAATGCAGGGAACCAGGCTGCGTTATTAACTCGTACACAGATTTGTTGATACGAATAAACCTATAAACATATGGATACGAAATAAAATATTATCATAAAAAATGAAAAATTTCAAATTGCTTGAAAAATTATCTTTATGTAGTTTATAATAAATGGTTGTAATTGTTTATTAATTTCTATCTATCCATTAAAATTTGATACGTATATCAGCTTAATATGTATCCGTCTGAACAATTATTGTTATTACACTCCCTGTCACATCTTCATAGTTAAGCCTGTAAGCATGGTAAGTAGGAATCAATTTCAGTTGAAGGGGACCAAAACCAAACATTTTTCAGTTTCATTTGGTGGGGAGGGGGTGGGGGGGGGGGGGTATAAACCTCAAATGATCATTTTATCTCTGTCACTGAACTGCTGAAAATAATGAAGGGAACTAGGCTGCAAGAATGATTTGTTGACTGAATTAAAATACGAAATAAATTTTCATACATACGAAATAAAATAATTTCATGAAAAAATGAAGAATTTCCAATTGCTTGGGAAAAAAAGAAGCTTTTCATGTATGTGATTTACAATAAATGGTTGTACTTTTATATTTTCTATATATCCATTAAAATTTCACAGTATCAGTATTTCACTATTTGTAAACATTAACAATAATATTAAATAAATGTTACACTCACTGTGGCTTTGACTGAGTTACTGTCACATCTTCATAATTAAACGAGAATATTCCCTTCCGTAAATATTGCTATATATATCTGAACTGTTACCAATTAATCTTTCTTTGGTGAAAGAAAACCTCAGGGATGGAGAATAGGCCCGTACGTAATTTAGTTGGGGGGGGGGTGAACACAACCAAACAACATTTTTCAGTTTCAGGTTGGGGGAGGCTACAAACCAAAAATTTTTTAATAAGCAAAAGAAAAATACATTATCAGAGGTTATTATTGAGGGGGCCCAAAAGCAAAAGAAAAAGAGATCATCAGAGGTTATTATTGAGGGGGCCCAAGCATAAAGGAGCAATGTTTTCTATAGTATACCTAAATTTCAGCAAAATTACAGGGGGCCTGCCCCCCCCCCCCCCCCCGTTCCTTCAGCCATGTATTGTATCAAATCTGCTTCTCCCTGATTCAGATTTTTTTACGTCATATATATTCTATTAGCAGAGGACCACATTATATTAATAAACAATTATTAAATTACAGCTATTTTTTTCTTACAGGGTCTGTTTCATTTATACTATATCATGATGATCATGTCCTGCATGATGTTTACAGAAAGTTTAATTTAAATTTTTAAGCTCGAAATAGCTGCGTCAACTTGCGAGACTATTTTTTCAACGTTCGGCCTAATCTTTAAATATTTAATTTGTTTGTGGACTTGCATAAAAGAATTAAAAAAATATATCATTTAACTTTATTTCGAATTTCCTTCAGGATTTTATATACCGAACTATAGTCTAACGATTATTTAAAATCATACTTTTTCTCTTGAAAGCTAAATTACTAGGCAAAAAAAAAAAAAAAAAAAAAAAAAAAAAAAAAAAAAAAAAAAAAAAAAAAAAAACGAATGTTTGTCTTGTGTATTCTTAATTACAACTTATTATTGTATCATTTTAGTTACTTACCCAAATTTCTCAACATCCATGGTGTTCAGAGGTCATTTTCTGAAAATTGAAGGGGCATTCCGATGGCATTCGGAACAAATGACGGAAAGCACTTGCTAAGAATTCAAAACATGGTTCATAAATTTACAATATTTTTCCTTTTTAGGTTTTTAACATAAAATATGGAAAACTAAGTTAAAGAAACACTCATTTGAACAAATCAAAAGCGGAAAAAATATATATGCTAGATTTTTTGTTTAATTGCATGTTTTTCATGGTCTCCAAAATGCAGAAAAATTATCCTTTGAAATTATACGTAGGTTATAAATTCTTTTCTTTTTTAGGGAAGATGATAGAAATTAGACAACTTTTGAATGTTAAATAACAGAGTTAAAGATTAATAAAATTTAATGGCAGACTGTTTATTTATCTATAAAAAGACATTTGCAATACTGATGAGGTCAAAATAATAGGGAGACCGAAAAAGGTCGCCTTAATCCAGTGGTCTCCCTAAGCCAGAAAATATATCCTCCTTGGTCTCCTAAAGCCATATGTCATATATATATATATATATATATATATATATATATATATATATATATATATAACTCTGATTTAAGGACTAGGGAGACCAGACCATTATATATGGCTTAAGGGGACAATATACAGATTTTTTAAATTTGCTTTTTTCTAAAAAGAAATACCAGATCAAAGATCTATAGAACACCATTTAGTCGACTCTTGCTTTATTTTTTCATAATAAATGCCTCCTAAAAATATATGAAAAAAATGGTCTCCTTAATATTTTATGTTTCTCTCATATGACTTAAGGAGACCAGTGTATATTTTTTATAAATATAACTTGTGGTTTAAGTAGACCATTTTTCTTTCATAGTAATTTCACTTATTATGCATTAATTAACATATTGTTTCCAACCAGAATAGTTGCGGATGGTCATTAGTCAAGGTCAGCAGAAAGATATTTGTGCTAATGTGACTCAACATGATCAGTACAAAACTTTGAATTAAACTAAAGCCGTTGCACAAGTGACTTAAATAGAGAGTAGTTGCCCCAGTGGCGCAGTGGTTAGAGCGTCTGCTCTAGAGTAGCGAAGTAAGGAGTTGATCCTTACGTCGCAGGTTCAAATCCCACTGTGGGATGGGGAGACTGGTCCTTCAGATGAGACCGTATAAATCGAGGTCCTGTGTCGCAGTAGGTGCTGGCACGAAAAAAATCCCTCGATGCTCAATGGCCGTAAGTTCCGAGTATAGGACAAAATTTGCAGATCTCCACTGGCATGTGGTGGTGTCTCCATATGAGTGAAAAAATCTTGAGAGGAATGTTAAACAACATACAATCAATCAATATATAGAGAGTATAAGCCCAGAGTAGCTTGTTCTGATATCCACATTTAACTCTCAATGCTGTCGCCCACATGGTGCAGTGGAAAGAGCCTATGCTCTAGAGTCGTGGAGTTAGTTGATCCTTTTGTCACATGTTTGAATCCCACTGTGGGACGTAGAGACCAGTCCTTTGTACAAACAGAGGTCCAGTGTCGCAGTAGATGCTGGCATGAAAAAAATCCCTCACTGCCCATTGGCCCTGAGTGCCGAGCATAGGTCATTTGCAGCTCTCCATCGGCAAGTGTTGGCATATGAGTGAAAAATTCTCCAGAGGGACGTTAAACAACAAACAAACTCTCAATGCCCAAAACAGTTTAACCTAAAAGTGAATGCAGACACAGATTATTCTTTAGACCAAGTATAGTATACTCCATATTGTTTTGTTGAGGACACAAAGTTCACAGTGAACATCAAGTAGTTTTTCCTGCTTTTTATACCCAGCTTCTTTTAAACCATATAGTCACCGAGTGCATTCGCTTTCCAACTAATTGATGAAGTTCTGACCTATGCCTATATTTGTTTAAATTCTTTCCGATTTAAGAATACATTTGACCTGTTGAAACCAAGAGTACATGTACTACATAAAATTTCAAGGTTGTGATTAAGATTCAGTAAAAGTTATGCCCCATCCAGTATAGCAATATGTGGATGCCATGTTCAATATACCCGGTACATATTTGCTATTATTAAACTTGCAGAGACCATGAATCAAAATAATTCAAATACTTAAAAATCATTTTATTTTTACTGCTAGTCAAAATACAGTCACTCAAGCATATCCTTCGTTAATTTGAAAAAAAAAATGATAGTTTAACATTTATTATTAATACCATACCAAAGCACAAGATAGTGCACTTCTTACATAATCCAATGATTCATGCTGTGATTTTACCTATTTAGATGTTTCTTATTTACAGTTCAGTATACATGATATACCAGTACAATGTGACACTAACCTAGTATCAATTAAATGGATCATTACTATTCTGTTTTTGAGAAGTTTGCAGGGTAAAAAGTATAATAAAATAAAAATGTTGATACATTTATTGATTGCATATGCTAAAACCTTTTATAAAATATCAAACATTGTATCATAACAGCTTTTACAAATTAATTCAATACATTCAAAGGTACAAAAATCAAATTATTTTCATCCACAGTTTTATCATATTCAGTTGAACAACAGCTACATCTATTATATAAAATGTATGGTAGTTGGCACTGATGGTATATATACAGACCTGTCTACCCTTTTCATTGCGAGGGTGTAATTTCAAGACTCAATTAAGTGGAATTTATGAGGTAAAGGCGTAATCCTTTATGTTTCCCTACTTTGATGTTTTGCAAAGCTACTATATTGTCTGAATCAACCTGAAATTGTACATCATTGAACAAAGCAAGCATGAATGTTTCTTTTTCAAATCATTTATAGACAAAAAGTCCCTTTGTTGTAAAAACTGGTATCGTAATTGCAGTCAAATCAAACTTATTTATCTAACATTCCTAATGAACGTTTGGAAAAAAATTAGCAAATCACATAATTCAGAGTTTCAATCGCATATTAATACAAATTCTACATTATTCCGCTATTTCGATTTTGTTTTTCTTACATTTACTTGTCTCTATGTTGTTCTTAGCAATGTAAGAATAAACCGAATTGAAAATTAAACTGACTTTACTTATTGCACACATCATTCAAAAGTTTTGTTTCCTTAATTTTGGCATGCAACCCGTTTAAAAGGCATAACTACAACGTGTATTACGTATGTTGTTTGTATCATAAATAATCATATCGTGAAGAACCGAAACCCTCCATTAATTAGTATTAATTACCTTCTCGTTTTCATTAAGGAAAGCCTTTACTTTAACTCCAAAGTTAGCCTTTCATTAAGTTGTTTATGAAAAAATATTTAAAAAGCGTAAAATTAGTTTTCATGGCGTAACAGAGTAATTTTGTGGTAAAAAGCGGAAAAATTACGCCAAAAGCGGAAGGGTAGGCAGGTCTGTATATATCCTGAGCAAAGAAAAAACATACCTAATCAAAGAATACAAAGCTCACTTCTATAAATGTTATCTACTAGTAAGGCAAAGTCTCACTTAACAAACACTCTGGTAATGTATATCACCTGGATCCAAAATCTATGCAAGTTGGTCTGGGTTAGATTTAACTGCTCAATAACCCTGAAAATGTATGTTACATCCAGCATCAGAAGCAGGATACATCATCTATGTTTACTGATCACCAAAGAGTATATTGTTACTTTGAATGAACCTTCTCTAAAAAACTGGTCATTAATCCAGAATATCTAAGTCAAATCAAGGATTGGTACCCTGAAACATTTACATGTACATACATCATCTTTGCAGGTTTGTTCAACATAGAGTTTATAATTACATGAGAATAGGACTGCTCAAAACACTTAATCTTGTGGAGTCCCCCATGTGGCGCAAAGGATAGAGTTTGTAATCTAGAGTCGCGAGTAAGGATTTAATCCTTAAGTCTCAGGTTCAAATCCACTGGGGATGTGGGGACCAGTCCTTCAGATTAGACCATATAAACCGAGGTCCCGCCTAGCAGTTGATGTGGGCACAAAAAAGATCCCTTACTGCTCAAGGCCCTGAGTGCAAAGTATAGGTCAAATTTTGCAGCTCTCCACCAGCAAGTAGTGGCATCTCCATATGGATGAAAAATTCTTGAGAGGGATGTTAAACAACAAACAAACAAAAACAAAAAAAACACATGAGGAAAATGTAGATCAGGTCAAGCATCTGAAGTAAATCTGTTAATGTGCTTTAATCCATGCAAGTTTGTCCAGGTAGAGCTTAGGAATGAACCTTGCTCCTTAAATTTTAACTGGGATGACAATGCTAGGTATATAGTGAGAACTCATCTAGACTGTCCAGAAAATCTAAAAAATATTTAACAATTTCTTACTTGCATGATTTAAAAAAATCTGCAATCTAACATTATTTCAAAAAAAAATTTCAACACATTTTCTAATTTTCAACAAATTCAATGCACTATGAGACGATTTAACATTTCTTAACCACATACACTGTACTTAAAGTGCAATATACATGCATTATACTGTATGTTAAATCTTTACAGTTTTCTTCAAGTACTCTAATAGTATATGAAATATGAAGATTACCAACAGTGATCAAGCTTTAAAGTCCATTGAAACAATACATAATTAGAGCAGAGCAAACAGACTCTAAAAAAACCAGGTGCAATGGAGGAGAAAGCATTTCCTGCCATGTGCTCCTTGACATGATTGGGCAAATGGAAAAATCCACAAACAATTCAGTGTAAACAATTTTGATGAAAAACATTAGTCAACATTCAACTTAATGATCGATTGAATTTGCTATAACAATTAATTTACACGTAAGTGTACACACATGTATGCATACTAGATGAATTATTTCACAATATCCAAAATTGGACAATAATAGTTTCTAATCTAGCTAGACAACAGGAAATTTTCATTATTACTTAAATTACATGAAACTATTGAAGTCTATGAGATACAAATTATATCTAAAAATTATACACATTTTAACAAGTGTTTACAGTTTAGTGTATTTATGATACACAAATGATGACTTAGTAATTATGACTTACTAGTAAAGTCCACAGATTGACTTCCAGATTTCAGCTCAAAGGCTTGAAGATTTTTAGTGGCTCTTTCATCATTTTTTTTTTTCACTGAATATTTTCATTTTTATTTTCAAGACGCTGTTTTTGTTGAGGTCTTTTAGCAGTTTGATGCAATCCAAGAACTCCAAGGGCAATTTAAGAACTCCTGAATTTCTTTCTTACCTGGAAAAAATAAAAATTTAAAAGTTTAAAATATATTCAACTTACATGAAGAAAACTAGTAAAACTAGTGATAATGTAATAGACCTTTCAGATGTTCCAAAGCAGCTACATGTATCTAATTAAAAAATATAAAGTTTGAAGTATTTAGAGTCACCTGTATTCTGAACAAGCATAAGGGATATGTGTATTTGAAAGACAGATGAATGAATAGACTGATCACTATAGAGCACCTTAGTCTTTTTTCAATAATCTTTATATTAGTGAAAATCAAATAGGAACTAGAGTGTTTCAAGGAATGTATATGTCACCTGCTAGGTATCGTCATTAAAGAGGTAAATAAATCTAAGAGTGGTCAGCTATTAATTTAATATTAGCATGGAGGTTCAAGCATTTGCCTGCAAGGAAAAAAAGGACCCAAAAGTATTTAAAAGACTGGGATAGAATCTGGCAATCAGAGAAAATATGGTTCCCCAGTCCTCAAATGAATAATTTAATTAAAATTATGAGGAATAACTATTTATCATTTTATTAATACACATGTAGGTGCTTCCAACAATCCTCGGAGGAAAGGAATTTCAGACTGTCTTTACTTTAATTGTCACTTTGTCAGTCAACACGATTCATTGTGGAATACTGATCCCAATGTATTTTCATAGTATTTAAATATAAGTTTGTGTGGTAACTGAATTTCATACAGTTTCAAAGTATAGTATCATGAGCTCAAAAACATATATAAATGCTAATTATCAAAACCCTGCCTCTCAAAATTTTGGAGATATAAGGTGTGACAGACGGACAGACAGACACCAGGTAAAGTGATCTCTAAGTGTCGTTCTGCTCTGCAGTTGACACAAAAATGAAAGTTAGTCAATTTTTGACCATGTATATCACTTCAGTGATGAAAGGAATGCTGAAGTGGTAAGTCTATCCTAATTATTTGAAAATACGGCAACCCCATTGGTCAGAATATAATACATATGCTGTCCAGCCTTAATTTCATTGGCATAAAGCAGCACAAAATACGATTTAATTGGATGGTGCAACTTGTTTTTCTAGGGGGCGCTGTTGCAACCCTGGAAAAGAAAACAGGACTGGGGCTTGCCCCTAGGGGGCACTTACTGACCGGAAGTAAACAAACAACAGAAATAGCAATACACTAGAAATATGTCCATAGGACATGTATGCCCGCCGAGTGTATAGTAATGCAACATGAAATTTTGTGTTAGTGTATGAAGTTTGATGAGAATATCTTGAAAAGTTTCTTTAAAATTGAAATTGAGATCTAAAAAAAATGGATATAAATGATAAATTCTCACCAAATTATGTATAGATGCATAGCCTTAGATATCAATATTTTAAATGGTTTTAAAACCATGCAAAATGCAAATTGAAGGAAAGTGAGGTCAAGGTCACAGGAAAGGTCAAAAGTTTTTGAAATAGTTGAATAGGTCTTACTAATTATATATGTATCAGCATATTAAGTTTGATAAAGAATATCTTGAATGATTTCTTTAAAACTGAGCTAGTCACAAGCGTGGCGCCATGGTTAGAGCGTCTGCTCTAGAGTCGCGAAGTAAGGAGTTGATCCTTATGTCGCAGGTTTGAATCCCACTGTGGGACATGGAGACCAGTCCTTCGGATGAGACCTTATAAACCAAGGTCCCATGTCACAGTAGGTGCTGGCATGAAAAAGACCCCTCACTGCTCCATGGCCATGAGTTCAGAGTATAGGACAGAATTTGCAGCTTTCCACTGGCAAGTGGTGGCGTCTCCATATGAGTGTAAAATTCTCAAGAGGGACTGCAGATTACCTGTAATGATTAACCAAAATCCCTACTAGGCTTTAAACTCTTCATTCTTGACCTGTATTTTGTCAAATAAGATTTTTCCAGTTAATTAAGGTAAAATTACTAATTGTTAAAACTGTAAATGATTTTTTTTTTTTTTTTTTTTTTTACCTGAGCCAGATTTTTACTTTTCTTAGAAGTGTCTGTATTTGACTGTTGGTTCCACCTATCTCAAGAAAATGATCTGTAAAAGTAAATGTTAGAAATCATAATCTGTTCTCTATCTACTATAATCATGAGAAAAGGTGTTGAAAATTAACAGATGGAGATAAAATCAGCAGTCATATTAAAGGCTTTTTTTCAATAATCAATTTATTAGTGAAAATCATAAAAGTATTAGGCAAAAAGGAAAAATAAATGTTGTCATTAATTAACCTTGCATATCTCTACAATTTTCTGATAAGAAAATTATACCCGATAGATGCAATATAATCACCCTTTGCCTGCCCCTAAATTATGATTATTTAAAACAAGGTTCTTTTAGAGGTGCCTAGGGTCGAAATTCATAGAAAAAAACCTACAAAAAACGTGAAAACCTATTTCTATCATACTGGTTTATATTTATTACAAATGTCCTCATAGTCAGCATAGCCCAGAACAATAGACCGCAGACTCTCACCATGAACATTTTTAGTGTCCTGGTTCAAAACCATTTGTTGGCACATTTTTATTTTTTCAAACTTTTTACCTGTATAAACACTAAAGAACGAGTGCACTTATGGGCCCCGGTAAATTAAATTAAGCATAATTTTCCATCTCAGATCATTAATTGATATCTAAACCATAAGATTCAACAAATTTTGAATATACAAAGAGCAAAGCCATACAATGTGGTAGGGGTCAGCCGACATTCGTGATTTTCTATAGTAAATCGAGGATGGTCATTCATTTCAAAGCTTTTGTTTATTGTCAGCCTAACACTGTACAAACTTGTGCGATTGACAAAAAATGCATTATACATTTATAAAACTTGTGTGAAAGTAGGAAATTTGTACATGATTAGGCTTGTACTTAAAATATTAAAAATGTATGAAAAGTTCAATGTTTTTCCTATAACAAGCAAGAGCTATTTACCTGTATGACCTATGTTGAACCCACCCGTGGAATAAATTATTTAAAATACTGGTAGTCACGTGAGTTCTACCCCGGTAAACATTCCTCAAAGATGCTCACTGTAAAACATTACCACATTTTGTATCATTATATCGAAGTCAAGCCGCATAGAGAAGTTTGTATGTATTTGGTTTTAGGAACACGGGATGGTTAGGAGAGTTTAGTGTCGTTAAAATGTCATCATAAATAAAAGTGTCAACCATTTTAACATTCATGCAAGACAATGGTACTGGTATTGAAAGCCACCTAAATACACTTTTTTTCATTTTAAAATTTAAAGGAACTAATGTTAATACTTATTGTATTATTTCAAATGCAAGCATGCAAATTTCTTAGTTTGATCACTATGGATACAGGTATCTATACAACTTCATTCGATTTTTTTCTCGGGTAAAATAGCACAAGAAGTATCATTCGGCATACGCGCCTGTCAATGATCCACCATCAGATTGTTCAAGTGTCTGATTTAAATGTCTCCTCCCCTTGATTTAAATATACGAAACTCAAAATAGGTTCGGTACGACTTTTCCGGATTTGGGGTATCTATAGACATTTAAAAAACTTCATTTGTTTCAAATCCATGCTGATTTAGGTGATGTTTTAATGTGATTTTAATTAGAAATGTCCACTTGTGTTTAACTATTACCAAAAGAGAACAATTTGGTAATACATTCTAAAGTAATATGGCACTGAAAAAGGACCCATTAAGCATTGCTTAAGTGCACTTGTCCTTTGATTTTTTAATACAGGCTTTTGCATTTTACTTAATATATTTTCTTCCTTAAATGCATGTTTGGTGTTGATATAAAAGACATCTATGGAAATGCAGATCATAAATTCTCTTTAACTAAACGCAATCAACCAGAACTAAACCTCATTGTAAGCACACTTTGTTCGAGGACATGAATCATTCACTTTGTGTTACTCGATACTGCAGGTGTCATGAAAAAAAATCATGCCGAGCAATAATTGCTGTGTTTGCTTTTCAAGAACATTATGACATGTAATAGTACTGTTGTGCCAGTGGGAGAGATACTGTTCTATGTAGAGTAGATGCAGTTCATTCCTCGGGAAAAATGTGTGCATTGGCGATATGTTATGCTAAAAATGCATGAGGGTTTTCAGATTAGAAAAGAATGTGGTAAGGTCAGTTAAGGTTTTATGTCCCATTGCCATTACTCAGTCAGACATCAAGAATGACCCTCAAACAAAGGATGTATCATTCTGTAAATACTGAGGTAGGATCACATGAACACACAGTTGAGTAGAATGAAATATATCGAGATAACAATCAGTATTCAAGCTCAAAAGCCCATCAAAAAATACAAAATAGGAGCAGAGCAAATACGGACCTCCAAAACATCAGAGGTGGGATCAGGTGCCATGGAGGAGTGAGCATCCCCTGCAGACTAGTCACACCCGCTGTGTGCTCCTTGTCACGACTGGGAAACAATAGAAAATTCCATACACAATTCAGTGTGTAAATAATGGCCTAACAATAAGTATGAAAAACGTCAGTCAGCATTTTACTTAATGATAAATTGTATTTGCTGACAAGGTCATTGTATCGACCATAGAACTTACAAAATGATGACTTTAAACAAGACTGCTGACATTCTTGTTTCAGCAATTTGTTTGTCAATAACTTACCTCCTTTTAAAAATTGTTCATACATAGAGGATGCTCTTGCGTATCGAATCAACTGAGAGATATAAACCCCGTATGCAGGTGATGAAGGTATATTGCTGAATAAGTAAGGGAAGTTGATGATTGAAAAGTTAAAGTCATCACGTTTATCATAAAGCTTGGTTGTTAGATTACCATTAATGTAGAACTAAAGCAATACATGAGAAACAAGAAACTACACACGTGACCTAAAGTCAGTGACCGGAACATATATCGGTAAGCTTTTTCTAAAGACTGAACCAATATTGGTCCTATAGGTCATCTCATATTTTTAACTAGAAGTGTTCCTTTGATATACTATATTTTACTTATAATAATTTCTATAGACTTACTATACCCTGAAAAAAAAAGTTAAACAGGAACTACCTGTTTAAATGACCCCGACCACCGAGGTTAATCTAAAGTTTGTCCCTGCCTACCTGAAAAACAGACTGCCTCGGGCAGTCAGTAATTTCCAACTCTGGTTATGAGATGCTAAATGTTAAATATTTACAATTAAATGCTTATATTTACATTTTTAAATTCATCATAGATTGAGAAAGTCGATAAAATCATTTCTATATTAAGTCTGTATACTGTATAGGGGGAAAATAACTCGCGGTGTTAATATTCACTATATTCACGGTGTGAATAAATCCGTGAATTCAAGAAACAGTGAATAAGTTTTCAATAACCTACATGTTATATTTGGAAATTTGAGAATAGACTACGATAGGTAAATATACGTGCAGTACATGGTCATTTCAGTAATTACGAATCGTACTTGTCATTCAATTATTTTAATTATCACGCTTAACATTAATTTAGATCACCCAGCAGATAATAACCTGTATTTGTAAAAAAAAAAAAAAACTGTTTTAATAGCCAACGCTACATGTTTCATCAATCAAAACACTAAGGTCATGGGTTTTGAATACCCGTACGTAACTATGTTACGACGTGTATTTGTTACCTGCATTATCATGTTTTTGTCGACATTTTGGTTTTATAAAATCATTCAAATAACTATCGAACTTGCTGATGTATATATAAATCTACCCTGTTGTTCGTGAAGTGAATACATAACGCTGATTAATGCCTTCTAGCTATGCTATGGATTACCGTAAGTTTTGGAAGATAAGACGATACTTTTTTTCTCAGAACCGCTGGGGTCGTCCTATTTAACGAATCGTCCTATCTAAGGCTCAAGTTTACGAAAAATGCCCCCAAATCAGTAAAATTAACGTCAATTTTAAAGGAAATCTGTGCCATTTTTGTATTTTTTAAAATTATTTTCCCGAAAAAAAAATAAACAAAGAATTAATTAATTATTTATTTCATTGATTTCTTACAAAATAAGTTCCATTAAATATCCGTCGATGTACAAAAAACTTATAATATCATCTAGTAAATAATGTCTCAACGTAGATTTACAAAATGTTGTGTCCATCTTGTGAAGTTGGAAGTCGCAATCGTTTACTAAAAATAAAACCGCAACCGTATCAAAGTTTAAAATACGGAAGAGTTTTTCACAATCGCAATTGTAATCTTTTTTTCTTTTTTTTACCATTTATTTGTAACGAATAATTGAAATAGTATACCTAAATATTTTTTCATTGTCTTGTGATATTTATTTACGAGTAAATGTAAAATGCGTGAAATAAATTGTTGCCAGTAAATTCCTAAAATTATTTACTAAATACACCGCTAGTCATAACTATTTTGTTTTATATCCCAAGGGGTACACTGAATTATACAAAGATTGGCTTCTAATATAATTTTCATCGTCTGACAGATAAATGGATATACACTGTGTACACAAAGGTGTTAACACCTGTGTTGGTTTAAACACCCGAAGGGCATGATTAACAGATCCACGTGCCGTTACAGGGGTATTAATACATCATCGAACAAACAAAACAGTGAAATTCATGATGACTGTTAAATTGCGAATGTACTCTCAATTAAATTTATTTTTTACAACAACATCTCAAGCAAAATTAAAGCATGATAATATGATTAATTTCAATTGCTCACAGTTATATGTAATAGTCAATTGCGTGTTTTAGCAAATCCCTGGACAAGAAATATAAAAATGGCGGTCTTCGAAGTTAATATTGTACCCCGGTAAATAATGTCGGAATAAAAGAATGTGTTCACGATGTTCTAAAATGGAAATAATTATTGTTTGATTTCGGGTATTTCCCTAATTATAGCTGTTGTATACTACCGTATTTATGTGTTTAACGACAGAGTGAAACTACGACGACATTTAACAGGCAAGTTGGAGAAAATACGTTACATCACAATTCAACGAAGTTTTAGGTATGTTTGTATAAAACACTATTAAAATGCTGTACTCATAAAAATACCAGTTTATTTTATCAATACGTTAATATCACGGGTTAAGTTAAAGAGGCTTACATGTTCTGATACGTAGTATCTACGTAAGAATCTCTAGAAAATCGATATACAAAGCCTCGTCTTATCTTCTGAGTTCGTCCTATCTAAGGATTTTTTAAAAATTACGGCTGAAAATGAGCCTTTCGACCTATATATCCCATCGACATATACCCCAAAACTTACGGTAAATGGATATAGACATTGAAGGGAGGTACATGTAACCTTAGTTATATACCAATTCCGCGAATTCAACAAACCGCGATCGTGTCAGAGGAGAGAAAAACATGAAAATTACAACCCCTGAAATTAATTCCCTATACAGTACTTCAACCGAGAAATTAGTTGAAACTGGTTCCAGAAAAGAAGCTGAAAATGTTCAATAGTTTACAGACAATACTTGACACATGATGACTGAACAAGAACAGATAGCAATAAGTAATTTAAATGACTCAGGTGAATTATAACCTGTTCAATCTTAGATCCATCTTTTTTCTAACACGAGGGTTGATCCAAAAGTTCATGGAATTTAATTATTTCTAAAATTTTATTGTGATTTGATGAAAGCAAACAATAGGCATATTTATAATATAGAGTCATTATGCAACAATACTGGAAAATTTCACTACGTTCCAATTACCAATAAGGTCACATGAGCTTTCTGAACACTGATAGTTGTAAAATCCGGGGGAGACTTCGACGTAACGTCAAGTTAAGTATGTCATGTCATGTTATAGGAGCATCTCACCCTCATGTTCAATTCAACTAAGTAATTCTACAGAATATTCTGCCTTTTTCTCCTTTTTTCTCTCAAGAAAAGCCTGGGTATCCACCAATCGACTTATCTTTATATTACATTCATATTTCAAAAATACTCCCCATCTTTCCATATGATGTTCCAATTCAGTAGCAAAGTCAAGCACAGTACGTCAGCGGTCAACATCCATCAACGCTTAATTTGTCTACGAGAAAAACAGACCCTCCAAAAGCAGCCACACCATAGAAGTTCTATTGTTCTTAAATTTCTCACGCCACTGGAAAATCAGTTGCTAAATGCATTTTTCCCCAGCCTGTATCAGTAGTATACCCCTTTAAGTCAGAGTGTTCCTAAGATTTTAACAAAACTTATAACTTGACTGAAATGTGATGTTCTCTAACAATTAAAAGATGAACAAGAAATCATCAACTAATAATCTAAATATCAAGTTAAATCAGTAAAACTCTCACATACAGGTATATTAGTGGTCAAGCAATCGTAATTATGACAAAATTCTCATTTTATTTGCCACTTGGCGCAGGTTTTTTCTTATATCACGTATTAAGAATTAAAATGATAATGAACAAGTAAATGTCTCCCCTGCATTTTAAAACATCCTTTGCTATGGCAACTGCCATAGAGTTACTATCATTAAAATTTAAAATATTTTTTTATCAAAAAAATTCAACAAGTGTCTATATTCTTATTTGTAATTTTCAACCACTTTCACAAATAAATAAATAAAATAAGAAGAAATTCCATGAACTTTCGGATCAATCCTCGTACATGTCAGTCATTAAATTTATATAATATACAGTATGCATAAGGGAGACCAAATGTATTATTACTGCATTAAGGAGACCAACTACTCTCCACATGTAAATCAGTATTCAACCGCTTTCACTAAATAAATAAATAAAAAAAAATATGAAGAAATTAGTGATGAGACATCAGTTAATTTTCATAATCGATCATCGGTTGGAATCGGTTACTGCTTCTGATGCGATTTCACCGATTATAATTGGATTTCTTCATAGTTTTGTATACAAAAAGCAGACTATTACAATAATTTTATTTATTTCTTTAACATGAATATATAAAATACATAATATATTATTTTCTTTGTTGTTTTGCTTCTTTTACACTTTCTAGACCTAAAAATATTTACAGTGGACACCCAACATGGCTGCCTAGCGGCAGAAAACGAACTTCAAAAAGTCGTGTGGGGAATTGATCACTCTATATTTAAGGTAAATGTTGACTAAGTTGCATATTTTATATCTCAAAGAAAAGACACAATTAATATTTTTTGAATAAAAAGAATCAGCTGATTGATCAAACCAAAGAGCAAACACAGATTTGGCAGAAAAAAAAATTCACCCGGGGGTAAATTGAATGGGTCGGTCGGGTTATTACAGGAAACAAAAATAATTTTTTTTAGGCCCTATATATGCATCTTCGGTTCTTAATCACCTCTGCTTCGTGCTAGTTGGCTAGTATCAGATGCAGATGCCATTTTCTTTCGTTAAGAAGAAATAAATTTTAAACCAGAAATGGATAATTCCGGAATGTATTGTATTAGAAGTATGTTTCCGATGATCGATTATGAAAAACTATAATCGATCATCGGAATCGGTAGCATTTTTTTGTCGACAATCGATGTTTTCTGATTATCGGTACAACACTAGAAGAAATTCCACGAACTTTTGGATCAATCCTCGTACATGTCAGTCATTAAATTTATATAATATACAGTATGCATAAGGGAGACCAAATGTATTATTACTGCATTAAGGAGACCAACTACTATCCACATGTAAATCAGTATTCAACCACTTTCACTAATAAATAAATAAAATATGAAGAAATTCCATGAACTTTTGGATCAACCCTCGTACATGTCAGTCATTAAATTTATATAATATACAGTATGCATAAGGGAGACCAAATGTATTATTACTGCATTAAGGAGACCAACTACTCTCGATCCACATGTAAATCAGTATTCAAAACTTGAGATTTTAATACCCTAATAATTTACATGTTTAGTTACATGAACTTAATCTATTTACCTTTGTCATAATGCAAGAACTGTTTTACATTCAGCCAACTTTAACATTACACATGCATACAGTGTATGCCATGCATTAGGAAGACCAGATGCATTATTTCAACATTAAAGAAACCAACTACAATGGAACAATTAGACAGTATTCCAAAATGTTCATTCCAATACCATGGTATTTTCCCTTAATTTGTTTGTATTTAGATGACTTAAATCAATTTATCTCAGCCAGAATTGGAACAAAAAAACTAATCATAAAAGTGGCCAAACACATGAACAGACAGATGGACATGATGATTCCTATGCTTATATACACCCAAAGTTGCCAAAGTAGAGCAGATGCAGTGGTTAGAGCATCTACTCTAGAGTCGCGGAGAAAGAAGCTGATTCTTACATCGCGAGTTTGAATCCCACTGTGGGACATGGAGACCCGTTCTTCAGATGAGACAGAGGTATTAACCGAGGTCCCATGTCACAGTAGGTGCTGGCTCGATAAAGATCCCTCAATGCTCAATGGCCATAAGTGCTGAGTATAGGACAAAAATTTGCAGCTCTCCACCGACAAGTGGTGGCGTCTCCATATGAGTGAAAATTCTCAAGAGGGATGTTAAACAACAAACACTATACACCCAAAACTTTGTTTGCAGAAGATTTTGTGATACATGCTTTACAAGTATACATATTGTTCATAAGGGAATAAAAATGCTATAATATATCATTAAGGAAAGCAACTGAACTTAAATGTGCACTTCAAATTGAACTAAACAAAATTACCCTTTGTCAGAATGTAGATTTATAAACAGGAAGGCTGTTTTTCTTAATTTTTTTCATGTCAGATTCAGACTGTTCTTGAAAAAATTCTGGCATACACCCTGTAAAAGTGAACAGTGCAGATAATAAAGAGCTTCTAAATAAACTGCATAATATTTAAATGATCCACTTAAAAGGGATAACAAATGCATTTAACTCCATCAAGGAGACCAACTGATATCCATATATATATAAATCAGTACATGTATTTTAATTGTGATATTTTAATATCCTAGTAATTTACATGTTTAGTTTCATGAAATAAATCTATTTACCTTTGTCCAATGACCAATGAGCACAAGCACTGATTTTTCCTCTTTTTTCTTAACGGAATCACCAGGGCCAGTCTGCGGTCCATATGATTCTGGCATATGTACACTCTGTAAAATGCATATTTGTACCATGTACAGGCATATGAACAATATTTCTATACTACATACATGCATCATTAAACTTAATAATCTTTTTTTCCCAAAATTCATTATTCATAGTGTTTTGCTGTTAGCAAAATTCAACAAAAACTATACCGTATATATACTTGCCTATAAGGTGGTCCACCTATAAGTCAGTTGTATTTTTTGAGGTTATTTTGGAGGGATTTGCTATTGACCCGCTTATAAATCAGTACAACTTTTTGCCAGAATCAATTGACAATTTCAAATCAATGCTCTGATGTTTTAACCTGGTTTCAAAATACTAATCTTTTTATGACTCACCTATAAGCTGGACATAGAGTATATACAGTACCTGCATTATACATGCATTAGGAAGACCAAATGCATTATTGCAATATTAAAGAGACCATTGTGGCAAATGAAATCAATGTATGAATTGTATTCAAAACTACGGGTGTACTAATTTGTCTGAAGTATATCATGATATAATGTGATACACAAAGACTTTAACAGGATATGTACATATACCCACATGCCCAAATGTAACAACAGGAATTATTGTTCTACAATAATTTACTGAAATTGCCAATATGAATAAACAAAAGCAAACTTTGTTTCGATTGTATGAACTTTAAGTTTTCTTTTTACACCACGGTCAGATAATCTAACTATCCCCTGGTTGGCTACTGGGTCCTTCGTTAGATTGCCTTATTGGACATGATATTTACTGAAGATTTGATTTTTGGTACTGACTTTTATACTCAAAATAATGTCTTTAATTGTTTAATTTCTTGAGTTCAATATCACTTTGATGTGTTCAGTGTTTACTTTGATATGTAATGATGTGTATAAGCGTGTATTTTCGATAATTTAAATTTCTAGTACAGTAATCGTCCCCAAGCTGCTGTTTCATTATCGTGTCATAGTATCTCTGAGAGTGCATTTTATTAACACCTCCAAATCACCTGGCCTGCGTAATTAAATTTAACTACCAAAAACAACAGCTTGGGACTAATAAGGTGTGATTATCAGCAATGGTCCCATGAAGCCTGTGCTAGACCTAATGGAAATGTTCAACAGACCGTAAAATTAGCATAATGGGATTATTGTGTACTAAGGTGTGAAATCAGCGGAATGAGAATTTGTTGGACTTCGAGATAACGCATGTGTTTATAGCACTTGGGACCGTAAATCTACTTCGAGATAAGCGAGGTATTCGAGATTTCCGTGTTCGAGATACCGGGGTTTTTTAAAATCATAAATATAATAAAAACGGCCGGGACCGTTGATTCACTTCGAGATATCCGTGGTATTCGACATACCGGTGTTCGAGATACCGAAGTTTACCTGTATATCGATACATATCTAGATTAATGAATATATCGTATCAAAAACAAGAAGCCCATGGGCCACAATGCTCACCTGAGCACATTGGCTAGGAAAAAGCACAAATCACTTCAGTATTGAAAAGTTTAAAGGGGAAGGGGCTTGGATTTTGAACTACCTGAGGATGCTTCCATATCAATATAACAAATGGCTTTACTGTTCTTGAGCAGAAGATTTTTTAAGATTTTTTTCCTATATATTCCCTTTTTAAAAATTTGATCCCCCATTGTGGACCCTCCCTAACACCCCCCCCCCCCCAATCATTTGAACAAACTTGAATCTACACTACCTGAGGATGCTTCCATATCAATATGACTAAGCATGGCTTTTCTGTTGATGAAAAGATTTTTTCCTATATATTCCTATGTAAAAATTTGATCCCACATTGTGGCCCCACCCTACCCCTGGGGTTTATGATTTGAACAAACTTGAATCTACACTACCTGAAGATGCTTCCATATCAATATGACAAAACATGGCTTTGCTATTCCTGAGAAGAAGATTTTTCAAGTTTTTTTCCCTATATATTCCTATGGAAAACTATGATCCCCCATTGTGGCCCCACCCTACCCCCAGGGGTCATGATTTGAAGGAACTTGAATCTACACTACCTGAGGAAGCTTCCATATCAATATGACAAAACATGGCTTTGCTGTTCCTGAGAAGAAGATTTTTCAAGATTTTTTCCCCTATATATTCTTATGTAAAACTATGATCCCCCATTGTGGCCCCACCCTACCCCCAGGGGTCATGATTTGAAAAAACTTGAATCTACACTACCTGAGAAAGCTTCCATATCAGTATGACAAGACATGACTTTGCTGTTCTTGAGAAGAAGATTTTTGAAGTTTTTTCCTATGTATTCCTATGTAAAACTTTGATCCTCAAATGTGGCACCACCCTAACCCTGAGGGTCATGATTTGAACAAAGTTAAATCTACACTATCTGAGAATGCTTCCATATCAATATGACTTAACAAGGCTTTGCTGTTCTTGAGAAGAAGATTTATCAATTTTTTTTTTCTGTATATTCCTATGTAAAACTTTGATTGCCCCTTGTGGCCCCACCCTACCCCGAGGGGTCATGATTTGATACAAACTTGAATCTTCACTACCTGAGGATGAATCCACATCAATATGACTAATTGTGACTTTGTTGTTCTTGAGAAGAAGATTTTTCAAGATTTTTTTCTACATATTTCTATGTAAAATTTTGATCCACCCATTGTGGCCCCACCCTACCCCTGGGGGTCATGATTTGTACAAAATTTAATCTACACTACCTGAGAATGATTCCATATCAATATGACTAATTGTGGCTTTGTTGTTCTTGAGAGAAAGGTTTTTAAAGATTTTTTTTCTATAAATTCCTATGTAAAATATTGATCCCCCATTGTGCCCCCCCCCCCCCCCCCCCGCCCGGGGGTCATGATTTTGTACAAACTTGAATCTACACTACCTGAGGATGCTTCCATATAAATTATGACTTATTGTGGCTTTGTTGTATTTTTAGAAAAACAATTTCAAGATTTGTCCTACATATTTCTATGTAAAACTTTGATCCCCCATTGTGGCCCCACCCGACCCCTGGGGGTCATGATTTGAACAAACTTGAATCTGCACTATCTGAGGATAATTCCATATCAATATGCCTAATTGTGGCTTTGTTGTTCTTGAGAAAAAGATTTTTAAAGATTTTTTCTATATATTCCTATGTAAAACTTTGATCCCCCCTTGTGGCCCCATCCTACCCCTGGGGGTCATGATTTGAACAAACTTGAATCTACACTACCTGAGGATGATTCCATATCAATATGACTAATCATGGCTTTGTTGTTCTTGAGGAGAAGATTTTTAAAGATTTATTCCTATATATTCCTATGTAAAACTTTGATCCCCCATTGTGGCTCCACCCTACCCCAGGGGGTCATGATTTGAACAAATTTGAATCTACACTATGTAATGAAGGTCTCACCTAAGTTTCAACTTTTACAGCCCAGTGGTTCTTGAGAAGATTTTTAAAAGATACCACTAAATTTTCACTAATTCTTAATTATCTCCCCTTGAAAGAGGGTGTGGCCCTTCATTTGAACAAACTTGAATCCCCTTTACCCAAGGATGCTTTTTGGCAAGTTTGGTTGAAATTGGCCCAGTGGTTCTTGAGAAGAAGATGAAAATGTGAAAAGTTTACAACAACAACAACAATGACAAAGACGACAACGACGACAGACAACGGACAAATTTTGATCAGAAAAGCTCACATGAGCCTTTGGCTCAGGTGAGCTAAAAATAACTTATGGGCAGGCAGTTTTTTTATGTAATTGTGTGAAAAACTTGGGAATTTCAATCACCAAAGATTATATTTACCGGTAACTGTTTTGAATTAAAACTGATCAAAAATGACATAATCATTAAGGATGTAGCACATCTTAAATGATTATTACAAAATCATAAAAATACATAGACAACTTTACTTAACATGTTGATTTTACAGTCAAGAAAAGTTTGAATTTGAAGTGTAATTTTTAAAGACGGTGAGACAAAAAATTAAAAATGAGTAAAAAACAATTATTATTTTTATAAAATTCATGCATAATGATTTATAAGACTTTTTTGACAGAATTGTTAAAGAATTCAATATATTGCATATCGCATTAAAAAATGTCTTTCTTTTTTTTTTTTTTTTTTTTTTTGCTCAATACACAGCCCTAGCAAAAATGATATACAACAAGGACTTTGATTGGATTATTAACATTCATACGATTGATCATAATTATTAACTGTTATTGCACTTTCATTTTCAAAATATTGTTAGGTACATTGTTTGTTCACTCTTTTGCATTGATGTTATAATTTATAAAAGAGTATTTTAGCAGAAAAAATTATCAATTTACCTTTCTTGGAATAAAGACATGTTGACCCTTGAGCTGAGATTTTCTCTCTTTCCATAGATTTGTTACACTGGGGTCCACATGATTCTAGCAGAGACCCTGTAAAAAAGGACTTAACTATGGAAAAGCATGAAGAATATATGCCTATTATACATATCTTAAATTCTAATGAAAACAATGTTTTTTAATTAAGATCCATACATTTCTAATGATTGACATAATACAAATTCAAAATAAAATATGCATGTCTATATTATACACTGTACCTTAAGCAGACCAATTGCATTATTACATCCTTCAGGAGACCAACTTAAATCAATGTTTGAGAACTACTTGTGAGAACAATAAATTTGTCTACTTTACAGTACTAAATGTACATGGAATCTATAGGATCATGTTACTTTAACTGGCCTGCCTTAGTTCAACACAGTAATCTAACAAAGAAATTGAGCCAAAACAACATTTTAAGACTTTTTGAACAGTGCATGTTCCTATCATTTCAAAACCATTACACTGTACCAGTAAAAATGCTAATATAGGAAAATGATGACAATTAATTAATATTGTACTTTCAGGTATATTAGATGAATTAATCTGATTTGTCAAGAAACATTTGTTAAAAAGCACTATTATCCGCTGAATAATGAAGCCACGCCCAGTGTCGCAACAGTCAACATTGCTTGACGACGGGTGATATTCCAAAAAATAGTGACTGCGCAGATTTATGCACTCAAGGTTCACTATTATTTGTATAAAACATTCAGTATAATATAATAAATATTGCATGTAGTTGAGTGTAATATTGAAAATTTTCACCCCTCGAAAACCAAATACGTCAAAAAGGGGATGGGTTTCTTTTCCAACTTCTACATAGTTTCGCCCCTGCAAAAACTGGTATAAACCTTGGAAATGTTTAAACGGGCTAAGAGAAATCAAATGCATCAAGAGTACTTAATTGTTTTTACCCAAGTTACATGCCAAAAAAGATTCAGAGAGACGTCACATAAAGTTAATGTTGATTTGAACTGAAGTTAGGGTGTCAAAAGTCATTCACGTCCAAAAGTGACATTGATCATGTGTGGTAGATAATAAACTCCTACGATCTAAATATGCTGCCATAATCAAGTGAGGATCTTTCCCTAATCCTATATATAAATCCATTTACAATATTATATGCACTTAAGCAGCTGTTTATGACATTGTAAAATTATATAAACAAGACCGGTTTATATAATTTATATCAATTTATATAATTAATAATATAATTTATATATAATTTTATCAAGATAAGTGTATGGGGTAGAGGGAGCAGACATTGAGAATCAATGTTGTCGGACCTCATGAAACTAAACAAACAGTCTTCCAAATAACCCGGGAGTCCAATGCCAGGGACCTGTTAAATTTGCAGCCGGGCATGTAAAAATTGCCAAATTACATGTCCGAAGAGGGCATATGTGAATCTTCTTTCATTGTACGATCTTTACTTGCCATTTATTTTGTCCTTTCCCCATTATTCGCTTAAACGTTGCTATATGTAATGTTGATGGATTGCCTGTCTACATTCTCAATACGACCTGTCAAATGATTGTCAATCTAATCATTGAAGTGTTTAGTTTAACCTATTTGTTTTCTCGAAGTTGCTTGCTAAATTACGAGATGTTCATCAATGCCACATACTGTGGCACTACAGTCATGATCCCATTTCTGAAATTCAGTTCAGCTAAACCGGCCAACAAATGACCAGCATGCAACTCAAAAGTTATTTATGAACAAGAACGCTTTAGAAAATGGCAATCACAGGCCATGGTTGGTTTACGATGCTGAAAAAATTAATATAAAACCTTTATACCTAATGGGTTTTTTTTGTTGCACAATACTGGTAAATGTAAGAATTTTGAGTAGGACGTACAAATTTGAATGGGCTGGGTAAAAATGATAGGTCTACATGCCCGAAGGGCATGTGCTGAAAAAGAATTGTTGTGAAGACTGAACTAAAGCGACAGCGCCGGGTGATCATATATAGTCCCCTTTATTACATAATAATTTGGCAAATTATCAACACATCAAGCTAAAATTTCCAACATATCTTAACGGTGAGAATTTTTATTTTTTAAGTTGAAACCTCGTGACCTGTGAAAAAAATGAAATTTGTATCCCATCTAAAGTCTTAAAATGTATCAAGGTAATTTTCGAATACAAATTTGCGGTTGGGGTTATAAATGAAGGATAAAACCAGAGACCTCGGAATGGAATACTCGGAAGTCTCTGGTTTTATTCTATCCCCAACTGGAAGTTGTATCCCATCTAAAGTCTTAAAATGTATCGAGGTAATTTTCGTGGAATAAATGAGTGTTTTACAATAAAGAGACTCGACCAGAGACGTCTGAAACGATTTATTTGACAAGAAAAAAGTCTCTTGAAGCGAACGATGTCATTTTAAAGTAGGTTAATGATTGATAATGATACATGAACAAAATACGAGCTTGAAGCGGGGGTGCCTGAAATTGAGTTAGATACCTTGTGGTAAAAATAAGTAGGGGTGCACCGTATATGAAACAAGTGCCTGTGATTGATAGTCTGAAATTTCTCTTCACATAAATATTAAAAGCTTGCAGTGATCGCTATAAATCTATACAACAGTCAAGTTACATACGGTAAACTAACATAAAAACAAGATTACAACAGTCATGATTACAGAAGGTATATTTTGAAGACTCTAGGTCAGTAGGTGAATGTAAACAGGTAAACACACGTGGGACAGTCACCGCAAATATGAACCACAAAACGACTTGTAACATTAAAATGTAAATATTCATCTGCACACAGATTTTTGCATAATAATAATAATTTTTAAAAAGTGTAAATTTAAAATATAAAATAAACAAACCTCAAACCTTGTAAGTGTTACAAGGCTTGTTTCCCTACAAATCTTATTCTGGTTCTCTGTCACTGAAAATGCAGGGAACCAGGCTGCGTTATTAACTCGTACACAGATTTGTTGATACGAATAAACCTATAAACATATATACGAAATAAAATATTATCATAAAAAATGAAGAATTTCAAATTGCTTGAAAAATTATCTTTATGTAGTTTATAATAAATGGTTGTAATTGTTTATTAATTTCTATCTATCCATTAAAATTTGATAGTTACGTATATCAGCTTAATATGTGTTCGTCTGAACAATTATTGTTATTACACTCCCTGTCACATCTTCATAGTTAAGCCTGTAAGCATGGTAAGAAGGAATCAATTTCAGTTGAAGGGGACCAAAACCAACATTTTTCAGTTTCATTTGGTGGGGAGGGGGGGGGTATAAACCTCAAATGATCATTTTATCTCTGTCACTGAACTGCTGAAAATAATGAAGGGAACTAGGCTGCGGCAATGATTTGTTGACTGCATTAAAATACGAAATAAATTATCATACATACGAAATAAAATAATTTCATGAAAAAATGAAGAATTTCCAATTGCTTGAAAAAAAAGAAGTTTTTCATGTATGTGATTTACAATAAATGGTTGTACTTTTATATTTTCTATATATCCATTAAAATTTCACAGTATCAGTATTTCACTATTTGTAAACATTAACAATAATATTAAATAAATGTTACACTCACTGTGGCTTTGACTGAGTTACTGTCACATCTTCATAATTAAACGAGAATATTCTCTTCCGTAAATATTGCTATATATATCTGAACTGTTACCAATTAATCTTTCTTTGGTGAAAGAAAACCTCAGGGATGGAGAATAGGCCCGTACTTAATTTAGTTGGAGGGGGGAGGGGGGGGGGGGTGAGCACAACCAAACAACATTTTTCAGTTTCAGGTTGGGGGAGGCTACAAACCAAAAAATTTTTAGTAAGCAAAAGAAAAATACATTATCAGAGGTTATTATTGAGGGGGCCCAAAAGCAAAAGAAAAATAGATCATCAGAGGTTATTATTGAGGGGGCCCGAGCATAAAGGAGCAATGTTTTCTATAGTATACCTAAATTTCAGCAAAATTACAGGGGGCCTGCCCCCCCCCCCCCCGTTCCTTCAGCCATGTATTGTATCAAATCTGCTTCACCCTGATTCAGATTTTTTTTACAGTCAGCATATACAGACCCTGAAACGTGCTACTACCCCACACGCACGCTGCACGAACGGTACACGCTCGCTACACGGTTTGCACGAAACGCTGCACGGTTTACACGAAACGCTACACGGTTTGCACGAAACGCTACACGGTTTACACGAAACGCTTTGCACGAAAGGCCGCACGGTTTACACGAAAGCCTGCACGAAACGCTTTGTACACGTTTCTCACACGCTTTGTACACGATTCTCGCACGTTTTGGCCTCGATCTGGATTTTCTATTCGGAATCTCTCGGACTTTATTTAAATTAAGTAAATTACGGATTAATCAAAGATTAGTCAAGAATTGCAATCATTCAGATTAAGTTAGGATTAGAACTCGCTACAACAGTACTATATTAACAGATAAAAATACACAATGTTAAGTTGTATTTAATTAATATTATAGTTGTCAATGAGTATGTGAAATGCCTATCATAGTGTATGTACAAAATTTTTTCACTAGACTCTAAATTACGTACTGAAAAAAATAATTATATTTGTAATTCATAATCTTTACAGCATTCAATGTTTTTACAATTATAGTTTGATATTAACAAATCGTTTTATTACTGACAAATAAACCCAGTTATTGATTTGAAAAAAATATTGATTGAATTGTGTATGATTTCTGTAAACGGATTGATTTTCTTTCATTTTCTTTTTATTATTATTATTGATTGATTTATTCATTTTTTTTTTATTTACCTAGTAGTAAATAAATACTTTCATTTGATTGAATTAGGTTCTGTTTATAATTTACAAAGGTAAAATGTACAAAATGTACACTAAATCAAAAAAGAACATTGTGCAGGATGGGGGGGGGGGTGTAGATTACCGAGATCTTACTTCTGTTCATGGCTAAATATAACTGGCACTTGTTTCAGTAAGTATACCATAGGGAAAAAAAAATATTATAGAAACAAATGCCCGTTCTAAGAAAAAAAAAGGATATCCATGTCTCCAGCGGGACCAGATACATGTTATTCATTAACTGCACTTTAATTAGAATGGTACATGTAAATATATCGCTTCATTACAGAATCAATCTTTGACTTATCATTAAAATGTAATATGGTAGAGAAGCCGGGGGAATAGGTATTGTAATGCTATAGTTCTCCATTTTGAAGCATTGTGTTTATCAAATAAACACAATATACCCACCACCTTGTAAAATCCTTGATTTCAAATCCCGCTAGACAAAAAAAAAAATGTAATCAATAGTCGTGGCTCTTAACAATACATTCAATATACATGAATACATGTCCAGTGTCCTAAAAACTAAAAAAATATGCCCTAGAACTGCGTGATTAATAAATCAACTAATATATAATTAATCCGGATTATTTTTCGTTACATTTTATTATTCACGAATACACTGGCAAATTAATTCACTGTTTACAGAGAATCGGATAAATTTAAGAAATAAAATCCATTAAATACTAATAAAACTATTAAATTTCACGAATTAAAAATTAATCGTTATTGTCGGGTGTCATCTTAGCCATGATTGACAAGAGATAATACATGTACATGTAGCAGAACAAGTTTTCAGTTCCCGGCAAGCGGAGCCCGTGATCGCTGTTGTAAATGACCTTGATCACAGTCGTAAGAAGAGTGTCGGAAGTGTAAAGAAGATTCAATACATTTTTAAGGGGTGCATCAGGCGCACCCCTAAAAAAAATATTTTTTAAAAAGAAAATTATCTATAAGAACATGTTAATAACAAAAACTCAAAGTTTGTGTTTACATTTGAACACCCCCCCCCCCTCCCCCGGAAATATTTAACCTTGTATTTGCCGATGCATGTGAATTATGATTCATTTATAAGACAATTATTAATCAACCAATTTTATGCATAAAAAGACTATAAATGACTCATCGTTTAAAAATTATTTGTATCACAATCTTGTAATATAAGAAAATTATGTTCGTTTATAAGGAAAAAAAAAATAATTGTGTTCCCCGGCCTAGAATTTCCATACTTCACATTTATAGCAACGCACTAAACTTAGTATTTTATATTTCACACCTGCCTTATCTATTTATTATTTTGCATTAATCACCCATATGGTTTTGTAATATCTATATACCACAACTGTAAAATGATGAAGAGATTCAAATAAATGAATGCAAGGACAAGACCGGATTATTGATGATTTTTTTTTTTTTTAAAATAATGTTCAGTATTGCTCCCTTTAAAAAATGTATTGAATCAAATACCTTAAAATTGATGTGCGTATAATTAATTACTTTGAAAATATTTTTTTTCCTTCATTATTTAAATAAAAAAAGAAAGAAAATCAAACAAATATGTAATACATTACCGAGTAATTTATTTTGTCGTTTCCGTAGTTTTTTCTCTCTTAAAATACCACCGGTATAATATATTCGAATAATAATAGTTACAAACAACACAGAATGACATGTTGATCCATCAGTAGCCATATTTAAAATAAAATGAGTTCCGAATGAATCCTACACGTTTCTCACACGATTCTTGCACGAAAGTCGCACGTTTCTCACACGGTTCTTACACGAAAGTCGCACGTTTCTCACACGCTTCTCGCACGCTCGCTACACGGTTTGCACGAAACGCTTTGGAGCTTACACGAAACGCTGCACGGTTTACACGAAACGCTACACGGTTTGCACGAAACGCTGCACGGTTTACACGAAACGCTACACGGTTTGCACGAAACGAAAAGCGCACGAAAGTCACACGCTTTTTTGGGGTAGTAGCACGTTTCAGGGTCTGTATATTCTATTAGCAGAGGACCACATTATATTAATAAACAATTATTAAATTACAGCTATTTTTTTCTTACAGGGTCTGTTTCATTTATACTATGTCATGATGATCATGTCCTGCATGATGTTTACAGAAATTAAGTTTAATTTAAATGTTTAAGCTAGAAATAGCTGCGTCAACTTGCGAGACTATTTTTTCAACGTTCGGCCTAATCTTTAAAATATTTAATTTGTTTGTGGACTTGCATAAAAGAATTAAAAAATATAGGGGCCTATCATTTAACTTTATTTCGAATTTCCTTCAGGATTTTATATACCGAACTATAGTCTAACGATTATTTAAAATCATACTTTTTCTCTTGGAAGCTAAATTACTAGGCAAAAAAACAAAAACAAAAAACAAACGAATGTTTGTCTTGTGTATTCTTAATTACAACTTATTACTGTATCATTTTAGTTACTTACCCAAATTTCTCAACATCCATGGTGTTCAGGGGTCATTTTCTGAAAACTGAAGGGGCATTCCGATGGTATTCGGAACAAATGACGGAAAGCACTTGCTAAGAATTCAAAACATGGTTCATAAATTTACAATATTTTTCCTTTTTAGGTTTTTAACATAAAACATGGAAAACTAAGTTAAAGAAACACTCATTTGAACAAATCAAAAGCGGAAAAAATATATATGCTAGATTTTTTGTTTAATTGCATGTTTTTCATGGTCTCCAAAATGCAGAAAAATTATCCTTTGAAATTATACGTAGGTTATAAATTCTTTTCTTTTTTAGGGAAGATGATAGAAATTAGACAACTTTTGAATGTTAAATAACAGAGTTAAAGATTAATAATATTTAATGACAGACTGTTTATTTATCTATAAAAAGACATTTGCAATACTGATGAGGTCAAAATAATAGGGAGACCGAAAAAGGTCGCCTTAATCCAGTGGTCTCCCTAAGCCAGAAAATATATCCTCCTTGGTCTCCTAAAGCCATAAGTCATATATATATATATATATATATATATATATATATATATATATATATATATAAACATAACAATGATAAATTGCTTTCAATATGTTGTATTATAATCAATATGACAATTTTCATGCTTCGCAGATATAACCGCCAAGATATGAACCATTATCACAAAAGACGTTGTGGAACGTGTACCGTTCTCCTGCATAAAAGAACATACAGTCCTGTGGAGACCTGTCAGATCCATTGGGTTCTCCTGCACCAAAGGCATGATATGTCATCTTGGTCATTTGTCCGTGCTTGATCCACCTCCAATCTCCCCCGGGTTTTCTTCTGTTTATGTTTCTTCCCCCAACATAAAAGTGAATTCCTGATTTAAAAGTCCAAGAAAAATGAAATATGAAATTTTAGAATGAGAATGTTTCCAATCCATATAAGTAAGTGAATTGTGAATTGTATAAGAAATGTATGATTAGTAGAAACTCATAAATTGTGTTTCGATAAATTCCTTACTTGTATTCATTTTCTTTAAAAGCTTTTTCATTTGCAAAGCCTCTTCTAGAGTTTCAAAGTTAGCCAGGTAGCCACCAGTTTCTAAACAGTTCGCCTTTAGGATATAATAGAAAAGTGAAGTATTGTAATAATCTTTTTTTATCAAAAGTAAATTACATGTAAGTTTATTTGCTATCATTTATTATGTTCAATTACAATCCTTGTCTACTTACAAATGCTGTGTCTGCTGACACTTTATCTTTTTTGATCAGATAACAAGAATCCCCGAGTTTTTGAAACTGTCTAGGACAATCATCTGTTTAAAAATGAATGTATACTAAATTAACCATTGAAGTCAAATAAACTGCAAGCATTGTGGCAACGCACTTTGAAAAAATCAACGCACTTTGAAAAAAATTTCCAAATTGCGTTAAATTTGGGACAAAATTAACGCACTTTGAAAAAA
Organism: Saccostrea echinata; assembly: GCF_033153115.1. Classification (NCBI taxonomy): domain Eukaryota; kingdom Metazoa; phylum Mollusca; class Bivalvia; order Ostreida; family Ostreidae; genus Saccostrea; species Saccostrea echinata. The sequence continues at coordinate 9,372,232 of NW_026889805.1, forward strand.
ATTTTCATAGTGCGTTAAGAGTGTATATCAACATTTTTTACCCTAGAGACACCTAACGCACTTTGAAAAAATATGTCTAAAACAAAAATTCTGGACTTAGATTTTAGTAAGAGACAGCATTATTTTGTTATATTTCTTTTGAAAAACTTATGAATTGATCTATCCTCATCGAGAACGAGGAGAAGACAGGTAGAAAGTCCCTTAGCCCAACTCTTCATCTTTCCTATCCAAATATATGTATTTATATAACTGGTATGAGATTGATATACTTTCAATAAATTTTAGTTAATGTAAAATAGATGGAAAAAATGAGAAAAGATTTTCTGAAGAAAAAAAAAAGGCATTTACAGTGTAATTAAAACATGCTATTTTACATGTCTAGCCTTTTTATGATATCAAATTACAAATTTAGAAGTAGTCTGACTGCAAAACTTTTGTTTATTAGATTTACTTGAGAAAAGTTAGTAGTGAACGAGGTAAAAATTTGAGTCGAGTGAGTAGTGTGGCTAAGATTTATATTTCTTACTATCAAATAAATGAATCAGCCACTATTTCATAAATGTTTACAATAGATAGAAAAATGAATATGAAAGATATATATATATATATATATATATATATATATATATATATATATATATATATATATATATATATATATATATATATATATATATATATATATATATATGAGAGAGAGAGAGAGAGAGAGAGAGAGAGAGAGAGAGTATGGTATGGAAAAATCATAATTGCTCCCTTTCCCTAAGGAAAATGCGATGCTTTAAGTCACTTATAGACCCCTACATCCACCGAACTTATTACAGACTGGATAAAATAAAAAAGAAACAAAATTGTGCTATTAAACAAACATTCCTCCATTATTTCTTAAAGACACATTTCCCTTTTATAACATTTACGAGAAGTTTCGGGAAGAAGTCAACCCCTAAAAATCTTTAAAACGTCTATATCTCAGATCGTGAAGTGACGTCATCACCGAAAAATTACGTACCACACCTAAAATTTGCAAGAATATTGACCAAGCCGTGCACATTTTTTTTCAAAGTGCGTTAATATGGTCGATATCAACACACTTCGAAAAGATTTTTTTTTTCAAAGTGCGTAACTTGGTCCCAAATTTAACGCACTTTGAAAAAATTTTTCAAAGTGCGTAATTTTTCAAAGTGCGCTGTAACAAAGCATACGTTACAAAACATCTGGGATTTGGCGTTTCTATAACTAGAATAGTCAAAAGATTGGATTTCATTTTACATTTTGCAATAAGTTATCTTTTCTTTATTCTTAAAGTCTTGTCTTTGCGTACTCAATATTCTGTATCCTTCGAGTCTATGCGTCAAGTTCAAATTTTTTACACTATGCAATTCAGTTTATCAAACTTTAGTTATTAGCGTCGATTTTAAGTCAAAACAATATTTGAACAATATTGAAAAACTTAAAAAAATATTTTATAATAATCAGCAATTCATTTCAACCTTAGCAACTTTATCAAATAGCTGTATCATGATTAAAACGAATACCTCCAACGATTTCAATTGCATCAATCTCTACAACTGACCGAGAGACAGTACAATCAACTTCAATTCTCAACTCACTTACAGGAAAATTCATTTTCTAAAAAGAATGATGATCAATTTAAAGTTTTATGTAAAATATTTGAATATTAACGATTTTTTTAAATCTGGTATTTCTTATTTTCTTACTTAAACGATGCCGAATAAGGAGAGTAAAGGAGAGAAAAAGATCATTACATTTTAAATTGTATTTCATTTTTACATTTCACTTACTGTTTTTAAAAACATAATATATACTCACTTTGATTTTAGGGGAGAATATCCTGGACTTCCTGATTAACTGTGCATGTGAAACCTTAAAAATTTCAACCCACTGGTTTTCTTTATTCTTCGCCAAAATTCTCTTCACAGCTCCAGCATGAAAAGTTTCATATATATTGACCTTAGTTATCCAAACTTTCTCTGGAAATTTGACCTGATTAAGAAAAAAAGATAAACAAATGAAAGAAATGAATTTGTAACTCAAGTTTTATTAATATTAGCTTTAATTTTGTAATAGAAAGAAGAATTTCAGTCGTTGATTATATAAGTCTATCACGGTTGTTACACTTTCTTATGTCCTGGACTTAAGGAAGAAAACAATAACCGGTGACAAGAATGAATCGCTCTAGATATACTTTGTCATATTTAACTTAATTCTTGATATAAAACTGCACCTGTATAAACTGGTTTGCATTCCGTTGTCCGCTCCCCTGTGCCCATGTCCCTTGAATGTCACCATAGCGAGGATATACATTAGGTTTCCCCAATATCTGTTTCGCTGAGTATCTACATAATTTGTATTTGCTATTAATGTGTTCTTAAATGTATATATATATATATATATATATATATATATATATATATATATATATATATATATATATATATATATATATATATATATATATATATATATATATATATATAATATATATATATATATATATATATATATATATATATATATATATATATATATATATATATATATATATATATATATATATAGTATTACGGTGAGACTAAAGTAGAATACAACAGAAATTTGAATCAAAACAAAGTGAAATTAAGTGAGTCTACCCTGGCAGGTTGTACTGTGACGAAAATGATGTAACTTCAGAAGCCCATTGTCTTTTGATGGCTGTCGTTTCACATGTAAAAAATGAATCTATAATGATAAGGTTTTTAAAGGCGATTTCTTTTACAAAATTCATTAAGTAACTTTCATTTTCACGTTTCTTTTAAGGTAAATGTAAGTATATATGCCGACTAGCTGCAGAACTGTAGCTCGCAGGTATGATAAAATTAAAATTTACGACCATCCAAGCTTATTCAGGCTAGCGAGCTACAGATCTGCAGTATATACTGACTTGCATTTCAAAAAGTATCACAGAAAAGCTTCTTGTACCGCCATTTGAATTAAGGAAAATACTTACAAGTACCTTCTTTTGTGAGTTTGAAATAGACACATTCAGCCTACCTTCTGATGAAAAGACGATGAAAATGAAAACGCACAGTAGGATCTTCATAGTTCTCTGCCTCACACAATAACGGTAACTAATGCCAGACCAGTGTTTAAATTTTACCAAGAAAAAAATGTTTTTAAATGAAAACGCACTGGTCATAGCTCTTCTCATATTTCTTTTTAATGTCTGTATCATTATCAAATTTCATCAATATAAACGTCCTTTATACTACTAAGAATAATATTGAAGCAAGATTTTAAATCATATATGACAACCCAGCTGAATTTTATTGATAATAAAAATTGCAAGGAAAATCAAAACTAACCCTGCTTCCTTCAGACACTCAAACAAATTAAGTTGCCAAAATATCAGTTCTTTACGCTCACCTAAGTCACTTTTCTTAATTTTATTAAAAATATTTATTTTACTTTGTCCCTAAGAAAGCAATTATATATTCAGAGTTTGATCCACACGACACAATATTGATTTTTCTTAATATATGATAAAGAGTTTTTTTTCAGTCTTTAAGATTTTTTGCTACATAAACAGAAGGGTGAATTTAAAAAAATGACCGCCAAATTGAAATTTTTTGAAAAAAATTCAACTACCCATAAATTATTTTTCACTTATATCATTAAATTGTACATGCATTCTAGTTAAATTTCCTGAAGTTGCAATAGAATAGATATTTGGATAAAAAAATTTCAGAATTTTTATTAGTAAAACTGTATTTAAAGAAGGAAAATATCAGTATATCCTAAAAGACTTCCTAAAAAGCATAATCAAAAGAAATTATAGCTTTTTATGCTTCAAAATGGTATCAGGGATATAAATGATTAGATCTTAACCTTGACTGAATTTCTTCTCTTGTATATGTGGGAAAAAATTAGGTTTTTTGATTGTTATTTTACAAAAAAAATTTTCAATTTTGCTTTGAAAAGTTTTGATACGAGAGAAATATAAAACAATAAAATCCCCCCCCCCCCCCCAACATTTTTTTGTCCATTTAAGTAAGTTCTTTAAATTTAAGCCAAAAGAGAATTTTGACATACAAGTCTTCTCCACCAAAAATTACGAGATTTTGAAGTGACCCACAGTGACTGTTACATTATTGTGATACACTCCTGATTTCTTATATCCAGTTTTATTTAACATTGTTTTAAAAATTATAACACACAATTACCCATTCTTAGGTTGTAAATCAGTTTGTTGTTTTGATATTTTTTTTTATCATTTACATTATGTTTTGAATATCAAATAGTATCAAACACTTTTTTTTTTCAATTTATGTTTTACTAAAGATAGATGAAGATCATTGATAATTATAAACAGTTTTGTTGCACTTTTTTGTTGAACAGAACACAAAAATTCATGAAGTGTTGGCAACATTAAGTGGTAACGAAATTGTGCAAAATTTTTGGTCCTAAACTTCATAATTAAAGCACATAAAAGTATTTCAATTTGGCTTTATACCTTGAATTATTCCCTTATAATGTCAAAAAACTAGCTAGAATATAAATATATTTAGAAGATAAAATATATCTTATAATATATTTTCCTTCACAGGACAAACACTACGCAACTGAGGTCAACCAAAAACATTCTACTCATCAATTTTTTCTTAACATTTATTCATATTTGATCAGCAATAATTTTCAAATATATGTTGCACTACTGATCAAGAGCATGGGTAAAAAATTATTAAATGATGAATAAAAGGCTGAGTCTACCCAATTTGGGAATGAAAATATATAATAAGCATTTTACATGAAAATGAAAAATAAGGAGATGCGGTGGGGTGGTGGCGGTTAGACTTCTGTTTACAATCCACTCTGCCACTGAATCTAGTTTAAAAATAACAGCCAATCAGAATCGTTGAACAAATTAAACGTAACTATCAGAACCTAACCTGGTAGATGTTAAAGTTACGGTATTCTTTTCAACATAAACTTAGCTTATTCTCATAAGCCTTAATTTATGTTGAAAAGATAAAATAGTATAGTAGGTTAAAACATTTATTCTAAGTCTAACATTAAAACATTCCACAAATAACTTCCAATACAAAAACATCAAATAACATTGAAATACATATATATACTTTGGCATAAATAGGGGCAGACTCAGCTTCTCATAGTTTTAATCAGTTAAAAAACCCTATCCTCAAAACAGCGGAACCAGTCCCAAGAGCCGGAAGAAAGGTACAGATATATGTACCAGTCAACTCGGTGAAACTGGTGTGCTTTGAGATTGAGGTTCAACTTCCAAGACAAAACTCAACTCGGTGTAGCAGCATAGGAGACCAGTCATGTTTGACCGGTTTAAAATTTAATAATTTATATATATGGTAAAATTATTAAATGATGGCCAAAACTCAGGTGAATGTTGTTGCAATCGAAATGAAGCTGAGTGCCCCCAAAAATGCAATATTAATAATACTGAATAGAAATGATATACATGTACATCCTAATATAAAACATAAAAGTTCTTAATGCAAAAAAAAAAACAACGAAATTTGTATGCAATTATCTGACAAAGGTCAACTAAACCTAAAACTGAAAATAAGTGTCAGGTGACAAGGTATTAAACAGTTGTCATTGACTTTTGTGCCTCTCGTAAAACAGTTTCTGGTGTTCTAATATATCTACAACAAGCATCAGAAGACCATCTACCTAACACCTTGATTAAATGGTCTTCCATATGGACAGCAGCTGCAGTGGTTGCTGCCCCTATCCTGAATGAGTGTCCATTATATACATCTGAATTACATCCAATACATTTAAGAGCATGCTTAAGTTCAGAAATAAATTCAGTTCTTGTTAGAGCATTTCCATCGCTATTTACAAATAATGGTTGCTTGGCTGAAAAGGGCAAGGAACAGCGTGCTTTTAAATATTTACAACATATTGAAAATGGACATATTATGTTGCTTGTGGGGAACAGTTTAATTGTAATTCCTTTTCTAAAAGGATCAGTTTTTGAGATCTTAAGATTTAACAATACACAACTTTCTAGAACACTAAGGTCACTAACACATAAGTTTGTTGTGGGGTCAAAAGAATCCTTAATGGTAAATTCCCCACACCTTAAAAAACCAAAAAATGCTATAGTACATACAGTTTCTAACATAAGATTTCTAAAACTTTCTGTTCTACGAAAATATATACAAACTTTTTTCAGTATGTCAAAAGATATAGGATGTCTTAGCTTACAAGATGGTAACTGCATTCGTTTGACACCATTTAACAATGCTTTAAGTCGAGACAGATTGGTGACATCTGGGTAAGCAATGTTGCTTTCAAGACATATAAATTTAATACCGCACAAATACAGCTTAATGGTTGAAAAGCTTAGCTTAAGCCTACTAACACAGTGAGCTACAAAGTATATCAAATAGTCTTCAGTCACTGGGATGTCCGAAGTATATGCACTAGAAATGGCACATGACATCAATAAAAATTGAACGTACATATGGAACGCAGACCTATAAGTGGATCTTGTGCTTGGTGCTACGGCATTTGTCCATAATTGTTGTACTATGTCTTCGAGCTCCACAAAACACCTTTGGGTGGTGGTACTTTGGTTGCATGCTCTTGGGCACTGGGTACCAGACTGCGAAACTTCGAAATCTGTAAACGTGATAAAGCATCTGCTATAGTATTTTGTTTACCAGGAACATGAATTGAAGAGAATACAAAATTATGTTGAGCAGACACAAGAGTTAATCGTCTCATTAACGGCATAATATGTACAGACTTTGATCTTCCCTTATTTAAGATTGCTACCGTTGCCGAATTGTCACACATAAAAACTATTCTTTGTTTCTTCCACATATGACCCCAGAGAATGGAAGCTACAACAATGGGATATAATTCAAAGAAAGCAATTGATAATTCTGTATCACTATCACATAATTGTTTAACTTCATCTGTCCAAGGCTCGGAGAACCAGTTTTCTTTAAAGAACCCTCCATATCCTACCGTTGCAGAAGCATCTGTATACAGATTTAGTTCCTCTGATGTAATCTGAGACATGCTATAAAATAGATTAATGCCATTCCAATTGCTTAAGAAACTCAGCCACATTTGCATGTCTTCCCTACATTGTTCGTTTATTTTCACGTAATGATGCAGTTGTTTAACGGTGGTGGATAGGGCAATAAGATGGGAAACAAAAGACCTTCCTGGGAGGATGACATGGCTGGCGAAGTTCAAATGGCCCAGAAGTTCTCTCTTCGTACAAGATTTGCGTGACTGAAATTTGTGAAGGAATTCTGTTATTCTTTGGAGTTTCTCATTTGGGAGTCTGGCTTCCATTAACTGTGAGTCTAAAATGATGCCTAAATACTCTAAGCACGTGGTAGGTCCTTCGGTTTTATGCAGAGCCATTGGTCTATTCAGAGTTTGAAAGATATGATACAACAAATTCATGTTTGTTTCACCGTCATTTTCAGGATGTTCGAATGTGATGAAATCATCTAATAGATGTAGAATATATTTGATTCCATAATTGTTATACGCTATCCAGCACACTGCTTGTGAAAGATTGTCAAATATCTTTGGACTTGATCTGCAACCAAATGATAATTTTGTATAGTAATAATATTGTGATCTCCATTTGAAACAAAACATATGCCACTGTTCGGGTAGAACCGGTACAAGTTTAAAGGCATCGGAAATGTCTGTTTTGCACATAGTGGTCCTACGTCCTAGAGTCTGAATAATTCGTATGGCGTCATCTATTTTAACATAAGACAGAGAACAGTTTTCTTTATCTATCATGGAATTGACACTGGCATGATGCTCGTTATCATGAGGGGATGATAAGTCCATGATAAGCCTTGGTTTCCCTGAATATTTCCCAATTGCCACGCCTATTGGGCTTACTCTGTATTTTGGGAATGGAAGTGACTCTAGTGGACCTACCACGAAACCTTTCTCCACTTCTGTCTTCACTAATTTATCTACTATTTCTGGCTGATTTCTAGCTGACAGAAGATTTCTACATTCTAAGGTTTCTGAATCAGCATCTGCATTAGAAATCATAGTATCAAAGCCATAAGTAAAACCATCACACAAATATTTCGCAAATTCTTTGTCAGGATGATGGAAAAGTTCATGTGTTAAAACTTTAATGTTTACAGGCGTTGTTAGGAGATCATCTGTCATCATTGTCCTGTTTTCTAGTCACTTTTTTTCCAACCTTAGGCTGGACTCTGGAAACATTCTTACATAATGAGGATCCATGGTCCTTAGAATGGCATGTTGTGCACAGATGTTCAAACTGGCAATTTTGTCTTTTACATTTGTTTTCGTTAAAGTTATTACACACTTCTTTCCCATCTATTATGGTCCTTGGTCGTCCATATCTGTCCATTGATGATGACTTCGGGTTTTGTGACGAAGATGAAGTAATCACTGGAATTCTACTTTCAGATATTTTTGGACAGAAAGCAGACATGTGTAAGGTTGATGAACATGTATTACAGGTACTGGCTTGAGTATTTCCCATCACCATCATCATAAGATTCAAGTCCTTAACTGACCAATCCACCTTAACATTATGGTCTCTTAGTGCTGTGGCTGCTCTGGCAGAAAACTGGCAATGGTAATCATAGAACTTTTGACCATAAACGTTATGAATATCCACTATGTTAGCCTCGTACCTGAACAGTTCAACTTGCCTTTCAGGTACTTTTGACACATGACTCTCTTGTATCGTCCGAATGCAGTAATAAATTCGGCTATAGTCAATTGTGTATGGGGTCGAGGATCCTCATATTTTAACAAGTTTATTGTGATATTCTTCGTCTTTTCCGTCTTATATTTGGGTATTAGCAATTCTGCTAAATTCACGTCTTTCCCCTCCCATATCTTCTTTCTGAGTTTATCCCCAACAATGTCTAAATGCGTTAGGTTTTCAGAGGGGACACCAAATTCTGTCTGAGGTAATCTATACCCACCTGTATTCTGAGTTGCTGGGACAGTCTGGCTCCTCATGGCCGCATACGCCGTGTCCAGTGAATTACCCGTGTCATTGTTGCTATTTCCTGTATTTCCCGTCTTATCTGACATCAGTCGGAGCACTGTCTGTTGTAGACCCATAACGGTTTGTTGCATTGTGTTCATAGTATTCAGCATACCGCTGATTACTTAATTATTTACACTGGCGGCCATGTTGGAATTGTTACGCAAGGATTCCGAGCCCGAATTCATATGCGTTTGAGCACGTTGGACGGTCTGGTCGGTAAACTCGGTATGAGTAGATGTTCCGATATTGGAAGTTTCTTCAGACTGGGACACAATGGGTGTTTCTGTCGAGGAATTAGGAAGCTCATCAGGATGACTATTTTGGGACGAGTCATTTTCCCGCCGTTCTCTCACCGTTGGGGTTCTGTTTACATTTTCCAAGTAGAGTTTTCTAAGAGTCGCCTTTCCAATATTAGCAGGGACACGAATGTTTAATTTTAGAAGTTATTCTTGAAACTGTGTAGTTGTCCAATTGTTTACGTTAGTAGCGTCCCATCGACTTGACATATTTTGTAATGGACGCTGGCGAGTGCGCGGTCTTGAATTACCATCCGCCATCGTGAGATAACTGTCTCTGATTTCCAAACTACGATTACAGTTTATAAATCACGGAAACATACACCTTATGTATTAAAATTGTTCACATATCTCACATAATTCTGTACACGCAATGCACACGCAGTACAGTTAAGGCAACATTTTCTATAAAAAGGCACCAAAAACGAGACACTTAAAGTTCAACCGTCTTATTTTTTAGTATGAAACTCTATCTGAAATATCTTAATGGCTTTATGAAGAGTTTGTCCATCGCTTTTCACATCGGTATTTTTTGTCATCATGTGACCCTCTACAGTCACGTGAGCTCCGATTTTAGGTCAAAATATGAAATGTCAAATTTAACCAAAAAGTGCAAGGGCAAGGCATACAATATTTGAACTGTACAATGTTTCATTGTGTCCCTTAGTATCTATTCTATCGAAGAACTGATGCTCATTCAGTCAGATTTCTGAGATATTTAAGTTATTCATTGAAAACAAACACCAGTATTCAAAAATAAGGTATTTTTCATCATTTAATCGGAAATTTTAAATTGCCTAATGAATTACAAAGAAATGAGCATCACTTTTTAAAAACTATACAATAAAGTAAAGAATTTAAAATAAAAACCTACCTCTTGGGTTGTCGCCTTGCCCTTGCACTTTTTGATTAAAAATTGAAATCTTAACACAATCATTCTAAATATAGTTTTCAAACGCATCATTGACCCAGCATGGGAGATAACTCTGTGGTACTTAATAGAGTTTGTGTACCTCGCAAATTTTGAACAAATAATACCTATATACGGACTGTGTTGGGCTTTATTTCATTAAATCAAATCGGTATGTATAAAAAAGATCCTTGACTTTACTTTGTTTTATATATCTTCGTTCTTTTATACGCTACACAAGACGTATTTGACACCTACCGCATTTCCTCCGTTCGTCAACAATAGGCCTAAAATTTGCCGCAACATCATGTAAATCAATTAGCCCCTTCACGGTAACTGCGGTACTACTCTTTTGCAGGGCAAAATAAGAACGTTTGGCGAAGTTTTTGTTGAGATATAATTAAATGACGTATATTTAACAATTACTTTTACGTCATTTTTCACCAAACTATTTGCCCTGCAAAAGAGCAGTACCGCAGTTACCGTGAAACGGTCTATTGGAAAATGCCCATGGTTAAAAATATTGAAAGATTCAATAATTTGTAATACAAAATAGACAGCCGCTATCAATGATAAAATATTTATTCTTCCCCATTAGACACACAGAAATAATATCTCCAACAGAACTCAGTTGTTTTTTTTTTTTTTTTTTTAATACATGTGTGATTATTTTAGTTATCAAACCTTCAACTGTTTAGGGATTCTAGACTACATTAAAAGTTTTAAGAACAGGAGGAAGGGATTGGGGTGCTTACTCCTGTATTTAATAACCTGTTTTCCTTTCTACAGATCTACCCCCCCCCTCCCCATCACTAGTTTGCCTCTGGCTCCTTTGATACCATTTACCTTACTTGCATATAAAAAAATAAATTATTAAACAGTGTTTACATCAGGTTTTACTTCTTTGGGTATTTAGCACAAATCACATTTGGGGGGGGGGGGGGGGGGGCTTTAGTCTCATATTTTTGAGTTATTATCAATCCATGCACAAACAAGAAAATCATAGTAAAACTTTGTAATCAAGAAACATAGCTGTTAAAGAACAGAGGCCTGTTCAACAGAGCGAACGTTCGCGATCGCTCGCGAACATTTCTATTGGACAGATAAGGAATTTTGGCGAGCGCTCGCGAACGTTCGCTCTGTTGAACAGGCCTCAGGTGAACACAATATACATGCTGAAATTAAGATCTTGTTGGTACCCAAAAGCACAGACAGGCGCGTAGCCAGATTTGAAGTGAAATGTACGCAGAGAACGGCTGAGGTCCGCTTTGAGACCCCCCGTTGGTCCAGGGCGAAGCCCTGATGAGGACCTAAATGTAGGGGCGAGGTACCTGGAAGCTCATGGGTTTTACCAAATATTTCATTCAAAATCATGTCATTTCGATTTTCTTTAGAAAATACAAGACATAGTACTTCACATTGTTTTTAACACAAAGTTAAATAATTTATTGTACCTGTAGAGGCTGAATATTTTTTAAAATGATATATTGGTATCATCTACTCTTCTTTAACTTTCAGCAACAAATATAATTAACTTCAATTGTTAACAAAAATAATGTTACATTTCAAATCATATTCTAGTGGATCACAGCATTCAATGGTTGATATTTTCTCAAAGATCTTTAAAAAAAATTATCAGTGTGTTGTAGAAGAATTACAAATTAATAAATCATAATGTTTTATTTGGTTGTGGCAATGATTTAATGAAACATTTCAATTTTTTTTATAAAGACATGGTAATATAAAATTTGAATTTCAATCGAAACAGTACGAGATAAAATAATTTGAAACACAAATATTTGCTGGGTGGTATTGATATTTTTTCTCTTCTCACAAATCTCCCCCCCCCCCCCAAATCCCATTTTTTAAATTTAAAAACGATGTGTACACATATGCTTATTTGCGTATAGGCAGTTACGCGCCTGTCAGAATACATTCAAGTAAAGATATTCAAATCTTAACAGCCGTCAAACTTTCACACCATTGTACTGTTAAAAATTCAAAGTATTATTTATCTAGAAAATTTATTTAATTAAAAACAGCTTTTCAAATTCAAAGGCAGGCTGTGAAGGGATTTCTGAGCAGGTGCAAAATATTTCAAACAGTCCACAGTTCAAACAGTTCTTCTGGATGAAATCAATTCTGAAAACAAAATGAAATACCATTATGGAAAGTTCATTGGTGTTTTAAAAAAGTGATACTCAAAACAATGCATTGAGTAACATGGAAAGCATATACATGACTCTACTGTTTTTATTATCAAAACATTTCAATAATCTTGCTAGGAATATGTATGGTTTAGAGCTTATATGGAGCATACCTTTTTATTTTATTGGTGGAAACACTTGCTGCCTGAATAAATTGTTCAAATTGTTTGGGAGTAGCTACAACACAATATATATGTAATGAGTGAGAAACACAATGATTACTATTGTAGAATGAAATGACATTGCATTGTACAAAACAAACCATGCTATACTATATTTTCTGAAATTCATAAAATAAATGGAAACAAACTTTTGATACAAAACTTTTCTGGGAAATTGAAACCTACGACATTTGCAAAAGTAGAATTGGTAGCTATACTTAATTTAAGTAAAAAAAAAATCAATAGTATAGAGATAACATTTAATTCTTTCACCTATACAACATTAAAAAAATATTTAACACTGGCATACCATAACATTAATGTGAAATGCTTTAGTGTGATCATACCCGGTGGAGAAATTGATGCATCTATTTTGATAGTTCTAGCTGATGTAAATTCCAGTTTTAACCAGTTCTGTGACAGCTACAATGACAAAAGAATTATACATATAAACAGAACATAAATACATGTATATACATATAAGACTGACTTAATGTACATATAGTCAGACAAATGAAAATTCAAACATTTTATTACATTAATGTAGAAATTCCACAAATTTACAGCCTAGTGATACAGATAGTAAAAGTTCTATGATGAATTTAAAATATGAAGCACTGGTAAAAACTGAAATCTTAAAATTCACATATTTTTGATTGCCAGAGGTATAAATTAAAATTTATAGGGTCTTATACTGTTGTATGTACAGTGCACATACATTGTACACTGTGCAGTTTGACTTCACAAATACATTGTGTGACTGCATCTAAATTATACTATTTGATATCATGACGTGCTGTGCTTATATTATGTTACATGTTTGTACATGTATGCCAAAGGACAACATCATTGCATGTTTAAAAGTGTGCAACTTTCATAATGTGTGTGTTTTGTTTATGTGTGGGAAGGGGGGCCCGGGGGGGGGGGGTTACACACAAGGCACTGCATTGTAGTTTGTGACGGACTGTAACAATACATCTTATTGTACATGTTCACGGTTATTTTACATCGATGTAAAGAATAGTATGTCTACATGTTAATACATATGCACATACACACCGTAATGAACACAAAGGGACCTAGGGAGGTAGTGCGGATCGTCTCAGTTTTCCATGTTTTCCCGAAATAACGTCATCATCTTCTCATCAAAAAGATAAACAAGGCCCAGGTCTCTTATTTTATCCCAATTCTCTTTAAAGATTGTCTGATTGTTGCATTTATCCAGTGCATATCTCAGCTGCTGTCGCCACGTTTTTAGATGTAAACAACATTCCGTGTCACCGAGTGCAAGCGCTTGACTGAAGCCGAATGCAGCCAAACGACACAATAAAAAGAGAATTATTTCGAAGACGCGTTGTTACTATATAAGAGAAAATCACTAATGTTTATTTATTTAAACCTGAAAATACAGACATTCATTACAAATTCTCGCAATCATCATTAAATAGCTTTTATGAGCTCTATTTCCTTATATGGATCTATCAAGGCGGAGCAACTGTCATGACGTCAAACCTCATTATGACCTCATTACCATATTATCTTCATGTGTAGCCTTAACTGTACTGCGCAGTCACAATTAGAATTTTAAGACCGTGGAAAACGGGCAATAAATATTAGACTTCTGTTTACAATCCACTCTGCCACTGAATCTAGTTTATAAATAACAGCCAATCAGAATCGTTGAACAAATTAAACGTAACTATCAGAACCTAACCTGGTAGATGTTAAAGTTACGGTATTCTTTTCAACATAAACTTAGCTTATTCTCATAAGCCTTAGTATAAATTTTGAATTGTATATCAGTTATTGTTTTATACTTTGAAAATTCTTTTTTGACTTAATTTTCTTTCAGATTTTTAAAAATTGATGTTTTTTTCTGGCAACACTACATTTTTTTCTGTTGCACTCCTGACACAGTATAACATTTTTTTCAACTTCAGCAATGGCCACAACTTGGTCAAACAATTAAAAGTTGTTACAGTCTACATTTAAAGCTCAATACTTTGAATATTATCAGGAAAGTCTTTATAACCACCACAAACAATTAATATTTATTTCACAGATCTTAAAAAAAAATATATTTTCAAAATGTCACAAAAAGTGTTGCACTCTTGACATTTTTAGCTTCATTTTTGGGCATAACGTTTTTGTGAATTGAGATATCAATGAGATATTTGGCAGGTATTTAGACACTGTCTAAAGACATATGCTCTTTCAAAAATGTGAATTTTATGGCCCCTGGGTCAGGGCTTCTGTTGAAAGAAGAGGGTTTCTATTGATTATTTAGTGAAAATGCATTAATTCTTTGGAAATTTTCCTCTCTACTCCTGGGTATTAAACAAACTAACTTAGTACATAGTTATGATGATTAGATGACTCGATACGCATGAGCATGCTCTACAGTGTACGTTCGAACAATTTCTAAAACGAGGCAAATAAGTTGATGAAACAATAAAAAGCTTCGTCTGCACACACTTTGTTTTTGCTGCTGTAACAACAATTTTTACCTTGAACATGAAATGGTCATCTACACTTTTCACCTATGTATGCAGGGATACAAATTTTGATACACGTGATATTCTTCCGCTACCTTGAAATAACAGAAAATGCGTAAGAAACATTCAACAGTTTACTATATAAAGGGTAAAGGGAATTTTACAATACATGAATAAGTATCACAATTAACGGTGTGAAAGGTCAGAAAATAAAGCAGTAATCCCTCGTATAAAATTTCCAGAAGTTTAACATTAGTTTCATGGTTTGAGATTTTGTTAAATTAGAACTGTATACAAAAATGAATGAAAATCTTTTCTTTAGAAAACAAAAGTACCGATATTTAATTCCAATCTTATTCTTTTACCTTGGCCAAGCGAACAACCCTTCCCAATTATCTGTTTGTTGTTTAACGTCCCTCTCGAGAATTTTTCACTCATATGGAGATGCCACCACTTGCCGATAGAGGGCTGGAATTTTTTTTTACCTATACTCGGTAATCAGGGCCATTGAGCAGTGAGGATATTTAACGTACCAGCACCTACAGCGACACGGGATCTCTTTTTATACGGTCTCATCCGAAGGACCGGTCTCCCGCAGTGGGATTCGAACCGGCAACCTAAGGGTAAACTCCTTACACCGCGACTCTAGAGCAAACACTCTAACCATGCTTCACGCGGGCGACAAATTGTAGTACACAACAAAAATCAACGTACACAGAACGAACGCCATCCTGGCCGCAACCTTCATCCAACTTTGAAATGGGATAAAAATAACGAGATGCAAATATCTAAAAGTAACGCAATATAAAATTAAATTTAGCGACAAATTAACGTGACAACATGTAAATATGTGATTGTATGAATCTTATTTTTATGCACACATATGTGACGTACGCATCGACTAAACAATGTACGTACTTTCAACCATTTCATATACCGTTCACGGTTGCTCAGTTGGTAGAGCGCTTGCTCCGTGATCGGGAAGTCGTGAGTTCGAATCTCGGCCGCGACTGACCTAAGTCGATATAAAATGCGTAGCAACTGTTACTTCGCCATGCGCTCGGCACTTTGAAGTGAAAGTTGCGGGTCCTTCGGATGAGACCTTAAAAACCGAGGTCCCGTGTCACGGCAGGCGTTGGCACGATAAAGATCCCTCACTGCTCAATGGCCGTAAGTGTTGAGTAAAGGTCAAAATTTGAAGCCCTTCACCTGTATATGGTGACGTCTCTGTATGAGTGAAAAATTCTCGAATGGGACGTAAAACAACAATCAATCAATCAACCAAATTATATATATATATATATATATATATATATATATATATATATATATATATATATATATATATATATATATATATATATATATATATATATATATATATATATATATATATATATATGTTAAATGGTATATTTGTAGATTTGGGGAATCACATGATACAGACTGAAGTGTTTAAATACAGTTTTTATTGAAATTGGAAAAGAAGAGTTGATAAGAAAAGAGAAACTAATGAATTTTAGAATTTTTATGCCCCCGGATCGAAAGATCCCGGGGGTATATTGTTTTTGTCCTGTCTGTCTGTTTGTCTGTTTATCTGTTTGTCTGTTTGTCTGTCTGTTGTCAACTTTAAGCTTGCCCATAACTTTTGATTGGTTGGAGCTATGACTTTCATATTTCACATGTGTATTCCTTGTGACAAGACCTTTCTTTGGGTACCATCATATTTGACCTTGACCTTGGAGTTTGACCCACTTTTGCAAAATTTTATGAGACTTTAACCTTGGCCATAACTTCTGAACAGTTGGTGCTTGGGGTTTCAAACTTCACTTGTGTATTCTTTATGACAAGGCCTTCTTTTGGATTCCAACAACTTTGACCTTTTGACCTTGGAGTTTGACCTACTTTTGAAAAACTTTAACCTTGGCAATAACTTTTGAACAGTTGGTACTTGGAGTTTCAAACTTCACATGTGTATTTCTTGTGACAAGACCTTCCTCTGGATATCAACCTCTTTGACCCTTTGACCTTGAGCTAGGAGTTTGACCTACTTTTGAAAAACTTTAACCTTGGCCATAACTTTTGAATGGTTGATGCTAGGGCTTTCATACTTCACATATGTAATCCTTGTGACATCACCTTCCTTTGGATACCAACCATTTTGACCCTTTGACCTTGACATAGGAGTTTGACCTACTTTTGAAAAACTTTTACCTTGGCTATAACTTTTGAACAATTGGTGCTAGGGCTTTTATACTTCACATATGTAATCCTTGTGACAAGTTCTTCCTTTGGATACCAGCAACTTTGACCCTTTGACCTTGACCTAGGAGTTTGACCTACTTTTGAATAACTTAAACCTTGGCCATAACTTTTGAACAATTGGTGCTAGGGCTTTCATACTTCACATATGTAATTTTTGTGACAAGTCCTTCCTTTGGATACCAACAACTTTGACCCTTTGACCTTGACATTGGAGATTGACCTACTTTTGAAAAACTTTAACCTTGGCTATAACTTTTGAACAATTGGTGCTAGGGCTTTTATACTTCACATATGTAATCCTTGTGACAAGTCCTTCCTTTGGATATCAACCTCTTTGACCCTTTGACCTTGACCTAGGAGTTTGACCTACTTTTGAAAAACTTTAACCTTGGCCATAACTTTTGAATGGTTGATGCTTGGGGTTTCATACTTCACATATGTAATCCTTGTGACATCACCTTCCTTTGGATACCAACCACTTTGACCCTTTGACCTTGACATAGGAGTTTGACCTACTTTTGAAAAACTTTAACCTTGGCTATAACTTTTGAACAATTGGTGCTAGGGCTTTTATACTTCACATATGTAATCCTTGTGACAAGTTCTTCCTTTGGATACCAGCAACTTTGACCCTTTGACCTTGACCTAAGAGTTTGACCTACTTTTGAATAACTTAAACCTTGGCCATAACTTTTGAACAATTGGTGCTAGGGCTTTCATACTTCACATATGTAATTTTTGTGACAAGTCCTTCCTTTGGATACCAACAACTTTGACCCTTTGACCTTGACATTGGAGATTGACCTACTTTTGAAAAACCTTAACCTTGGCTATAACTTTTGAACAATTGGTGCTAGGGCTTTTATACTTCACATATGTAATCCTTGTGACAAGTCCTTCCTTTGGATACCAACCACTTTGACCCTTTGACCTTGACCTAGGAGTTTGACCTACTTTTGAAAAACTTAAACCTTGGCCATAACTTGTGAATCGTTGGTGCTAGGGCTTTTATACTTCACATATGTAATCCTTGTGACAAGACCTTCCTTTGGATAACTGAGAAGGCCTTGTGAGAAGGCCTTTCCTTAGACACCATTATTTTTTACCATTTGACCTTGACCTTGATGTTTGACTTACTTTTGAAAAACTTTAACCTTTTCCATATCTATTCAATGGTTGCTGCTAGGGCTGTCATATTTCACAGGTATGTTCCTCGAGACAAGACCTTACTTTGGGTACCAACATATTTGATTTGCATTTGAGAAACTTTAACCTTTGCTATTAGTTGCCATAGGGGGGCATCAGTGTTTCACAAACACATCTTGTTTAACACTGTAACATAACAGAAATCTGCTGATTGTTTTCCATCTAGTGTTAAATAAATTTAAGTGATTGATGTACCCGCTGTCATGTATCTAGATTCTAGTTACAAGCATGAGTTTTTTTTATTGCACAATACGGTAACTTTTATCCAAAACAAACACAAAATATAGACAAGATTGATGCAAAGCATCAAATCCGCCGCAAAAATTTTATGCATTTTAAAGTATTTCCACAAGGAAGAATCCAAGGAAAATACTAATAATTGTTAATATGAAATATTTTAATTTCAAAGTAGAAATTTTTTTTAAAAACTTTTTTTAAGAATCAGCTACACACTCATATTGCAAGATCAACAAAAAAGGCTTAACTATATTTAAAGTAAACAAGAACACTTAACCTTGCATTTTCTGATACAGAACACAAGTAGTGCCTTCCATTCTGTATATTGAGTGTTAACACGTACTGTGTCGACATTATGTATATGTAAAGGGAGTGCTGAGCATTTGGTGGCGAAGCTCTTGTAGTAAAATAATACAAATGGGAATATACTTATTTCATCATTTATTTCTTTTATCCATATTTTAATTAAATAATTTATTGTAAATTGGTTCATTAAAACATACAAATATTTAATTTTCAGTGAAAAAATATTTCATTCCTACATTTCTATAGCTATATTTACAAAGTATAGCACCCCCTCCCGAAACATAAGACCCCCCAAACAAAACAAATCAACAAAATAAAAAAGAAAAATACAGGGAAAGGTAAATAGAATTTACTTTCGGTGACTGGAATGTTAAAAGTATTAAACGTGATTTTAAAGAATTTTATCCTTTGAAAGTAACGAGGGAGTAAAAGTTTGTTTTCCAGAAGTAGAAGTAAAACCAAGTTCTTCTTAAATACCGTTTTAATAATGAGCCTTACAAACAAAGACGATATTGTTACAATCTGTGTCTGCTGGTACCATAACATATTATTCATGCAGTCTTTCTTCCAATTTAGTGAAAATAGAAGGATAGATGGTTTGTATATGACTTTTGAACTTTCTAACACGATTCTTTAACATACTTCAAAAATACTTAATCTATTCTGACGAAGTATCTAGGTCTTCCACTTCATATTTCGCCCATCGTCTGGCATAATCCTCGACGGAATTTATAATAGAAATGAAGTGATGTCACCATTTGAAAGATCGCAGCTCCCTGTCTTTTGGACTTGGGAATGATTACTTCCAGGTCGTTAATTTTTACTATATTTACATCACTATGATATGTTCAGCGGGACTATAGTTGAGAGAAAAACAAGAACACTTAAGAGGATTTTATTTTAGATATTCAATATGATGTTTATTTATTGAATTACTGATCAAGTTATATCGGCCAGAGCAGGTAAATTCTTCCCAATGAGAAGTAAGTACTACTAAAGTAGGATAGTTTGTTGTATTAACTGTAACATTTGAATCCTCCAGTTATCATACATACTACATTGATCGAAAAACGAAAGTTTGCGTATAAAAAAAATTCATGGATGTTCCTTAGTTTAGTTTTAAATATCTGAATAAGATCCATTTTCAAGCCACGAGAAACCAAATAATGACCAAACTTAGATAGATGCTGCAATTTGGGAAGAATACGACTATCATGTTCGGATTTGCATGCGGTTTTCATATACCAGGTATACATGTAAAAATGAAAACAATGTTATAATGATTTCACTTTGCTGTATTATAAACAATTTGACAATTTTCATGCTTCGCAGATATAGCCACCAAGATATGAACCATTGTCACAATAAACACTGTAAAATTTATAGCGATTTCCTGCATAAAAGAACATGCAGTCCTGGGGAGCTTTTTCAGATCCATTGGGTTCTCCGGCTCCAAAGGCATTGTACTTCATTTTGGTCATTTGTCCATTTTTAATCCATCTCCAGTCCCCTCCTGGTTTTCTTCTATTTATGTTTCTTCCACCAACATAGAAGTGAATTCCTGATTAAGTCAAATAATAATCGAATAAATTTGAAAAGGATGGTCTCATATTATTCAAAGAAAATAGTGTAAAAGTAAAACTTAAATAGAAAAAAAAAAACCAGTTGTCAACAACTTGTTCCTTAATATTTAATACCTGTATTCATTTTCTTTAGAATATTTTTCATTCGCAAAGCCTCTTCTAGAGTTTCAAAGTTAGCTAGATAACCACCAGTTTCTAAGCAGTTGGCCTTAAAGATTTAATAAATAAATTATAAGTTCATTGAAAATTATTTTTGTCAGAGGCAATTGTATGTTTTTATCAATTTTATGTATTGATTTTTCAAATCATATCTACTCACAAATGCTGTGTCTGCTGACACTTTATCTTTTTTGATCAGATAACAAGAATCCCCGAGTTTTTGAAACTGTCCAGGACAATTACCTTTGTTAAGAGAAAAAGAGACTAAATATAGCTTGCTACTTAAAACAAATTAAATTTTAAGACAATCGGGAATAGGTATGTTTATAAGTCCATGGTCGTTACATTTTTATAAATTATGAATACAACCTATCGTTGAGTCATATTTTTTCTGACAAGTTTCATACCATCTATTAAGTCATCCTTTTTACATTAAATTTGACTGGATTACTCAGTCTACCTGATCAATACATAGGGCTCAGGGCGGGTGTGTCCGGTCAAAGGGGATGCTTACGTCTCTTTGGTATCTGACCCCACCTATGTGTTTCTATGGACCCGTGTTTTTGTCCCGTTCACGATTCGTTTAGCTTACTGTATATATGAAATTGATCGCTGTTTGTTATCTTCAATGTTTTCATTCTTATAAAAATATGACCATATACCAAAATAATAATGGGCAGCAAAGTTCTCATGAAAGAAGATAAAGAAAAGTGATCATGCTCAAAAGTGAATTTAATTGGTACAAAGGATGTTTTCGTTATAACAAAAGATTTGACCTATAGGAAAGAACTATTTTCCGGAAAAAGTCACATTTAAAAATCAATGTTCTTTAGTTGTTTTCTATTGTATATATGTCTAAATTTTTCAAATTTGCATTTTAAACGTAATTTTTTTTATTTGCAACTTTGAAATTAACCTCCAAAGTTGGTTCAAACAGTATTTTGTCCGTTAAAGCACTAATTTTTGCGTGAATTTTGGCATAGAAGTCCTTCAGGGCAGGTCTGCCCCTAAATTAAATTATGAAATTTTGATAGATTTTGATCTAAAGAATGATTTAAAACGAGATTTTTAAGGGGCACCCCTGCCTTAGGATCGAAATTCGTGAAAAACCTACAAAAATGCGAAAAACCTAGTTCTATCATACTGGATTACATTTATGGAGTGCATTTTGATAGTCATTATAGCTCAGAGAGATAGACCGCAGATTCTTACAATGGACCTTTTTTATGTCCTGGTTCGAATCCACCTGTTGGCACATTTTTTTTTTTTTCAAATTTTACACCTGTATAAACACGAACTTAAATTTTTTATACAGGCTTTTGCATTTTACTTCCATTTTCTTCTTTAAATGTATATGTTTGCTGTTGATATAAAAGACATTTATGGAAATGCAGATTATAAATTCTCTTTAACTAAACGCAATCAACCGGAACTGTATACCTCAGTGTAAGCACACTTTGTTCGAGGACACGAATCATTCACTTTGTGTTACTCGATACTGCAGGTGTCACGAAAAAAAATCATGCCGAGCAAAAATTGCTGTGTTTGTCTTTCAAGAACATCTCTGGTTAGTAGTAGTGTTGGGCCAGTGGGAGAGATACTGCGCTATGCAGAGTAGATGCAGTTCATTCCTCGGGAAAATTGAGTGCATTGGCGACATGTTATGTCAAAAATGCAGGAGGAAGGTTTACAGATTAGAAAAGAACGTGGTATGGTCAGTTAATGTTTTATGTCCCGTTGCCATTACCCAGGCATCAAGTAAGGACCCTCATACAAAGGATGTATATGTAAATACCGATGTAGGGTCATATGAACACACAGTTCACTAGAACTAAAACGATACATGAGAAACAAGAAACTACACGCATGTGGCCTAAAGTCAGAGTCGACGCGGACCTCTAAAATTAGAGGTGGGAACGAGTGCCATGGAGGAGAAAGCATTCCCTGTCCACCGGTCACACGGGCCATGTGCCATACGGAAAAATTTGTAGACAATTTAGTTTAAAAGTGATGGCCTAACGATTTGTCAATTTGTATGAAAGTCGTCAGTCATGAGTTAAAATTATACCTATTATCATTAGAAATGATTGAATTAAATTTTACTAACATTAATAAAAAGACAATGATTGTAATTTGTTACTATGTACGAATAATTTCTAAAACGAGGCAAGCTATTTACGAATAAGTTGAGGATGCAAGGATATTAACAGTTCCATTTAAAGTCAACTTTTGGGAATTCTTTGGTCGATGACCTTGGTAGCAAATACAATCTAATTAATTCAAATGTTCACTGGCGTTTTTCATATAAATTGTTAGTATTTTAGTATTTTATTTTTATACTGAATTGTCAAGGGATTTTTTTGCTTGTCTGATCATGACAAGGAGCACACGGTGGATGTGACCAGTTAAAAAAGGGGATGCTTACTCTTTCATGGCATCTGATCAAACCTCTGAAGCCCGTTTTATAAGACCAATATAAGAACAATAACTAAATCACAAAACTAAAATTACTTTTTATAGTCCCAACAAAAAAACAAAAACAACTAGATGCTGTCATGAGACAGTAATACCCGCACTAAGGTGTTTGCCTCTAAATGCACACTCCTTCACATTGGGCTTACCAAGGAAAAAGTCCAAATAATTCCAGGCGCGTAGCCAGGATAGAAATGATGTGTACGCAGAGAACGGCAGGGGGTTGGGTGGGGGCAGTCTTGAGCCCCCTCCCCTCAGTGTTTAAGGGCTCTGGTCAGGCACGTAATATAGCTTTTGCCAGCAAGGAAAAAATTACAACTTTAAAATTTTATCAAGCAAGGACGAAAAAGGAAGATTGTCAAAATTCGAAGTCCTATTTCTTGTGTGTGTGTGTGTGTGTGTGTGTGTGTGTGTGTGAGGGTGTGAGGGTGTGTGTGTTTGTGGAAAGGGGGGGGGAAGGGGGTGTCCATCTTTCACAAACCAAAGTTTTATTAATACATTACCAAATTACCATGATTTAACAATGGTGCAACAAACAGTGGGGGTCCACCCTTTCAATGTACATTTTCAATAGTAAAAGGTTAGATTTTGGGAATAAGTAGCTCCCCTGATACTACGTGCTTGCTGGTGAGGGCCCAGAAGCTCCGGAGGTTTACCAAATATTTCATTCATTTTCTTGAAATATAAAAATTATGCCATTTAGTTTTTGTTTAGGAAATAAAAGACATAGTAATATTTATTGTTTTAACGAAAATTAATATTCCATGGAAACTTACTGTACATATAATTGAGGCTAAAAATTTTACCGATTTATTAATTGGTATCATATTTATATATAATCATTCGTAACGTTTAAAAACACGTATACAAAATTTTAATTATGAACAAAAAAATATCGTATTGCAAATCATACTAGTAGATCATAGCATTCAACGATGTGGCTGAAATTTAATTTTTCAAAGATCTTTGAAAAAAATATCAATGTATGATAGAACAATGACAAAATAATGAATGATTTATTTGGATTTGGCAGTTATTAAATAAAAGATTTCAAATTTTATCATACAGCCATAATAATTTAAAATTTAAATCGACACAGTATGACACAGATTAATTTGAAACACGAATATTTGTTGGATGGTACTGAGATTTTTTTCTCCGAATAATTCTCTCTTTTTTCTTATCTTTTTTTCTTCTTTTTTTCTGAAAATGATGTGTACGCACTTGCGTATTTGCGTATAGGCAGGTACGCGCCTGTAATTCTATAATTTACACAGTACATGTATTCGTCAAATCGAGCATAAAATGCTCAGGTGGCCATGTGACCCATGAACCTCTTATACGCATTTCATATACTTAATTCATTACCAGTCTGAAATAACAGAATTTAATTAATGATGTAAATTAGGTTTTGATAAAAGGGGGGGGGGATATAAATTTTTGGCCCATAATTGGAAGTTTTTAAATTTATTTTCTCAACAACAAATAATATTATTTTAGTACAAAGCGTTTTTGATGAATTTATCAAAATGTGCAAACTTTTTTTAGTATTTGATTAGGCAAAAACCTCCTTGAAAAGCCATACCCAATCAATTTTGTCCCCCCCCCCCCCCAACACACACACACAATTTGCCTGTTTTTGGAAATAGGCCTAGATGGCAAAGTTATGTTAAAACATCGTTTGTTATGATAATTTAAAATTTGTTCCTGTACTGTACATGTATGTGAACACCTTTTTGAAAATTTCTACATCACATTGGGCTTGCGTCACCCTACCAGTACTAGTACTAGTTTTACCATTATCATTTTTAGATTGCACATGTCATGTGACATGGTGCAGTGTTACATGTATATCAGTGGAAATTAATTCATTTTGTGTTTTAATTGGATTATATTTCATGAAGTTGACAGGACCTATGACAGTCGGTAAGTACAAGTTTAAGTATAGATTGGGGTAAAATAAACCGAAATGCAAATGGTTAGGTTAAAGATTAAAAAGGATCAAAGATCATCGGCAATCTCCCATGCAGAGTTGTCGTTCGTTTCTCTCTGACACTGAATGTATGAGCCGATGGTAGAGAGTGGATCATCGGATGCCACAATAGACGAATTTCACATTCTGAAGAGTTATCTCCCGTTGTCGACATTACATTCAGTTACAGGCACAGATCCGGGAATTTTTTTCCGGGGAGGGGGGGGGGGGTCCACACCTCGGTCCAAAAAAATTCCAGCCCAGAATTTCCTGAGGAGCAAAAAAAAAAAAACAAAAAAAAAAAAAACAAACGAACAAAATAAAAACAATGATGGTGGGGTCCATGTTTTTAAAGGGGGAGGGCATCCAAAGTCATTTTTTATTTGCTTCTGTAAATCAGTATATAGTCCTTTTTAAATAACTCTGCAAATTCCAGGGGGGGGGGGTCCAATCTCCCTAGCCGCTCCCTGTCCCTGAAATGACAAATGATCATGTGACTCCTAAATAGTAGAAAACTTTTCCATTTGACTATACATAATTTTGTTTCTTGTGTTATTTTGTTATGTACATCTAATGGTTTAAGGTTATGAACCCCTGGAGGTCGTCCCCACTCTCTTAATGAACTGGAAATGTTCATAATATGACTACATCAAATTAAATAAAAGTGCATCAATGAAAAGATTACTTGACATTTCATTCATGAATCTGGGTCAACCCATGTACCCTCCTAGAATTAGGAATGAAAATCATTCAAAGAGATGGACCATTAAACTATTTGTATATATTCACATTTTTTTTTTATGTCAAACCAAAGTATTAGACTAGTTAGCATACATGAACAAACAGGGGTCTGGGAAGGGGAAGGGGCAAGGGGAAGGAGTTATCTCTTTATGTCTTAATTGTTGAAAATTCCTAAAATGAATGTTAACCTCAAATCCGACTTGTACGTCTTCATTATTTTTAAGTGGTGGTGTCTCCGTATGAGTGAAAAATTCCCAAGAGGGACATTTAACGACAAACAAACATTAATGACTTAAAAAAACACAATATACATGTACATGTTTATTAGTCAACAGATATACTTCTGATCATATCTCTAGTTCTCCCTTGAATCAGAAATGATGATATAAATATTTTAAGAATGATTAAGAGTTGAAAAGGTTGTGCATTTTAAAATTCACTAAGCTCTCTGGTTGAATTAGCTATACCAGTTTAGCTTATTTTGCTACTCAAAGCACCTTGATTAACTATTTTTAATCATACTGTTTTCTGAAATGTGAAATTTTTTCAACATGGATACAAGTCATACATTTTCAGCTTCTGAAAACAAAACTGCTTTTCAAATACTGTAACTCTTTCCAAGTACTTGTGATCATCAGTTTTTAGCTCACTTGAGTTTTTCTGGTTTTCTGATCACATTTTGTTTGTCATCCATCTGCCCGCCTGTAAACTTTTCACATTTTTGTCTTCTTCACTAGAACCGCTGGGCAATTTCAACCAACCCTGCCACAAAGCGTCTTCGGGGAAAGGGGATTCAAGTTTGTTCAAGTGAAGGGTCACACCTTCTTTCAAGGGGGGATAATCAAGAATTAGTGAAAATTTGGTGGTATCATTTTAAAAAAAGTCTAATATCAAGAACCACTGACTGGGCCCAAAAAGTTGAAACTTTCTTTACATAGACTTAGTGTAGCTTCAAATTTGTTAAAATTATGACCCACTGGGGTAGGGTGGGGCCACATATGGGGATCCAATGATTTACATAGAAAAATGCAGGGGATTTTTTCCATCATAAATCTTCTTCTCATGAACAGCAAGGGCATTATTGTCATCTGTTTTTACAAAAGGGACCTAGGGGACATTAAATCTCATTTGTCTGTTAGTCTGTCCGTTTGTCAGTCTGTCCGTCTGTCACAATAAATTTAACCTTGGTCATAACTTCTGAATAATAAGAGATAGTGCTTTCATATTTCACATGTACATTACCTACAAGAACTTTCTAAACATACCATGATTTTTGAACCCAGGACCTTGACCTTGAAGTTTGACCTACTTTTCAAAAAATTTAACATTATTTTAAATGATCATTTTGAAAGAGAAAAGATAGGGCGTTCATATTATACATGTATATTACCTGTGACAAGACCTTTCTAAATATATCATGACTTTTGACTCTGTGACATTGACCTTGAAGTTTAACCTACTTTTCAAAAATGTTATATTTCCTTATAACTTTTGATTGAGAAGAGATAGGACTTTTATATTTGACATGTACATTACCTGTAACAAGATGTTTCCAAGCATGCTATGATTTTTTTACCCCTTGACCTTGATGTTTTACCTAATTTTCAAAAACTTTAACTTTGGTGATTACTTTTGAATGACATATGATAAGGCCTGCATATTTGAAACAATATGTCATAAATAATGGCATCCCAT